>NC_139239.1:13007967-13607967 GCF_977018435.1 Lepisma saccharinum | reverse complement strand
CTAGATCCTGAAATACTCGCTTCCCTGTAAGGCGCTATGTGTTTTGCCTAACCCTACGGCGATAAGTTGATTTTAATAGCAATTTTTTTCAATGGCAACTTCTACCACATATGTCTTGCAGGGAAGCGAGTATTTCAGGATGTTGGTGCCTCATTTTTATTGCCGATGACTGTACCTAAGGTGCTTAAAGATATGCAGTTCAAATCGATAAAAATACCCCATATCCAAAATAAAGCAGATAGGCTATAGTCCAGGCGTTTACTTCGTTAACGTCGAAGAACTAAAGAAATCCGCCGCCACAAACGTGGGTGGGGATAAATAGCGGGTGAGTTGTTTTCGTCCAATCACACTCAACCTTCAGCCTATGGGCGCAGCCGTCATTCTGCTCGTCTACTCCACGTGCAGTCTCAGTCACGTGACTGCGGATACGCTGTTGCCGTACTTTGCAACTTCAATGTGGAGACCGTGGGAAGGCGGAGGGACAAGGTGGCGTAGAGTAGATGTGTGGCAACACTGTGTGTTGAATATGATTGTTGCAGCTGCTGGGCGCGCTCCGTGGACTTCAAAGCCAGCCGGTCGTTAACGTAGCTAGCGCGTCGACTGTACTTACTAACCAGTGGCTTGCTGAAGGGGGAGGGGGTTGATGGAGGTCACAGCCTCTTTCTTTTGTCCAGTATTACTAAAAAAAGAGGCAGGGAAAGATGTCGAAATGAGGACTGACTGCTAAAAGGAAGTATACCTATCCCCCTTTTCTTAAATCCTGGGCACGCCACTGTTACTAACAGCACAACAAATAATTGCATACCAGAACAAACGGTGATACAAGCAGAATCATTGACAGTTATAAATAGTTCTCGTTTATTCTTCACCCCTCCCCCATGCAGTACTTTTGTGTGACGTCATTACATCACCTGCCACATAGAAGCCAGTGATTAAGTGACAAACGCACGTATGTGCAAGGAGTGCTAGGGACGTACTCCGTAACAGGCACCTGCACGCCCCCTTGATACGGGGGCAAATATTGGATGTTGAGTGTCGATTGTTGTTGGGAGAATTAGCCTGTGTTGACGATCAATCATCCTTGTCAGTTGCCTCGCGCGGCGACATTTACAGGTTTTCCAGTCCGCTCTCCGTTGCAGGCCGCAGTTATTTCGATACTGGCTTGTTTGCTGATGACATGATGCTGTATTCATGTTAACAGGCGACTTTTTAATACGAGGGACGTCCTGTCTCCCTGCGAACGTGCCTTCATTTAACCCCTTTTTTCCCCGTTTGATTGTTTCGGTTAGCTCAAGTGAATAACATGGATGGGAAGGTATTCGCAGAGAGAGATTCTGATTTCAATATATCTCCTGAAACGCTCAAATAGAGCTCTTGCCGTAAACACTCAATGTGTAATACGCTGTAAAATTGAACTCCCTTTCTTAAACGCTCGACACATAACATATTGTAACATTACTCAACACCTAAGATGCTGTAAAATTGAACTAATTTTCTCGAACGCTCAACGCGAAAGACACTGTAAAATTGAATTGTTTTCTAAAATTCTCATCATGTAATACACTGAAACTCCTTTTCTTAAACTCTCAACACACAATACACTGTAAAATTGACTTTTCTTGCTTAAACGATCTGCATATATTACTTTGTAAAATTAAACTATTTTTCTTAAACATTCAACACGTAATACATGTAGAATTGAACACTTTTTCGTGAACGTTCAACATATAATATACTGTAATGTTAAACACTTATCACGTAAAATACCATAAAACAGAACTTTTTCGTGAATACTGTAAAATTGAACTCTTTTTCTTAAATGTTAAACAAATAATCCAGTGTAATGTGGAAACATTTTCTCAAACATTCAACACGTAACACGCAGTAAAATTGAACTTTTTTTTCTCCTTAAACGCTCAGCACATAATGTACTATAAATGCCCAAAGGTCCGAGAATCGAGTCCTGACGTTTTTCTGGGTGTTGTTTTGCGAGTACCCCTTAATTAATTTCATCTCATCATCATACATCTTCATCGTTGCGACCAGCCTAGAGCGGCAGTCAAGAGACATAAAGATCCAATTACAATATATACTGTAAATTATAAGTTCATTAAAATTAAAATGTGAGTGCGCGCGCCCTCGACAACAGAGGCTCTCTACGAAATCTTGACTTTTACCTATCTTGAAACATTATACCGTGCGTCACGCTGCAGACAAAGTAGAAAGAAGACTGTATTTCCCGACAAAAGCGTTTGTAATACATGGAACATACCCAGTGGTGTTTCAACTTTCAAGGCTTTTATACTCAGGACGTGAAGATGTTATCCAGAGCGGCTTGATAAGTTAAAGTGAGCGAACAGCAGTTTCGGGGCGCACGACCCTCTCTAGAACACGCAACGTCTGACGTCAGGGTATGTGCGGGACTGCATGCAGTGTTGGTTTCTAGAAGCAAAGAGAGCTGATAATAGCTCTTTCGACTGTAAAAAGCGTAGCTCCAATTTCATGCTAAAAGTTTCGAATATGAGCACGAGACAGTGTTGGAAGGTTTATTGCAAAGAACGGAACAACTTTAAAGAATCAACAATTCGCGGACTAGAAATAGTAGCGATGATATGGAGACCACAATTTTATCTCGGAAGTACCTTGTCAGCATGTTAGATATCGAGAAATCGAAAAGTAATTAGGAATATTTTAAGGGCGCGATCTACACGTGGAGCATTAAAGGTAGACAAAGCGAATTCAGTTTATTTCCCGGGCAATGACGGCAATTGGGTTCCAAAAATATGGGGTGGGGCAAAAGTAGGAGAAAGTGTGGGGCAATTACCCCCCTAAATCACCGTCACTGATAATGGGTAAAATCGAGAAGGGGTCAGGCAGGTCAACGCATCTGCAGTCCATAAATATATGACAAAATTACTGTATTAATACGCTTTGACTTTTCTTCTCGTATTGTGCAATATGCACACTTTGACAAGGTAAATCCACTACAAGGCCCTTCCTTACACAACGGTCTCTTTAAATCCCCCCCCCCCCCGGTGCCATCTTGTATTGTTTTTGTTTTGTTCCTGCTGTTACAGTTTCAGTATAAAATCGTTATTCGGTACCGTGTCTGAAACTTGAATGTAGTAAGTAAATGGTGCCACCCCGATGGCGTAGTGATGACGTTGTTGCACATAGTGGTTCGGATCCCACTTTAGGGCCAGTGCCGTTTAGCCTTCTGTGCATACTTAAAAAAAATATGAATTAGTACTGTTACACTGAATTTCTAGATTGGAATCTAAAGTCTAATGGAGCGCTACTTGTGGCCAATGGCGACGATGGGTATAAATGGTTAACGTGTCACCTTTGGATGGAATAATCCGTATAACTGAATGGTAAATATCGTGTAAAATTCTCAGCTAATATGGCCAACCCTCGAAGCCTGCGTTGGACGTGACTCGTGCGAATTGTGAACATTGAAGCTAAACCCGACAAAAGGAAAAACTACATAGTACTCCGTATAATTTCAAAGCAAATCGGAAAAACCGAGTAGCTAAATTGCTAAATTCAGCGTGCCGAATGCAGACTCTGCCAGCAGAAGGCAGTAAAGACTTCGATAACTGACAAAAATACACCTTTCGTGAGCCGGAATTAGAAAGTGCGCGTTCGGGAGTGAACGGCACGCGATGATATCCCACGAGATTCGAGCACCGACCAAGTCGAAGGAGCAGTTCGAACGGGAAACGGATACATGGTCTCGTGTCATTCTCCTTTTTGCAACCCACCTCTTTTTTTTCTCTTTTTTTCTTTGAGATCCACAAGCGATCAATTCTAATTCCAACTTCTGTTTGTAGATGGCGGTAATTTTAGTCTCATGCTAAGGTAATTAATTACTAGTTAAAATGCCCCGAAGAAATCAAGGAATGACATTAGGAATTCCGAGAAGACAAGTTAAAGTGTAGTCAAAACCAGCAGATATGTACAAATGTCACGTTAACGTTCCTTTGGGCCCTTATATGACACCAGTCAAGACGTTTTCGAAAATTGTGCAATGATATGTCACGGTATCTAGTGACAGGTAAAACGCAGTTCGATAAAAATTATTTTTGTTTATTGATTCATTTGATGCACAAACCTGAAAGTGTGAGGTTTGATTTTATGTTGTGAATAAATTTGTATCCGAGGCAGACGTCGGGAGTTGGGGACAGGTTTTTCTTGAGTGACAGCGGAACTGTCTTTTCGGCTTAGGACATGACATATTTGCACCAACGTGGAGATAAGGAAAGATTGTTTTCGCCGCTACCGAGCTTGAGTCGCGGCAGGCGTTCGAACCCATGTTCACGGATGACCAGGAAAAACCAGCTGGAGCTCAAGCTTGCAAGGATCGACGACGCGCACTTGACCGCGTTTCAAGACAATGGACACAGGTCATTCGCATCCCCTCTGAAACAGAAGCCAAGCGACTTGAGCGTCATTTTCAACGGAAGAATTCGAATCTCTCTTAAATACGCGGTGCTACCATCCCAGACACAGTTTTTACCCGGATTTCACAGAGAGAGCATCTCCGCGCTACACTCTCGCGTGATTATTGTTTTGTGTCCGTGGACTTTGTTTCCTTACGTACCGTGAGTGAATCGCAGATAGAGCGTTACCAGTGTGCGCCTTATTTTGGTGAAGATTACGCGGTGATTTGTTTTTGCCAAGCGTGGACTACATAATGATGGAGGGCTAGAGAAGATAGAGAAGGGAGCCGTCGCTCCCCCTGACGCCTGCAACGACGCCGAAGCCAGTCAGCCAACGCCAAAGACGACACCAAAACCAAACACTGCCCAAAGCCCGAAGGACGCTTTCAGATCGACGTCCCAACCAAAGCCCGAAGGACGTTTCCAGATCGACGTTCCAACCGAAGCTCGTTACCAGAGAGAGAGGGGGAAGGACGATTCGAGAACGACGCCCAAACGAAGCCCGGCACCAGAGAGAGATGATTGCAGGTCGACGTCCAATTGATGCCCGACACTGGAGAGATTCCTGACCGGCGCGTGACCACGTACATCCGACGCTAGTGACAAGAGGAAAGCCCGAAGTACTAAGGAGGTGCAAGTACAACAGATCGTCGCAATTATTCTTCGTCGCGATCGACCTTGGAGGACAATTTCGCCACAAAGGAACCGTGTGCAAGTCCCGCGTCCAGGAGAGATGAATGACCACGCCATGTAGCAGAGTCTGGTACAGTATACTTCGGAGGGTCTCATGTACATGTAAACGTGCGTCGTTAGTATCAACACCGTACAGTTGACGCCGAAGCCTCACTTATTAGCAAAGTTACTCAGGAAAAACCTAAACCTAACCCCGCGTCTGATAATTTTTGGTATTGTTATAAAAAAGAGTTATTTCAGGTTCAGATGTGCTAATTTAATTGCTTGCATTCAGCGTTAGAAGCTCCATTTCATTTCTTTAATATTTAGTGTAAATTGTCAAAGTGTGCTCCATTTCTTGTGTAACCGACCGCCCCGTCGCGCCATTTAATTTGTCGATAGTTGACTGGTGAGTCCCTTTTAATTGTGGAAAGCGTAGTTGTTTTTATTGCAAGGTCGTGTGCGTGAAATAGTATTATTTGTTGCATAGTGGTTTTTAAGGTAATTTTTGCTCGCGCCGACGATTGATTAGTGTATTCCGGCAGCTGGAGCCAATTAAGTTTTTGCATCATTATGTAATTGAGTAGTTGTTCTCATGGGACGAGAGAGGCTTGTGTGTAACGCCCCCGTCCGGGAAACTTGTATAATGTCGAGCTCGCGACTCGATGCATACGTTCATTCGAACGAAAGATTTAACCACGCCGACCCAATTGTCTTAGTTAACCGCTTTCCGAGGGCTGGCACTTAAGTTAAATTAAAAGAGCACAGGAGCTGGCAGACAAATGCCCTAAATTCACATAAAGGTTTAAAAATTAAAAGGAATGATATGTTAATGAGATCCGTAATATGTATTTATATTTCATATGTAAAAATACCTCATGTGTGTGAAAGAGAAGATAGAGTGAATGTTGGGAGAGCTTGAGGAGGCTTTGTAAACAGTTGTTGATTGCAATATTTTTTGTTGTTACAATATATATTCACTTTTTTACCGTTCGTCAGTGTTGTTAATTTGACGTTTTTCAGGTACCAGATATTATGCTATTAGTGTTTTATGATTGTTCGAATCTACATATCAAAGGTAAACAAAACAGTGTAACATTTCAAGGTATTAATCTCCGCCTCGCAATACGATGACAATAAACGACCGTCTCAGTACCGAACTTGAAAACCTGGACCGAGAGTCACGACCGGTCTCCCGTACACATAACGACGTTTGGCCCCGTGCCGGGGTATGATTGACACGTCATTTCGGGGGCCGTGAGTGCACTCGTTACATTTGGCGCCGCGAACATGGGACGGCAACTCTTGTCATGTCTTTCCAGGAAAGCCAGGTTGCGAGAGCGGTAGAAATTTCATTGTTGTATACGTCACGCATAAAATTCTTGTGTTAGGTTCCTGGTTATTTGTGTGTTTTTCGTTTTGTATTTCGAGGGTTATTTTGATGTATTTGTCGTAGGTTCACGTGTAAGGACACGTTTTTGGGCGTAATTGGTAACAATAGGGCAGATATTTTTTTTTCGGCAAAAGCAGCAAGGGCAGCTGCATAGGGCATTTTTTATGTACTTTTTGTGTATTTTTTTTTTGTTTTTGGCGTAATTTATGGCATCAGGCTGAGTTGCGGGATAAGGGATTCCCGACGGACCTCCTTTTTCTTTTTATGTATCGATTTGTAATTCACATTTTTGTGTGAGCTCGCGTAAGTTTGCGTAACTGTTCCAAAGTGCGACATAAGATTGAGCAGATAATTAAGGAAAGGCCTTCATGAGATTAAGAAATCGTCGCATAGACTGTTTGAACAAGAGTGACGTCATGATGGTTTGCAAGGTTTGTGGACAGGAATTTTATGATTTCGAAGTCGACAGCGAGGGAGATTCCGGACCGGTTTGTCTCCAGTGCAAAAGCCCGCCAGGAATGGAAAGGGAGATACCAAGTGCCCAGGGGGGTACATCGTCACGTGCGGACAGCGACCACAGCAAGGAACAAGATGACGTAGGAAGTGGCAGTGGTGCCAACCAATTCCAGCTTATCCTCCAGATGCTCCAAGGAATGGAAACCAGGATGCAGACCGAGATGCGGACCAACATGCAAGGAATGGAAACCAGGATGCAAGGAATGGAAACCAGGATGCAAGCCAACATCCAGGGATTGGAAACCAGATTGCAGACCGAGGTCCAGACGAACATCCAGGGATTGGAAACCAGAGTCCAAACCAACATCCAAGGATTGCAGGCTGAGGTGCAAGAGATGCAGACCGACGTACGAGGGATGGAAGAACGCCTCCAAGGGACGGTTCGCGCCTCCGGAGAAGAAGTTACACAACAGCTCCTTCAGACGATCCAAGAATCCGAGGCTCGAATCGAATCCAGGATCGCCAAGACTGACGTTCGCCTCAATGAACAGGAAGCCAAGGTGGCAACACTGGCACAGAGCGTGCGTGAACAGGAAGGAGCTTTGCAACACATCGGCCAGCAGTGTGCACAGCTGGAGACGGCCTGCAATCGGAGCAACGATGCCCTCGAGCGACAAGTGCGGCGAGCAGCGAGCATAGCGGAAGGGAATTCCGACAAGATAAAGGAAATCGAGGATAAACTGCAACAATTGAACGTAGCTGACGTCCCGGGATCATCGCGAGAGCAGGCAGCTATGACGTCACCACAGCCAGCTGCGGTCCCCTCGTCTTCAAGGCGCGCGAGTGACGCAAGGCCGGCTACGCTTGTCAACGGAGGAAGCGAAGTGGAACCTGGACTACATCTTCCATCGCCGCGACCGTTCGAAGCCCAAACTTCAACCCGGGAAGATATACGGTCGGAACCAGCACCAACGAGAAGAGCTCTGTTCCCGCCTGAATATAAAAAACATTTCAAGAAGTTCTCGGGGGCCGACAGGATATTGCCGTCTGCCTTCATCGAGGAATTTGAAGCAACAGCCCGGGAGTTAGGACTTGCGGATGGGGAGCGATTACTCGTGCTGAAAGGCCTAATGCAAGATCGGGCAAAAAACTGGCTGGATCGGAATGAAAGACACTTTCATTCATACTCGGCGTTTAGGGAGGCGTTCTTGACACACTTTCAGCGCCCCATGCAAGTGGAAAGGATGCTTATCCAACTAAGGAACGAGAGGTACGACAGGAACGGGGGACTTACTTTTTCACAATATTTCTGGCGAAAGTTCAATGAGTTCCAGGCTCTCCAGCCACAGATGACCACGTCGGAGATAATTGCGGCTCTAATTTATCATTACCCGCAAGAGATAAGACGGCATCTCAACGGGGCGTGCGTTTACGATGCAGAAGCCATGTCGCTCACTCTAGAGAACCTAAACCAGTGCGAAGAGGAACGCGAGAGGACGCGAAACGAAAGATGGAACAAAAGAAGGCGACCGGAGGATGAAGGAAACCGGGGAAACAAGCACCCACGCGTCCATTTCGTCCAGAGGAGGTACGATGGGCAGCAACGCGCTCCAGGAGCCGAAGTTCTCCAGTTTCGAGATGATCCGCCTTCGCCACGACAGAGACGCCAGTATCGGGGACAGAGACGTCGAGGTGGTCAAACTCCTAGGTCACCGGGTCACCATGGCAACAGCGGCGACAGCAACTTTTACAACGGGCGAGTGAACAATGGTTATTATCAACGTCACCCCGACAGTAGACCGGAGAGCCCGCGTTCTGATAACGGGCACACAAGGCGCAGCCCGCCGAGGGTTCAAAGGAGCCCGACGCGAAACGCGAACGGTCCGAATCCCAGCAACACATCTCCACAGCCGGGGCCGTCAGGCCGTCAGCGCCGAAGGGAGGAATGGGATGGCGAAACATGGTTAAGCGACATCGCGCCATTTTAGAAGTATAAAAATAACATTGCGCCATACCCAGAGTGTATAAAATGTATATTTATTATGTAAATTGGAGGTATCATTTGTATCATGTGTTTTGTGTTATCGAACTGGTTTACTTTTCTTGTACAGGGTGTTAAAAAATTTGTAGTCAAAATTTCATGCCCCTGAGTAGTAAAAAATTTTATACGCCTACAGAATTTTTTGATCGGAAGGAGGGCGAGATGTCACGGTATCTAGTGACAGGTAAAACGCAGTTCGATAAAAATTATTTTTGTTTATTGATTCATTTGATGCACAAACCTGAAAGTGTGAGGTTTGATTTTATGTTGTGAATAAATTTGTATCCGAGGCAGACGTCGGGAGTTGGGGACAGGTTTTTCTTGAGTGACAGCGGAACTGTCTTTTCGGCTTAGGACATGACATATTTGCACCAACGTGGAGATAAGGAAAGATTGTTTTCGCCGCTACCGAGCTTGAGTCGCGGCAGGCGTTCGAACCCATGTTCACGGATGACCAGGAAAAACCAGCTGGAGCTCAAGCTTGCAAGGATCGACGACGCGCACTTGACCGCGTTTCAAGACAATGGACACAGGTCATTCGCATCCCCTCTGAAACAGAAGCCAAGCGACTTGAGCGTCATTTTCAACGGAAGAATTCGAATCTCTCTTAAATACGCGGTGCTACCATCCCAGACACAGTTTTTACCCGGATTTCACAGAGAGAGCATCTCCGCGCTACACTCTCGCGTGATTATTGTTTTGTGTCCGTGGACTTTGTTTCCTTACGTACCGTGAGTGAATCGCAGATAGAGCGTTACCAGTGTGCGCCTTATTTTGGTGAAGATTACGCGGTGATTTGTTTTTGCCAAGCGTGGACTACATAATGATGGAGGGCTAGAGAAGATAGAGAAGGGAGCCGTCGCTCCCCCTGACGCCTGCAACGACGCCGAAGCCAGTCAGCCAACGCCAAAGACGACACCAAAACCAAACACTGCCCAAAGCCCGAAGGACGCTTTCAGATCGACGTCCCAACCAAAGCCCGAAGGACGTTTCCAGATCGACGTTCCAACCGAAGCTCGTTACCAGAGAGAGAGGGGGAAGGACGATTCGAGAACGACGCCCAAACGAAGCCCGGCACCAGAGAGAGATGATTGCAGGTCGACGTCCAATTGATGCCCGACACTGGAGAGATTCCTGACCGGCGCGTGACCACGTACATCCGACGCTAGTGACAAGAGGAAAGCCCGAAGTACTAAGGAGGTGCAAGTACAACAGATCGTCGCAATTATTCTTCGTCGCGATCGACCTTGGAGGACAATTTCGCCACAAAGGAACCGTGTGCAAGTCCCGCGTCCAGGAGAGATGAATGACCACGCCATGTAGCAGAGTCTGGTACAGTATACTTCGGAGGGTCTCATGTACATGTAAACGTGCGTCGTTAGTATCAACACCGTACAGTTGACGCCGAAGCCTCACTTATTAGCAAAGTTACTCAGGAAAAACCTAAACCTAACCCCGCGTCTGATAATTTTTGGTATTGTTATAAAAAAGAGTTATTTCAGGTTCAGATGTGCTAATTTAATTGCTTGCATTCAGCGTTAGAAGCTCCATTTCATTTCTTTAATATTTAGTGTAAATTGTCAAAGTGTGCTCCATTTCTTGTGTAACCGACCGCCCCGTCGCGCCATTTAATTTGTCGATAGTTGACTGGTGAGTCCCTTTTAATTGTGGAAAGCGTAGTTGTTTTTATTGCAAGGTCGTGTGCGTGAAATAGTATTATTTGTTGCATAGTGGTTTTTAAGGTAATTTTTGCTCGCGCCGACGATTGATTAGTGTATTCCGGCAGCTGGAGCCAATTAAGTTTTTGCATCATTATGTAATTGAGTAGTTGTTCTCATGGGACGAGAGAGGCTTGTGTGTAACGCCCCCGTCCGGGAAACTTGTATAATGTCGAGCTCGCGACTCGATGCATACGTTCATTCGAACGAAAGATTTAACCACGCCGACCCAATTGTCTTAGTTAACCGCTTTCCGAGGGCTGGCACTTAAGTTAAATTAAAAGAGCACAGGAGCTGGCAGACAAATGCCCTAAATTCACATAAAGGTTTAAAAATTAAAAGGAATGATATGTTAATGAGATCCGTAATATGTATTTATATTTCATATGTAAAAATACCTCATGTGTGTGAAAGAGAAGATAGAGTGAATGTTGGGAGAGCTTGAGGAGGCTTTGTAAACAGTTGTTGATTGCAATATTTTTTGTTGTTACAATATATATTCACTTTTTTACCGTTCGTCAGTGTTGTTAATTTGACGTTTTTCAGGTACCAGATATTATGCTATTAGTGTTTTATGATTGTTCGAATCTACATATCAAAGGTAAACAAAACAGTGTAACATTTCAAGGTATTAATCTCCGCCTCGCAATACGATGACAATAAACGACCGTCTCAGTACCGAACTTGAAAACCTGGACCGAGAGTCACGACCGGTCTCCCGTACACATAACGACGTTTGGCCCCGTGCCGGGGTATGATTGACACGTCATTTCGGGGGCCGTGAGTGCACTCGTTACAGATATTCATATATTCAAAATTCTGAAACAAATCATGTGCTTAGAGTTGCTTCATGTAAATGAAGGTGTGCTGTGTGTGGTTTCCTTTCGCTCTCGTATAGATAGGCGAACAACTAGACAACATTGACACGTGAATGCTCTAGTTGGTCTAGGCAGATGATTTTTTTTTTCAGATTTTGGAGTATCATATAGCGATTTTCGGAAAGGAGAGGAATTTTGTAACGGGCAAAGGAATTTATGTGAAAAGAGGGAAATTTTAACCACACAAGGGAATTTCTGTTAAAAAAGGGAAATTATTACCACACCAAAGGATTTTCCGTGAAAAGAGTCGAACCCGCGGAGCAGAAAACGAGGTCGTTCTCGTGGCTGTTCGATTGGCTCGCTCTTTTACGAGTGACCCAGATCGAACAGGCTTCCACGGGGAGGCGAAATGAAACCTGTTGTAATAACGGGTTCGCAGATAAATAATTGCAAAGCGAGGCGGGTTCACTTTTACCCGAGCCGACCGTCCCGTGCGAATGAAGACGGACATTTCAGGAAGACCGAATCTTTCGAAGGCGGCTCGCGAGATCATGCTCTTCTCCTCCGAAACGGGAAACCCAGCGTACGTGCTTCACGGCCGAACGGTAATGTGTACATGATAGGTGTTACGAGTTCACGGAGCAAGTTAGTTGGAAAACTAACCTTCTAAATTAAATGCAACCATTGACACCACGGGAGCTTTCAGAGCGAAGCGACACGTATCGCTTGGAAAGGGACCCTTAGTAATAAATGCAAAATTTCAAACCGAAGCGACACAAGCTGCACATGTCGCTCTGACTGGGCCGTTTTCCCAATGGCGTGCATTGTTTTGCCTCGGCTATGTTCGCCCATGCACTGTGAATGTTTGCTTATAGACTGAAAGGGCCCGTGTCTCTCTGTTCTGAAAACTGCGTGTCGCCTGTCTCTTCTGTCTGAAAGCTCCCTTCAAATTGGACGTGAAGTTCGGACTGGCCGTTTTCACAATACCGTGCATCGTGTCGCCTCGGTCTGTTGGTAGCGCATGCACAGTGAATGATTTTCCTCATAATGGATTAGACCCGTGTCGCTTGTCGCTTCGGTCTGAAAGCTTCCTATAGATCGACCACAAGGAAGAAAACCTTGGGACGTAAAGTCCCCGCGCAGCTTTCCCTTCTTCCCTTCACCTCGGGCCATAAGGAAGCATGGTCCTCTCTCCCCCTCCCCTACTCGCGGGGGTACGGTGCACAGGAATCGCGGGTCTGCGCATGTTGTTTTGCTCGTGGTTCCACTATAGCAAGTGAAGGTGAAATAAACTTTATAGAGAGAAAGAATTGCCTGATTATATTTTGGATTTATATCGTAATTAAAGTCAGAACAAGATTTTCAGCTGATATTTTTGCACTTTACCTCACTCCTGTTAGAGTGAGATTACTTTCGTAACATCTCTGGCTGTTTTGCATTGGCAGCTTTGGAGAGAGTCATAATTCCCGGAGCAGCCAATCAACAAACGAGCCGCTGGCGTCATCTCTACCCAGCACCTATCGCTATCCCTGTTGCTCGCGCTCTGGACTGTTGGTAGACTCACTACTGGACTCGCGCGGTCAGCTGGAGTTGTTATGAAAATAATCTGACTATAATGTACTGTTAAGTCCCAACAGTGTAATGATAGGTTATTTATGTAAAAAGAAACAAAAACATCGTAATGATAGGCTATGTATAAAAAAGAAGCATCATAGACCAGATTCGTTTCTTGTTTTGTTTTCGTTAAATCTCTCCTCTTGGTTTAACTGTAATGTTGATTAAATGTCTGATGAAGGGAGTGTGTATGTTTTTTTTTTTTTTCGAAGAACTAACTCTCTGCCCTTCACATGTCTGTGTATGTTCTCCCGAAACTTTTTATCAAAACAAGTTTACTTGTAACAACCGCATGTTAGAACAGAAGTTCCCTTCATTTTTTCTACTTGAGAAATATGTTGTAATTATAGTTAAAGTAAGTTTAAACGGTATTTGTAAATAACTGTAAACTCCAGGGAATCGTAGATGAACAGGTGCCAGAAACAACAGTTTTTGAAGTCTCTCATTTCTGTGATGTAGTCATCCATCACAATATTCACACCATTTTATTTAACTCGACAAAAAAAAGTAGAAACTGGTCCGAGTTTTCCTCCGAAGCTTAGAATGTGTCCTTCTCATCTTCTTTGCCTGTTATAAAATTCCGAATACTCGGTCGAAGCGAACGCGCTTTTGCGACAATTCCTGCGTTGTTGCCGAAGTACCGTTTGGGGCAACCTGTTCCTTTGAAATATTTAGTGCTTCGGGAGACTAGAGAGGCCATACTGCAGGAAACATACATAATTTTGCTTCTGTTTCCTATGTCATTCTTTTTTCTTACGTGTCTCTGTGTGTATCCCCGGATGTCACTCCTTTTAGATCTCTCTTCAACATCTCACTTTTTCTCCAACATTTTCTTCCTCTACTTCTATATTTTCTAATTACTATTCTTGCACAACACTTCTCTAAACATTGTCTATTTTTCCTTACTTGTTATGCATTTTCTTATCCTCTATTTCAACCTACTTCTCCTTCTCTTCTCTTCTTCATACTTTCTTTTCTTCCTATATGCGGATGTGTCTTTTTATTCTCTTCTCGTTCACCATCAGTTCATCCATTCTCCAATTCTACCCCCCTTATATTTGCTTATTACAATCTATTTCTCATCTTCCAATTTTCCTACACATTTTGTATTTATTTCTTATACATTATTATCTTCCTCTTATCTCTCATCCTTCTACTCTTTCTGTGTCTGCCGATGCCCTCCTCCCCTAACCCTCTCTCCCTTGATGTGTTTCCCTTTCCCATTTTCCAAACTTTCTCTTCTCCAACATTCCCCCTATAGTTATCTCTTTCTTTCTCTGTCTGTTCACTTGCTACATTTGTCATTTCTTTCTGAACATTTATCTTTCTCTGTCTCCTCCTCTATTTCAGTTTATTTCTCCCTATCTCTCCCTTTTCCATTCTTCATATCCTTTCCATTTTCCAGTCTTCCCTATTTTTACCATCCATTTCTTTCTTGTTCCTCACTTCAGTTTCATTTCTCACTCTCCATTTCGCTCTCTTCATATGAACCTCGCCATTTTTGAAAACCGCCAGCCTCGTCACAGCGTCACGTCACGGAGAGGTACATCCCACGAAAAACTGCGGATGAAATATGCACACGAAAGTCTTGAACGCGGGTGACGCTTTGCTCCACTTCTGCTCATGAAAGATTCACTTACAGCTGTCGGCCAGCTACGCTAATCTCGCTCAAATTAAGCGAAGCGAGCGAAAAGGCGAGGAAGGTGTTAATACGACACACGCAATCAGGAGTGGCATGTCAGCGTGGGAGCCTTACAAGGCAAGGTCATTTGACATTTTCCTTCCTTTGTTCGTACCCCGTTGTAGATGTACGTTTTTTACGATCTTCCTAACCATTCTTTGTTCCATCTGTGTCATGGTTGTTTTAAGAGCAAGAAGTGCAATGTGCCTCCATCGGGCATCGGACCAAGGACCCCTTCATTATGAGCCCACAGCGACCACTAAAGAAATACAAAGAAAAAGTAAGTAATTCTTGAACTTTTCGAGCGGCGAATGAGGGATATTCTCTTACTTCAGTCCTGAAGATCAGAATGACGTTAGCTCTCGAGAGCAGACTTCAATCTCTCAAGATGAGTGGCGTTAGCTCTCGAAAGCGCAAAATCTTCTATCCCCGAAGATCAATCCCTGAAAATGAAAGTGACGTTAGCTCTCGAGAGCTCGGAAGCAGACTTCAATACCTGAAAATGAGTGACGTTAGCTCTCGAGAGAAGACTACAATCCCTCAAGATGAGTGGCGTTAGCTCTCGAAAGCTCAGAATCAGACTTCAATCCCCGAACATCAATCCCTGAAAATGAGTGACGTTAGCTCTCGAAGGCTCGGAAGCAGACTTCAATACCTGAAAATGAGAGTTAAGTTAGCTCGAACAATCCCTGAAGATGAGAGTGACGTTAGCTCGCGAAAGATCGGAAGCAGATTTCAATCCCTGAAGAAGAGAGTGACATTAGCTCTCGTAAGCTCGGAAGCATACTTCAATCCCTGAAGAGGAGAGTGACGTTAGCTCTTGAAAGCATAAGGCGCAAGATCGGGAAGCCTGCATGTTGCAGTGAAAAACCTGAGCATTGGGCAGAGAATGATGGATGTAGTTAGCAGTTTTAATTCCTTTTTTATTTAACCTTCACTTACTTTTCTTTGACCATCATTTATGTAGTTATATTGCTTGCGATTAATTTTTAATTTGGTGATACAATCAAGTCAGACAAGTAAAAACGAATGAACAAACATTCTTGCTTATTTATAGGTGTTGTTATAGGTATCATTACTATCATGAGCTGGAAATTCTACTGTGCAAATTTACAATATAGTAGCTTTACAATAAGAAATTAAAACAAATTGTATCTGACGCATGAAATTTGCTCATTTAGCATTTATCAATACGTCGCACCATCTATCGCACTATATAAGCTTTAGAATCTTCACCCGACAGGTTTACCCTGAAAGAGACAAGTGATTTCGCAGCTGATCAACTGTCGACATAGCAGATGACAATTTCACTGAAGATAATGTAATTCAACGTTGTAAAATGTTGACTCTCCTGTCATTGACCGTTCCAAGGTTGCAGAACGTGCTTGGGAAACTGTCTTTAAGACGAAGAGGAGCAAGAAAACCCCAGCATATGCGTGCACGCTTTTAAAAAAGGAAAATAACAGTCTTATGGCCGCCATAAACTTTTCGACCCCCCCCCCCTTTTAGCGCGAATTCTCAATTAAATGTTTTTCGTGGGTTTTTTTTGGGGGGGGGGGTCTATAACAGTGTACCTGCAGAACCATACAGTGTGCGTTCAAATCGAAGCATGCGTTACCCCCCTCCCTATGAAGGCAACTTAATCATTATCGGTTGTTGCTCTATGCGTGGTTCTTTGTTGATGAACAGCTTGCACGCATGCGTATAAGAATCTCAGTTCTTGCTTGCTTTTATTTTTTTATTACACCATGAAATGAACCATAAACTATCCAACGAAAGCGGAGATATAAAATGCATTTACGATTTTTCCCTCATGCTTGGTTGTTTGCTTTAGTGTTGCCTATATACTTTGTTTTCTTATTTGCATTCCAAAATGATCCGGGGAATTAAGCCGGAGTGCCCAGGACATGCTGTAACTGCCATTTTTACATAATGCTTGTGCTCCAGGCGACAGAATCGGACACTTTTTGGTTTGGCGACATTGCGATTAGTCCCTCCAGTCGTACAGAAGCACCAACATAATTGTAACTCTGGCCTTGAAGTGGTGGCGCTAGTGTGGGAGTGTGTTGCCCTCGAGTCGATGGCGAGAAGATGTCTTTCTTTTTAGAAGAGCTGGTCTCTTCCACTGTCTGTGAGGAAGTTATTAGTGCATCCGAACCTTTCTAACGTATTATGTTTGTCTTGTGCAGGTCACTTTACAACCATGCACTTTTAACTTTTTACAAGGGGCTTTTTACACCCTTTTTTAACTCTTCGGTTAGAATTTTAGATAAGGTGCTATTGCCCGGTGTACATTGAAGGGTGCAAAATGGTGATTTGTGCCGAAGTACCCAAAGATTTTAATTAATTCATTCATTCATAATGTAGAGCAGGAGAAGGGGTTATTTGGAACAAAGCGCCCCCCTCGCACTTGTGTTTTCAAATCTAGAAGTGGATGTGTAAGTATGTGTAACCGCAGCATTGAAGATTTGGGTGAGAAATGAAATTATGGTTTGTTAGACAAATCAAGTACCACAAACCTTGCTGTACAAAAAAGAAAACAGCAAAGTTAGCAACACAGGTATCTTGGTGACAGAATAGATAAAAGGCGAAACCTCTCGCTCAGTTGACCGAGGCTTTATGACCAAGTTTCAAACCTAATTCAGTGGAATACAGATGTGGTTCTCCTGGGATTTGACAGCCGTTTTTCAGTTTTTGCCCATTTTCGATTTTTTTTTTGATTTTTTTTTTGTTGAAAATTTTTTTTTCGGTTTTGATCTTTGATAACTGTTTTATTAGTTTTCATCTTTGGAACCGTTTTTCGGTTTTGGTTTTTGAAAACAGTTTTTTGGCCATCTGCAGTACGTTAGGGTGATGCTTGTATCCTGATGGCTATCGCCATGCAACTGCCGAGATGACGAGATCGCCTAGCTCCCTGTGTAGCGCGGAGACAGAAGGAGTAACTTCCTTCTGTTCATTAGTGTCGCCCGAACGACGCTGGTCACGTGACGCTGATTTCGGAGAGAGAGGAAACTCCCCCGAAAGTTGCGGGATCGAGTTAACTGAGGCAGCTTCCGTGCGGGAAGTGAGGCTCTTTTGTCAAACGCATTTGCAGGAACGGCCCTGCCATCTGGCGCTGAGGTGAGGAAACTTCGACAGAGAAAATCTCCGCGCCGCGAGTGCGGAGGTGAGAAAAAAAGGGAGGAGTTGCGCTTTTTCGAGCAAGGGAGAGGGGGGAAGTGAAGAGGGGGAAGGTTTATCCGCAAGGAACATTATAAAAGAGTAAACGGGATGAGTATTTCGTGTCGGGGTGCATGCGGCATCTTGCTGAGGTTTCTCTTCTATCTCGTGTTAGTGAATAACTTCATTATATCACAGAGGGAGGGGGAGAGAGAGAGAGTTGGGATCCTTATCTGGATCACGATCGGAGACAAGAGCCAGGAGCTTAGTGTGTTTTCTGCACACTTAAATGGTCATGCTTTTATCTGTTTTTGCATGCATTATCTACAATGCAGTACCGACTAGAAAATTATCCGCTTTAGGATATGCACAGACAAGAATCTATGCGCCCTCATGGTAAGATGTTAACCTCAAAACCTGGCACTTTTAAGGGGAAAAACTACTGGGATTTGAAGCCGGGAAATTGTTACGCTGCAGGGTAAAAACCTACCTGCATTTGTGGGGTTGGCCTCACTCGTTCAGTTTGTAGGAATAGACTGACTACCACGCTGAAGAGACCCGGGTTCGATTCCAAATGTTATGATTTCTAACCTAGTGGCGTAGTGGTAATAAGGGGTCCTGGGTTCGATATCCGGTGGAGACACCTTCCCTCGGAGCCTACTTTAAACTATAGGTCCAGTCCCGATTAGCCCATCTCTGCAACAAGTGGACTTAAAACAATTCAATTCAATGACGATTCTGGTTGGAATTTTCCCAGCGAATATCCTTGCATGGAGCGGTTTTGAGGTTCACCCAGCCTTTAATATATGGATACCCGGAGAGTAAAGGCGGCCGGAGCGTGGTGCTGATAACGTCAACTCCACAAATGACCGAAATTGTGAGTGCGTGGCAGCCCGTTTCCATATGCTCCCCCGTAGCTTAATTATGTGTACATATATAAAGTCACTGTAATAATATTCATAGCAAATGAACGGGAAATGTTAGACCACAAAAGCTCTGTTGCAAAGTGCCAAAACATTGAGATGATCAGTGAAAATTGATAATGTAAATTTAGACAGCATCGAAATAAGTAATCAGTTCCACGCCCCTACCAAATTCACCCCCAGACACCGATAGGAGACTGGAGGGCTTGTAGCACCATGTAAGTTGTGAAAAATGCCTCTTGATATCTCCAGGGTGGTACTTGGAGGGTGATACGGGGAAATTTCCCCGTTTACTTGTTAATGTTTGGTAGTACTCTGAGAAGGGGTATGTACACACAACATCTAATTTCTACCTCCATCGAAGCGTACTACATACTCAGGGGACAATTTTACCGTGTGTTTTTACTTGTAAAGTTAGAGTTCGCTAAAAATTTTGAATAAATTAAAATTAGTGCCCTGTGTAAGATTCCTGTAGCAACTATTTTAGCCGGATAAGAATGTGTTTTGAATAGATGTCCTGCAGGAGACGTGTGTGACGCGTTTGTTTTCTTTGTGACTTTACAAAAAACATGTCAAAATGTATTTATGTGGATACTTTTTGATGTGGCGGTCACATACTTCTATACACCGGATACAGTTGGCACGAGACATGAAAAGAAACCTGTGCTTTTATTTCCATCTTTACATCGTCGAACTTTACTTTTCACTTGCATCAACCCCCTCTCACAATCTGAAATGGAAAATTCAAAGACCATACTCTCTCAGTTAGCAAAAGAAAATAAAAATCATTCGCATTCAGTCCACAGAAACTTTTCAACTTGTGCTTTCTCGACACACTGATTAGTTTTTTCTTTAATCCGCTCTGGCCACTCTTTTTTTTTCTGTCCCCGAATAAAGACCATGTTATGACTGTCATACTTGTCCATGACAGTTTAGTTTCAAAAGACTTTCACCGGTCTTACCGTGGGTTGTGACTGAACCTCGCTTTTCCTCCCAGAATAAACATTAGGGCAATGCTCGCTCGCCAGGAAGCAGGTGGTAATTTTTGATGGCAGGTCTTCAGGATTTGAAAAGAGGGGGAAAACATCTGTCCTTGCATCTGGAAAGCTGGCTCTGCTATTCTTCTAACGCGTTGGCAGTTTTCGAATCTTGTTGTCGCATTGTGCTGAGTTGGTTTCTCACGTCTGACTTGCATTCAAGCCCGCTTTTTTTTCTTTTACCTGCGATGTTCATCTGGACTCATAGGCCTATTTGTTCTGAGTCGTCCACCCTGGCTGGCATTTACTCAGCATGTTTTTCCTGTTCTCCGCCGATGACTACGAACTAATTTTTCCATTTCATTATGTACCTTGTCCAAAATGTATGTCACTATCAAGGAACGTGTTCAAACTACAAGGTGAAGTTCTCCCACTCTGAACCACCAATGCATGCTGGGAGGAGAGGAACTGTCCCTATATTCGCAGAAGATTCTGGAAAATTATTTTTAAGAAATGGAAAACCTGGAATCGATCCCGAATAGCTTGCCAGTACGACACGGTGTTGATTAATATAATTCGCAAATGTTCTTACTACATTGGAAATACCGACGTGAAATGTTACGAATTTCTCCTAACATCGATTATCTTAACAGGCGAACTTGAAGGAAATTGGCTGGTTCAAAATGCTAGCAAATTGATGAGCCAAGTATCAAGTGAAAGCAGATGTGAACATGATCCATGCCTGGGTATACTAATAGTGCAGCTAAATTGTTCTCGAAACCTCTGAGCAATTTTAGCAACGAGCAAATTCTTTGTCTTTCGACAAAGACCACTTGTGTTCATGTGAAAGTATGTGCAGACGCAGTTAATGCAAATATTCCGTCAAATCATTCGTTCGGCCTATTCCTAGCTACCTAAGTAAGTCTTATGTGTGGTTCCATACTGATAAATAAATATAGTTGACTTTTCGCGAATTTAACGAAATTTGTTTATACGATTGGCAGATTTGCGTTTATTTGTACAGAAATAAGCTGCAGAAATCAGTGTATCAAATTCATTGTACTAGAACAGTTCCTAAATATGGGATGGCTGAAAGTAAATTGGTAATTTGTATTCTAAAAGTGATTTAAACTGTTTATCAGCTGAGTGACACAAGTTGTGGAAGCAATGTTATAGGGTGAGGAATTTCGAAGTAGAGTAGAGTAGTATTAGAAATGAAGCACAGATGGAAAGTTAAGAAGACATACGCTGAAACTACTCTTCTTGGTGAAAGAGATTGAAATGAGGGAGGAGAACTTGAAGATGGTATGGTAATTGCGTAAGGATGGACATCGAAGGAAGAAAGAAACAGGTGCTTGAAGGAAAGCCCGAGGGAGGAAGGAGTTGAATAGCAACATCATGTCAGTCATTTGGCAAGGGAAAAGAGGCGATGCATCTCCAGTTCTTAGGACAATGGCACAGATCCTAGACAGTGATGCATGAAGAAAAAGAAGCAAAGAATTGACTAACTTTCAGTATAGCTTATTCTGTGCCTTCGCTAGTCTCACTGCTTTGGCACATTCTGTTCAACACAAGACTACATACCAGTGCTGCAGACACAGAGTCCGTGGTTTAGTGGTTATTGTAGCAAACTGGCCCTGAAAGGCAGAAAAAACGATGTATAGAATACTGACATCAGTGCTGGATTTTACAATTGAGCACTCCACTTGCCTTATCATCAAACTGCATAAATGAAGCATGTAAGTACGGAATAAATCGAGCATGTACACATTGTGGTCACATTACTCTGTGACCTTCTGTGGCAACAACTGCCACTCTTTTTTACCGTTTCCAATTTTAGCACAGGCAGCTTACTTATCGGGCTAAACAACTCGCAATTATTGTCGGCAGCCCCATGCGTGCGTTGAAGAGAACGATTTACGAGCATGAAATTTCCCTCATGCTTAATTTAATAATCCGTTCGTTTTGGTCCGAATTTAGCTTCTGCGATAGAACGGGGTATGTGCGACGTAAATCCATTCGAAGGTCACAGCTGATTATGTTCAAATTATGTCGAGCAATCATAACTACTAATTCACCTTGTGTTTTGCTTTTAAGTGAGATTTATAATCAGATAGGCTAATCGAGAATGGACTGGCAGAGGGATCCTCTACCAGAGTTGGGTAAGTTACTAAGTAGAAGGAACATAATGTAAAGAATTGTGATACTCAAGCGTACCTAAAACGGGCACATTCTCGCTAAAGAGACGCTAATGAATGTAAGGAAATAATAGTATGCATTAGCACAGGGAAAGAAACACAAAGCAACAAAAGACGAAAAGAAACACACAATATACAACAGTACAATCTTAGCACAAAGAAAGAAACAAACGAAAGAAGAAATTCAGTCGCCAAAAACACAACAAAACAGTAGTCGTAGCACATAGAAAGAAAGAAAGAAACAAAAGAGGAAGAACAGATGCCAAAACAAGCATGAAAACATAATATTAACACAAAGAAATGAACAAAGAAAAGACTGTAAAACACATTCTAGAAAAAAAAATAGTACAGTCTCAGCACAAAGAAAGAAGAAAAGAAAAAGTAAAGAAAACAGGCTCCAAAACACAAACGATAACAGCACAGTCTTAGCATAAAGAAAGAAGGAAACAGAAAGTAGATACAACAGACGCCAAAAGACAAACGAAAACAGTACACTCTTAGCACAATGAAAGAAAGAAGGAAACAGAAAGTAGGTACAAACGTCAAAACACTCAAGAAAACAGTACAGTGTTAGCACAAAGTAAGAGATTGTAGACACCGAAAGACTCCCAAGAAAACAACACAGGGATTACATTGGACTCTTACAGATTGAGAGATGGCAAAACATTTACATTTCCCTGTTATCCTAATTGTTTACACTTCTTGAGCTGGGTTAGCAACGGGAAGATAACGCAAAGCAATTTCGTCTTCATCACGCGCCGCGAGTTGAGGAGTGGGCAGAGAGAGGGAGAAGGTAGAAGCCAAAGAAAAATTATGGTCGCAACGAGTAAAAAAAAAAGTTTCCAACTCTGGCAGTTATTAACTCACCTGAAATCATAATTCCTGGCAGATAAGAGGCAAGGGTTGTATCTCTTGTGCATTTGCATCGTTGCGAGGGAAGGGGGCAGCCGGCGACTCGGCCTTATCATGCCCGGACTGAAATATTGCCGAGCGCTGCTTAATTAGCTCGTTCGGAATGCTGTGTGTTATGCATCCTTCGTGCCTCGGGGTCATTTACTTAGCGCGGGAGTTAATGAAGAAAAAAAACAGTGAAATAAAACTTGGCTAATGTGTTTAGTCTTTACGTGGAGTTTTGCGCCTCCATTCTTGGTTCGTGGGCGATTGGAAATAGGGTAAGGGATGCCAGTGCATGTTGTTTTGATGTCCTGAACGTAGTTAGTAGAGGTTTGTTCTAACAAGAATACGTTTTCCTATTACCTTTCTCTCATTTTGTGTTCTTATCCAGCTTCAGACATGTAGCTGCATCTGTTTGTTTCTTGTTATACTAGCCCCAAGCTTTCTAAAACCTCGGAAAATATGCAAGCTTCCCCGTGACTTAATCTAGCGATACTGCTTCCTTTTTCAGGGCTTCAAATACGGTGGTGGATATCTACAGAAGTGTTACTTTTCTTTATGCCTTTATCCTATTGTATTTCCTATGTGTTCACTTCTCTCTGTCCCTTTTTTCATACTTAACACCTTTCTTTGTATCATTTATCTTATCTACATTCGGATATTGATTGATTTGATTTATTTTACTTAGTTTTTCTGTGCCTTTTGGCGAATGCGAAGATGAGGGTGAATGGTGAAAAATATGAAATTGATGAAAGGACAATCGCTAATACATATGGACAGCACACAACAAAAGTCTCACAGAGGATTATACTGGCTGCGAGTCCAGACGACAGCCTCGTTAGTCTGGCACAGTGTAGTCCCAGGTATGGGTGCCGAAATGTCACACCTTACAAGTTACAACCCCATTTTAGGACATGCAGTCGCATCTGATTTCATCATACTTTGTTACAGAAGTATTCCTTGTGTCCTTTATTGTATCTTGTTACAAAAGTAATATTTGACAAATTTCTTTGTGCCATTTCTTACACTTTTTTGTTGTAGAAAAGCTAATCATTACGGTTAATGGACCTTTTTCAGCCTACCATGTTAATTGCCTAGGTACACACGCACATACACACGTTTCATATTCTCGTCGATACTCCATTTCAGGCGTGAACCATTGTTCATGATCACCATACTGATCTTCATTGATTTGTGGCAGCTGTTAGTTTTAAGGTACCAATGTCATATTCAGACTATTACGTACTTAGCTATATTTAAGATTAATGAGGATCAAAATGACATGAAAACGAATATTCGTTGACTGTATAATCTCAATATTTACTAGCGATATTGAGGTGATGTGCAGAAATCAATTTCAGAACATGTGAAGTCAGTAGTCATTTATATTGCTTCCAATATTTATCCTCATAAAAAAGATTCCGTTGAGTGCAAAATCCAAACGAAGCATACAGAAGTTTTTAGTATTCTTGGAGTTCTTTACTTTCAGTTCTGTCATTTTCCATCCGCTGCAGCTGGTGGTTTCAGACACGCCATAAGTGTCATCTTTGTCTTCTGCCGCACATGAAGCAGCAGGGCAACACAAAGGTGTTCGTGCTGTCCTCCTGCCACAGGCACTAGTTACGCGCAGGTGTTTCCCAAAAATCACGCACAGGACCATGTGCTATCCTGTTTGTAGAGAATATTGCATATAGCTTCTTGGGAAGCAGTTTTTTCTCCTTCACCTGCTCATCCTGTCTTGTTTACTCCCGTAGCAGATGTGCATGTCCACTTGCACAAGTGTCAAGTTGCTTCTTTTATCGGTGTCCTTGACTTCTTTACTCACTCACTTTCATGCGACTTCCTTCTTGTGGAAGCGAGTGTCCATTCGCTTGGGATTACTGTTCGGTAGAAAGGAAAGTAACTTATTGCCAAAAAACATTGTGAACTTGAGCAAATGCTATCTCACAAAACTCCAAATTTAGAAATTAAATGCTATCTCACACACTATGAAAACATTACCTCCGATTCATAAGTCAAAACAACTAAGATAGATATGGTAAAAAGTCAGCAAAATTCTCATCCACACAAACATCCCACCAATAATCAATGCATACATGAGACAAAGTGTTATTTTAACCCTTAAACACCCAGGCTGTATTCCCGGATGTTTTCGTGAATATCCAGCGTGTTTTCAGTGCGAAATTTAACATTTCGCAATGTTTTGAATAAAATGTAATATCCTATCTCGGAAACTACGAACAGGACAATTACAAATCACACCTCGTTTTGTTCAGGACTTTAATTTTTTTTTTGCGAAAATTTAAATTTGGCCGTCCCTCACTAACTTCTCCCCCCCCTTGAGTCCCTCAGCCCCTCAGTCCACCCTCTCCTTTCTATTATTATCCTTCTGGGAAAAGGAAAGGTGAAGGATCACTTTACCATCCAGAAGGTCGTGTTTTTGTGTTCAGAATTGAAGAACAAGACGATGCTTTGAAAATCCGCGAAATAACATAAAAAAAAGAACGATTTTTTTCTATAAGACTCCTTTTTCAAGCTTTAGTCATTGAAAGCGTCTTGGAGGATATCCATGTTTTAACTTGAAATTCAAGTACTTTATATTTCAGTGTTATTATTGAGAATTGCAAATACTCTTTATGTGGGGAAAATCGAACAGTCAGTACGAATGTAGCCATCAGGTGCAATACGTTTAACATTTCCGTTGTGCAGTTTTGTACAACGTGAAAAAAAGTGGTGAAAAAAGTTTTCATTGTTCCAGCAGGTTATATTGAATAAACTCTCTTCCTCTCAAACCACCAGGAGCACTAGTTAGTTATTCCTTTTTTTAAATTTTTTTTTATCCATGTACGCCTTTCGGAATGTTGTATCTGGGAAGTGGCAGAGAGGGGTCTTGCCGATGAGAGCCCGAAGGCACCAACCGAAACGGGCCTTCAGAGACAACAAACAACGGGGGTTATTGGAGAGGCGGCCACATGCAAAACCACAAAGCAACGCAGGAGCAGACGGTATGAAAGTTTCTGTGCAAGACTACAGAACCATGTCGGCAGTCCGAAAAGGGCAAAGGCAAATTGGTCGAGTTTTCTCCGTTCGCGACAGAAAGAAATTGAAATTGGAAGCTCCCCTCAGTTCCATGATATTAAGCCAGTTGTGTCGCAAATGTCAAATGTGGGGAAGGAGTGAGGTAGATACAATGCTTCCACAGCTTTTTTCCTCCCACCCTCTCTTTCCAGAGGGTATCTGCATGCCAATGCGCTTCACGAGTGGTCGAATTGAATTTTGCAAGAGCCGGCACAACCCCCAACGATGTCGTTGTGCAACGGATTCTCACCGCCTTTCAAAGGAGGGAGAGTGGGGTTGTTTTGGAACAGACCTCCAAAATGTTCTTTACCCTCTTTTTTTCATTTGAAACGGTGACAACGTTATTTGGAGGATTTTGGGCAACTAGATTAGTTTCCTACACTGTTAGAAGGTACTGTTTTAACACTCTACCCGTTATATACAAAAAATAGGACGCAATCGTTTTTTTTCTGTCACCTCTTTGCGCTATGACTAAATAGAATGAGAAGTCAACATGGCGACGGTAACAGCTCATAATGTTAAACGTACACACACAATCGTACATGTTATTGGCTAAGATATATAGGTATTGATCTACAGTACAGCATTCAAGTTTAAATTTGAATAGTTCGTGAATAATTATACAGTAAATTGCAATTACGTGAACTATAAACTTTATATTAAAAAACCAAGTCATTAAAATAGTATTGATTAGATTAATTATGTAATAGCCAAGCTAGTCATACTTCAAAATCCGTAGTAATAAGTTTTTGCTGTAGTTGAATGGCGACGGAAATCGACGGTCTGCAGGAAGCAAATTGCACATTTTTTTCCAGTTCATTTACACATGAAGATAACGTATACCTTTACAGGTAATTTACTTTATTTGACAAGAATCAAGTATGCAAGAATGTACACGGCTAATATATTTGCAACTTGTCTCAAGTTCGATTCCCTTTTGAGGCATATTGCATAGTGGCTCGGATCTAAATTTCAGTTCCGAGTATCCTATCATGACCATAAAGCGGCCTGCAATTAAGCTCTAAACCGAACTCCGTGGCGTTGTGGTTAGCACAATGCGTTACGACGCCAGGGATCTCGGGTTCGAATCCCGGCCTGGGTATTCTTTCATATCATCACTCATTGTAATCACGGATTAGACAAAAGTAAAAAAAAATGAAAAGCGAAGTACTGTAAAATAAACCAAATCAATCAATTCTACCTTAAAAATATTCTGGATCCGTTAAACTTGGCGATAAAAGACAAGAACATTGAGTCTTCAAAAAAATATTAGGCATAATAACATGCTCAAATGCTTGTGAGTGGCGATCGCCCCACCGTTAGCACATATTGCAGAAGCCTCTTGAAACTCTATTCCTTGCAGTGTGATCCTATTTGCACTTTTCAGTTCGGAATAATTGACGAAAGTGATCCCTGCAATTTGGTTGGATCAGGAACGAAAGAAGGCGGAACTGCCCGTTGCTTCATTAGCCTGATAACGAAACTTATGCATTAAAGTGCACGGTAATGAACTTTTTTGCGTGCAGCGTACATACAAAACGCCCTCGCAGCTCCAGGTGATTTCTCCCATCAGGAATTCGATTACGTCATGTTTCTCGGAACGGCTACACCGGGGAAGAGGGAGAGGTTGGGTCACATATGACAGGTGGAATACTTTCACTTTATGGCCGAACGTACCGTAGGAGAACGGGTTTTCCGTCTCTTGTGGAAGCGCCCATCCATCCACTTGTAGCATGAGGAGTCTTGGATATCCGAGTCTGGCTCACCTGACTGCTGCTGCACCTAACGGTGAAGACGACTGTTTCTTTTTCACCACATCTTCGGTTCATCTCACCAACTCTCCACATTGGCAGCGATCTGTCGATTTCTTAATTTGGCTGCGTGCGCATTCACAGTTATGACTGGAATTCTCGAGGAGAAGGTAAATCAAGTGATGTCTTGCTATTTCTGATAATCTCGCTAATTTAGCATAACTTGATGTCAGTGGTGCGATTTTTGAGAATCTCTTTCAAGATTTTCTGACAAGTTCTTCCCTCAAAAATGTGCCTTTCCTTCCCAGAATTTTCTGCCATTTTGGGTATTTTCATACTGATTCTATCGTGGCGCTACGACGCCAGAGGTCCCGGGTTCGAATCCCGGCCTGGACATTGGTGTTCTTTCTGAGTGTCCCTTCATCAATTTCATGGTCGTAACTTGGGCCTAATTTTGAGGGGACAGAATCAGATTTAGGGCCTAATTTTGACGGGGCAGAATTAAACTTGGGCCTAATTTTGAGGACGCAGAATCAAACTTGGGACTAATTTTGAGGGGGCAGAATTAAACTTGGGCCTAATTTTGACGGGGCAGAATTAAACTTGGGCCTAATTTTGACGGGGCAGAATCAGACTTGGGGCCTAATTTTGAGGACGCAGAATCAGATTTAGGGCCTAATTTTGAGGGGGCAGAATCAGACTTGGGGCCTAATTTTGAGGACGCAGAATCAGATTTAGGGCCTAATTTTGAGGGGGCAGAATCAGTTTTAGGGCCTAATTTTGAGGGGTTAGAATCTAACCTGGGGCTTAAGTTTGGGGGAAGAGATTCGAAAAGAGATTCCAATAAAAACAGCGTACATGAATATTTGCTAAATAAGTGTGACGTTTGCGAAATCACAAATATTACTCTTTTATTACTTTGCTCCTCAGGCCTCCTAACTTGTAAATTTTAATGAACCTGAAAATTTGGGGGCCCCCCTTGCCCTCACCAAGTTACTCCTATGATCAATTTCATCATATCATCATCACTCATCCTCGTCTTTGCGATTAGCCAAAAGTGGCCGAAAAGCGACTCTAAATAAATAATAATTATAAAAAAGGCTAACCAGTATCATTGGTTTAACCTGCATGCAAGAATTCTGAAGAAATTGCGTTCTGTCTGCCATTTCTGACTGCGGTAGGAAGACGTGAAATTCAGAAAACTGTTCATTTTCATGTTCAGTTTCAACGTTCAACCAGGGAGATTCGTTATTTGTTATCAAGGTTCTTTTCCTCCTGAAGCTCAAAAGATACCCGAGGATAAAGGAGGCTCGCTGAATAGTTCTCGTCTGTGTCACAAGAAGGGACAGGCTCCAGCCCCGAGATAAAGGCAAAATAACCCGTCTCCCTTTCTCTTTATATTCCTTCCCTTTCTTCTCCCCCTCAACCCTTTATAACGTGGAGGTCCTTGCGAGATAGTGAACTCCTTCAAGGTGGCGGCGAAGAATGAAAGAGGTCCGCGCCAGTTCATACCAACCCTCACAGTCTTGTCGCCGGGAATAAAGAAAATTTTCTGGCGTTTTCAAGAGTGTGGCGTCGTCGTTACCTTTACATTTTCGACGTTGTGTTACTTTCAAACGCAATGTGATATTACATTTTTATTTACTTTACGTGGGCACACTACTAATGCTGCTGACAGAAACAGAAAAAAAAACGGTTTTGAAAACCGAAAACGAAAAACCGATTTTATGAGATGTCACTTTTCAAAAACAGTTTTTATAATATGTTGCTTTTCAAAAACGGTTTTTAGGATTGTCACTTTTCAAAAACAGATTTTATAATATGTCACTTCTCAAAAACCGTTTATGGATTCCACTTTAAACTGTAGGTCCAGTCCCGATTAGCCTTACTGTGCATAAAGTGGACTTAAAACACCAATTCAATCAATCAATCAAAAACCTTGTCGGTTAATAAAAATGACACAGCTAGTCACAACTTATTTCACTTATTGACAGAACAATAAGTATTCAACCGGACTATGAATCATCTATAAAATAGGGGCACTCCAGCGTTACGTGTGTGAAATTCACACTTAAAAATATAAGGTTCTAGACATGCGATTGAATTAAAATATTCATAATAAACTGATGACATAGCCTGAAAGCATGAAGAGTACTAACGAAAGTGTGTTACGTGTGTGGCGCTTTAAAAATGTAGCATGACTTCATTTGTCTGTGAAGCACAGATGCTAATAATTTTTTGTTGGTGAAAATATGCAATTTATATGCATTCACAAACAATTAAACCTAAATGCAATTAAAATCAATAATAATTTCCAGGTTAATTCATTTTGTTAATTTCATGAAATAGGGTTTATTTTCGTGGAATGCCCAATAACTCCACTTTCATCACTATGATGATGCTCACGTTCATATTTATTCCACTTTACCTCTTGATTGATTGAATTTAAAAGTTTTGGGTGCGTCGGCACTTAAGACCATTTTGCACCCTTCTATGTATACGGGGAAATATCCCCTTATCTAAAATTTACCTCTTGTACGTTATTCCGTCAACGAAATAAGAAACTTGTTGCTCGGCACTAACAAACTTTTTAGAATAATATGCCTGTCCCGGAACCGGAAATCAAGTTCTCTTCCAGGGAAGGTAGATTCAGGCAGGTTCATTACCTGATCAATTACTTTGATTGCATCTTGGTGCTAATTTGGACACAATCTTCTTCCAGTGATGAAAAATGCAGCCTTCATCCACAGCCCACAAAGTACGACTAAGTAACCTGTAGCTGATTGGTTAAGGGATGTGTCCAGAACAAAATACCTGTAGTAGGTATCACCCAACCGGACCACGTGAATGATAATATGTTTACAACATGCATAGATGCCGTTTTTTTTTAAACTCAATTTTGCCGCCAGAAGCGTAATTGCGCTTAATAAGATCGCTAATTAGCGTCAGTGGTAGCGGCCCGCTTTTGCAAATTGCGAGCAGGCTTCTAGGCTCCTTTCAAACGTGCCGCATGCGCTTTTTCCCAACGTTTTTCGGCTGGCATTATTTTTGCACCCATCGTATAATTTCTTGCAGTGAATTACCAACATGGGCATCTTCCCATCCAGAACACCAGAGAACGATTTCGTTGTTTAATTACACCGGCTGATGGGAGCTGACGTTTAATGTTATGCTAAGCCGTCATTGTTTGATTAGCTTGGAAACGGAAAACTAGGAATTGTTTGCGCTATTGTTCCTTTCAGGTGCAGAGGCGCATTAGTTACGCCGCTTCTGTTTCATCTGCTTGCGCGGGATTGGCGGGAAATTGGCTAATCTGCCCTCTTTTTGTCACCGGATTGTGGATCGAATATTCATGCCATTAACCTGGCTGATAAATATCTATGTGAGTAAGCTTTAAGTTCAAAGGAACTACTGGTGCAAAGGGAAAGTTATTAGGGAAATAAGGGAATGTAGCATGTTTATGAACTTAAGTTTTTTATCTCGACCTAAGGACCTCAACACGTAACAGTATATCCGATATCTGTTTCGGAGTGGTTAGCCCAACTCGCCACGACTCCAGCCGTCCCAGGTTCGAATCCCGGCCTCGACATGGGTGTTTGTGAGTCTCCATTCATAATTTTATTATATCACCACTCATTCTTATCTTAGCGATTAGCCAAAAGTGGCCGAAAAGGAAGTAGGAATTAACCAACTCAATCAGTACCATCTGGAAGGGACAGAGATTAGTTCCAGACAGACAGGGATCGAGACAAAGTATAATAAAGAGAAGACTTCGAGCAGAGTATTGCCATTTTCGTCACCATTACAGTATTTTATATGTCGATTTTTCCACAACTTAAAAAAATATATTATTCGTGACCTTCCTCAATGGTCTACAAGTTAATATAACGTACTGCATAACCGTGGTCTTGGGTTCGAATCCGGGTGATGAAAATGTTTCGTCATGTTTGTTGTCTTATCAAGATTTTCAGCTAGTTGCATCATTTCCCTAGGGACTCTGCAGTACTACATTCTGTAAAGTGCACCACATCATATTCGAATCAGAATCTCTATGTCCTCAAAAGCTATATACTGAAATACCCAAATGACACTGAATAATCTATACTCGGCTTGTGCAGGGTTTGAGAAAACACTGAAGGGAATTGAGAAACTTCAAGAGAAGAAATGAGATTCAGTTCCTCGGCGAGCACGGATTAAGATTTTGTGCATCTAGGATTATCGACTCGGGGAAAGTCAACAGAAGAAACGGGAGGTTTTACTTTCACGAGCGATCTCGCTTCCATTAAGAGGCAAATTAAACTGCCGGGACCCTGGAATCCAGCATCCAGCGCGCCCTGGATGCCTGAGCAGTATGTAAGTAGAAGAACCGGATTTTCGCAGTGTCCGGTTGCCTAGCAACGAGAGTGCTCAGCATCATCAGTTGTGCAATTTGTGAAAGAGAAGAGAACCCCTTGCTCTCTCCCTCTCTCTGTGCCCCTTCCTTTTTACCTCAAGCTCAATTTACCTGACGAAAGAGTCATTAGACTCTCGCAAGAAGTATCTAGGTTTTTATTTCTTTCCCTCCCGCCCTTCTCTTGTTCCGATGTGATCTTTCTCTATTCAGTTACTAATGAACTCGCGTTCTTATAACTCTGTATTGATGTGACGGAGGAGATCAAGTATCAATTTTCTTTCGGTTCTGTCTTGCTGTCTGGTCGACTTTCTATGAAAGATCGAAAGTTTCGTGACTTCCAATTTACCCTCCTGGTATAGTTCAAGTCCAGATTCAAAGCCTGTTCGATATTTTGGACGTAGCTCGAGAGGACGCCCGACGTGTATCTGGTTTCAAGCCAGCACTTGTTCTGAGAAACGCAGTGTTTAGACATCCAACACGAACTGCGGCGACGTTATACTACCAAGCTCTCCCATTGTATACGCATAATGAAATAAAAATTGCACAACATAAAAAAACAGCTTAGCAAAGATAAACCGCACCCTCACACTTTATGAAATCTCTAAAGAAACTGATTTGAAACTGATTCAGTTCCTAAAACGGACGCTATTGGTGGGAAAGCTTTGAGGGCAGGATTTACTGGGCTCCACGTGAACTTGACATATTGTTCTCGGACCGAAACAGATCTTTCGGTGCTTTCTTTGAAGTAAAGTGGCGTTGGAATCAGGACTATAACTTTACCCAAAGCTGTTTTCTAATGATGAGCTCGGGATGATACCGAGACCAGGTATCGAACCCTGGACCCCTTGATTACAAGCCGCTTCTGCAGACTAGAAACCAAACGAATTAATAAATGCCGGAAACTCAACATGAATATCCTAGTGCAAACAGTATTATTCCAATGTTCCACTATTGTCTGTCAGTCGAAGGAACGTAGTCGGAATAAACAAACGCACACGTGGGAAGTAGTTGCTATTTTGTGTAATTCACAGTGTTCATATTGATCTTAAACGTGCAGTTTAACGTAACTATGTGATATGGCTTAATTATTAATTCGCGTACGGAACAGTTGCCATTGGATATTAATGATACGAGTTCTCTCGCATCACAAATGCTTCATTCTTGAAGTGGACGAAGAATAGAAATGTACCGAGTTCGAAGCAAGATCTGAGTATAAACTCTCTCCAGACTTTTTAGTCCAAGATGGATTCTGTGGTCGAGTCCTTTGTGAGAATCCATTTATCAGTATCATATAATTACCATTTCATCATGTCGTTGTGATTAGCCAAAGGTGATGGGTGCCAAAATTAGGATGAACAAGGAAAATTTACGTTTTCTTATTAGACAAGGCTTAGCATTAAGAAACCATCGTGCGGGAGCAAAAAAAGAAGGCAACTGCCCCCCATGACCCCCTCCCCTAATCGCCGCCACTGGCAATGTGCCATAAGAAAGACACAAATATTTAGTCCAGTCAGCCACTACCAGTAACTTGCTGTCTGTGACCCGAAGGCTGTAAGCCTTATACTTGCAATCTCTCCTCGTAAGGCACCGAGTTCGAATCCTCATCGATGTGATTAGTCAAAATGGCGTAAAATAACAAGAATACGTACTAGTAGTATTCTGAGGCTTACACAGAATATTTACAAATTAACTCCCTGCACATCTTTTTACTCCCACTTAAAAACCCCACACAATCCACAGTACACTCTTCGCAGACAATATCAACACAATAATCCGCTACCAGTTTCGCCATGTAAAAATGAATTAAAAACAAGGTCTCTCCGCAAAAAATGGTATGCAAATGTTAAAAATGCTGATAAAAGAGCTTTAGAGCTCACTGTAACATTTTACAGTTTCCAAAAAAATTCTAATGGCAGACTGATAGCACGAGTGCATGCTTAATTTATGCATTTGCCGGTCTCCGCATTACAATAATCGATTTTAGTCCCGTGTTCCAAGTACCAAAGTGATTAATTGCATTAGATGAGCGTTCTGGTACCGAGGCACCCAATTTTTATTCATCTGCACCGAGCTACGTCATTAAGCCTTCTCTCTCTCCCGCGAAAGTCTTCATGCAACATTGCGATTATACTCTGAACTGCTTAATGCTTGATAACGGCACAATTTGTTTAACCCTGACGCTATCTTTTCGGGTTCGTCTCCTTGCGTTTTGATAGTTGCGTGACCTTCCCCGATGGCCTTCCATGCGCCTTGCTGCAATGGACGAACGTGACGGAGTGCTTGGTCACGTGGTACTACTCTTAAGCTGCCGACTTGGGAGTGGGTGATTAGGCGTGAAATTAAGCGTGGGGTGGAGGCCGATTTTTGGGATTGGATTACGAGGAAAACAGATTTTTTAAAAAAAGAGGGTACTCTACAAGGTTTGAAAGTAGGCGCCAAAGCACAGCGTTGTCACTAAAATTGATTTTCAGAAAGTCATATGCCACAAGGTTGGAAAGTAGGCGCCAAAGCTGACAACGTAGAGGCCAGAAATAATTATCAGAAATTCATATGCCACCAAGTTCGAAAGTAGGCGCTATTTGGCGACCAATACGTAACAGTTAGGCGCCAAAGTTGACAACGTTGTCACCAAAATTCATTTGCAGAAATTTATATGCCACAGGGTTCGAACGTAGGCGCCAAAACTGACAACGTAGTCGCCAGAATTAATTATCAGGAAGTCACATGCCACATGGGTTCGAAAGTATACGTTATTTGGCGACTAATACGTAATAACATTAAGCCGCCAAAGCTGACAACGTTGTCACAAAATTCATTTTCAGAAAGTCATATGCTACAGGGTTCGCAAGTAGGCGCCAAAGCTGACAACTTAGTTGCCAAAATTCAATTTCAGAATGCCAAGATGCCACGAGATTTACATTTTTTGGCAAGATTATGCAAGACATATAATCTTGTTATAATTACATACAAGGGTTTTTGTGAGGAAAATGGACATTTATGAGGTACGTTGGGGAAATTCTACCAAAAGAAAAAAAAAGATCACTAGATTACTCGTGATGTATGGAATTTGGTGGATGTTAAATTTTTTTATCAAGAATCAGACTACGTACATCCATTCAGTGGGTAAACAGTTCGTAAATAATTTCAGAGGTCTTTCCTACCTAGCACGTGGCAGAACTTGTAAGTCGAAAAATTGTATCTGTGGTGACCTACATACGCACAGGAGATCAGTTCCGACTGTGGACACGGACTGCGCCAGTTTCAAAGTTGCATGTGCAAGCATTTCAGGAAGAGGACTTAATATTCCGTCCGAGAGTTTCGTGGCATAAATTAGATTCCGTGAATTCATCAATGGCCCGACCGAGTCGGACTGGTCGGATTTTGGACGAACACTAAAGGGGAGGCAAGGGGGCGGGAGATTGGGGTGGGGTGGGGGTGGCGGTGGTAGTCGGAGAGCGGGCCGCAACAAGCCCAGAATACGAAAACGTATTTCAACTTTTTTTCCAACTTGAAATCCACGATGTTCAATATTTTTTTTTGGTCCCCAAGAAACCATCAGAAACCCGCAACAAATTTTCAGAGGACGAGGCCAAAACTTATCAAAGCGGAGATATGTTGGTCTCTTTTGTTTTCAGTCTAACTCTGGAATTGCTCAGGTAGGGAAGGAGACAAATATATGTAGGATAATTGGAGAAAGAGAGAGAGAGAGATGCAGAAAGAAAATGAAAGAGATAGGAAGGTAAATTAAGAAGTGTAGAGAATATCTCCGCCTTAACAAGGAAAGTTTCACACGGAAGTTACATGTGACACGTGTCACCTGGGAACGAACCATCAAGAGCGACCTTTCACATCGTACCGACATGAGACTCGCTGCCCAAGCCTGAAACAGATCGGTGTGGAGAGAGGAGGGAAGGGAGATAGACCCAGAAAGAGAGGGATAGAATGAGGAGGAGGAAGGACGAGAGCATTATTACGCTGGGCATTTACCCATCAACAGCAACTTTGAACACCGTAGGTGTAGCGTGTCGCTTTGGTATGAAATCTCCCTTGGAGAAAGAGAAAGCACGACTCACCCCCAGTCACCACGACGAACCCCCAGTCGTTGTAAATCACCTCACTGATAATCCATTAGAACCTTTGTCTTTGTGCACACAATGCAAAGAACTATGAACAAGAACCTAGCGGGTCTCCATGCTATAAGAATTAAGGAACTACACTCCAAAAATAAGAGTTTTAACTTCGAATCCCAAGCCTAGGTGTAAATTGTTTATCTTATTATTACCATAACTGAATACATTGTTACAATGAAGCCTACAGTAAAAATGTGCAACGTAAAACCAAAAAAGGAACAAAGAGAATAGGTCGGATCTGCTAAGTCCGGAAAAGGTGAAGCAGCTTATTTGAGTTCCCAGTAATATTGTGCATCATACACTGGAAAAAAAAAAATTGTGTTGACTCAAGTAGTAGTCCCAGGAGGTCCACACCACAGTTTAGTTAACGTTTAACCTGTGGTGTTAAAATGCTATTGAATGAAGGTAAACGTTGGCCAAAGCGTGGTGTGGACCTCAGGGGATCACAGTGTCTTTTTCAGAGCAATCCCCCCCATGGATGTGCAACTAGTTGCAGGCATAATTTCGAATCTGCAAAACAGGTACAAATAGGTAACTGTCAAATTTGACAGTTAGAAATCGTTCATATAAGTTTACAATTATGTTCGTGTATGTTGTTTGTTTCTTCATGAGCCACGATTGTATAAGCACATGTCTTACCTTTATTTGTATGTGATTACACTTATTAAAATTCTCTTTTTCTGTTTTTCATTAGGCGAGGAGCCAGTTCAACGGTTTACGGGGAACACATCGCATAAAGACCATTTCAAATTACTCGAAAAGGACAAAAGTTCATTACTAGTCGGTGCAAGGTAAGTGTGCCATTTGTTTATTATAATGATTTAATTAACTGATTGTTATAATGCTCTTGTTAACTTTAACTCTGGAGTTAAGCTAATTTTTACTCACTTAAAAACATTCTACTAAGTAACTAGCACAATTGTTATAACGTACTCATTCTTGTACAAAGCATAGTTGAATAGAACAAACTTTGCATTAACAGGAGCGTTTTTTTGCACCAAGTCTTGAGAGTTAATCACGCCACGCGTGGTGTTACTTTATAATATACCTTTTACAGTGTACCTTTTCATTTTATTATTTTATTAGCAATTATGTAGTAATTTTGCCAGGTATCAAGGGAAGTTAATATTATTTGCTTCTATGATAGCTGCTAGTCGAAAATGGATAACACATCCTGCCATCTACTGTAGGTATATATATAAAGTAGAAGCAAATATATTATATCAAGCAAAATCAGACACGTGTATCTTTAATCGCAGAGTTTCTATTATTTGGATCGTGGAGAAGAATTTTTCTATCTTTAATCTAGCTTGTTACCCCCTACCGAGACTATTTCTCGCGGAGCGTAAACAACCCTTTGTACCCGTCTTGATTTATTGAAAGTCGAAACTTACTTTTAGACATTGTCTCCGAGAGTGATCGCTTAAATTTAGACGTTACAGGTGAACGATCGCCATTTGCCCTATTTCTAATTTAAATTTATAGTGGGGGCGTAAGGGTGCAACCTTCTGCTAGGGCGCCCAAAAGTCAACCTCACTTCCACGTAGTACACCCTGGACTGCAGACTAACGAGGCTCTGGCGACTGGCACTATGGCCAGTATAATTCTGTGTGTTGTCCTGTATTTTGTCCTTGTGTGTGCTGAGTGCCCGTTTACAGCCTCAGCTTTTAACCAGTCAGAATGTTTTAGCTAACGACATTAAGTTATTTTAGTTATGGCACAATTGTGTTCTTACCCCGTATAACGTGATGGGTGCGCAATAGCCTTTAAGTGCTGATGCACCCAAAAATTTAAATTCAAATTCAAATTCAAAATTTATAGTGATAGAGCCACGGATTGTGACATGATTCATATACTTTTTCCCTTTGTGTGCAGCCTAGTAAAAATGACTAATATCGACGAATTTCGATATTAGGAACGATATGCATTAGTTTCATCTTACATAATTTTTGCATATTTAAAGGTATATTCAGTAGCGTGTGATGAGTCCATGATCTGAACTATCTCACTAGGAAGGGAAGAGAATATAGACCACCTGACACTACGAGTATGGAGGTAGGGAGAAAATTTTCAGATGAAAGTAGTAGAGAACTTGGGGAAAAAACAAAGTGGTAAATTCAAACCCCGCCCCCCTTTCCTTAAAATGTCCCCCGATTACTGTTCTTGTCCTTGAACAACTTTCAAAACGAAGGTTGAACCAACAATTACAAAATATTTTATTCTGTGTCCCGCCCTCCTATAACGTAACTATGAAATATCCACCTTTGCAATTACAGCCCCCTCCGAAATGAAAACCTGCGTACGTAAGTGGAGCAGTGATGTGCCGTAGACTAAAAGTTTACGTCTACATGCGCTGTCTACACGTAATCTACGCGTAGATTACATTCTTTGTAGTTTACATAGACTACGTAGACAATCTAAAGTGCATTAAAATTAATTTTCAAGGGTTTCATGAAAGGAAAGTGACATTTTCAACTGTATTGTTTCTTAACGAAATGTAAAGAATCCTATTTACAACAAAATTTCTCTTCTCTTCTATTATCAACTATGGAGGAAGATAAATAGTATGCAAAAAAGAACAACAGATGGCAGTCGTGAGGTAAGACTAGTCTTTTTTCCATAAAACACTAGAATATTTCCTATATTAGGTTTCTTCCTAGGTGAGAAATTGTTCGAATTTAGAAGAAAGAGTATGAAAAGTTCTCCTCACACATCAACAACTGATACGCAGTATAATTTTCATTTAATTCCACGGCACCCTTTGGTAAGTTATCACCTTTCGCCATGTTGTTTACATAGATTACGTAATATACGTGTATAAAATAGTCTACGTGTAGAATGTAGACTATCGTTGTTTACGCGTAGACGCACATCACTGAAGTGGAGTCATGTACTGAGTCATTAAGCAGACTTGAGAAGTGACTCAACCACGGAACCTGTAATGATTGTCACTATCCTTCGTTTCCAATTTAAATCCACGCTTCTCTTCTGTGCGCTCGCACCATTTGATCCAATTTTTTTTTTTTTTTTTTACTAAAAGCGTGAAAGCAACCCACCCCTCCGAACCCACATGCTGTACACGGCACACCACGAGAAGTGGAAGCACGGGGGGAGATGTGATTAATTGATCGGCGCGGTCAGGAGCCTGATAGCGAGGGACCAAGTAGCCCGAATATATATGATGTCCACGAAAGGGAGAGAGCTTGATTGAAACGTAGCACATCGCGTTGTGACATGGACAACAGCAGATGTATTGTGTACCGGTCCCAATTTGCAGCCCCCTTTTATTGTTCAGTGTACCATGTGGATATATATTGTGTCCAAAACACTTAGCTTTTGAAGCAAGAAAACCCCCATCTTTGACGTCATCACCTGACCTCTTCCTCTGTACCACAACGCAGCTATTATTATTATTATTTACTTATTCCCTGTAACAGAACTTTTACTCCAATTGCAATAGGCGTACATAGAACAATGGAAATTCATTCACAACAATTGCAGTACAATAGAATTTAATAGAAGAAATAAGAACATGGAGAAATAGGAAGCAGGGAAGAAAACACAGCTGCATAATTGTGGCACGAATGGGAGAGGAAAGAAGAGTTTATAGGATTCTTGTTGGGAAACTTGATGGTAAGAGACCTGTAGGAAGGCCAAGACGAGAATGGAGGGATAACGTTGAGATGGACCTAAAGGAAATCGGTAAGGATGGATAAGATTGGATTGATCTTGCCCAGGATAGGGCTTGTGTTGCTGCAGCCATAAACCTTCGGGTTTAAGAAGGCTAGAGAGTTAGTTTTGTATAGTTAGCATAATTGCTTAAAGTATACGAGTACAATATTATATACCTCAAAATAATAAGAGCACAACAAAACAACAATACCAAAAGTCAGTGGAATACCCAAGATTTTTAAAGTGGAGCTCGTGACCATGAAGGAGGATTACGTATTCTTTTTTTAGTAGTTAATCCTATACTTTGCCATATTTCCCTGCACTTTACGTTCTGTAGGAATGTTGAGGTAAATGGGGGACGGGGGATAGAACCCTGCCCCTAACAACCAACCCTTTGGACACGCCACCGCCAAAGGTTTTCTGAACGCTCAAAACAAACGATGGACGTGTATACACAGTCATGCGGTAAACAACGGGAGATGTACCGCAATCAAACCGGTTTTAGAAGTAATATTTCCTGATTCTGAATTATTATCTTGAACATTATAACCTTTCCATGTGAGTTTTTGTATTGAATATCAGGGACACTATGATGTTCCGTTCTTGAGTATAGAGGGCAGGATCTTTCGAATAGCAGCAACAGATCACCGCAAAAGCGCATCTGTTTCCGAGTTACAAGGTTTCGGTGATATTAACAACTGAATGTATTTATTTGTCGTGCTGCTGTATTTTCTTTAAACTTCTTCAGAACAAATTCAGACTGTATCTGCAGTGCTAATTAGCTCCCGTTATTTTTTTTAAATAATATACTTTTTAGTTTTATTGTTTAGAGGGATTGCATGTTTTTTCCATAATCAAACGGTTCTTCGCCATATATTTAAAGCCAAAGCAAGGAAATCTCCAGCATTACAAAATTGTATAGTAACATGCAATTTGCAGGTTACAATCCCCAAATGAATAACGCAACAATATTTCTGAAGATTTGTCGCAAATTGAAAGCTACACATTTTTTTATCTGTCGTAGCAGAATTTTTCTTCACGCTATGCAACTTAGCTACTAAATTTGCTAATATATTATCGCTTAATGAATTAAAATATTGATATATTTCTCATTGTGGTGGTAGGAAAGACATTGTGTTAGACACATTTTCTTTCTCATTTAAACAGAAGCAACCCAATACGAATGAATGCATTTGAAATCTTAAGCAGTAAACTTCGGTATGTGATCTAGTAAAGTATAATGGAAAGTCATATTTTAGAATTATCACTGAACGATCGTCTGGTTTGACTATTCAGTTAATAAGATAGGTACAATTTTTAACAAGGCTTCAAATTTCTCATTAGACACGATATCAAGACAAAACAAAACTTGACACATTGGTAAACTTTGAACTATAGGTACAGTCCCGATTAGCCTTTCTGTGCATTTTCTTCCACGATCCTCTTGTGTCTTTATCTGTACACGCTACCCAGTCTGCTAAATGCAATTTCTACTTTAGAAAAATTGTTATTGTACAATCAGACGAAGATGACAGCCTGCTATTTTCACACATGCCTACCATGGATTTGCCTGCCGCCATGCATGTTTGTAAATGCCGGTCAGTACCGTTCCGCAAATACCTTTTTATTCCGTCCAGTTTTCCGCAACTATATCTTAATTGCAGCGAGGCACGTATTAAAAGCAAAGAGATGTTCGCATATTTTACAGCGGGAGGGAAGCTATGCAACCACGCAACTCACCCCTTCCGTGCGGGAAGCATACCCATCCAGGAGTGTCATATTTATTGCGGAGATCAGGCTTCGGAGCAGATTTCATTATTCAGCCGTTAAAAAGTAAGCGTTCGGGACGGGGACTATATCCATTCTGCAATCGTTCGCTCCGGCAATTCGTGACTTACAGCCGTTCCATTTTCTAGAGATCTATGACGTCAGGGCCGAGGCTGCAGCTGCCCTCTATGTGTCAGGTCGTGAATCAACTGTGATGGTAAAACGAACTCCGTTGTTCAAGTCGCGTGATGCTCTTTTTTTTTTTGGCCCAATCGCCCCCTTCTTGCTCGAACCGAATTTTTGATCATGGTTGCCACCTGCTTTGCATTTCCCCATTTTGAGGAAGTTTTTTTAGCGTATCTTCAAATTGCTTGGAACACGCTTGACTGTTAAACGTTAGACTAATTAGAAAATGAACGGTTACAAACAGCACCTGGCAACCCTGCGGGTAATGCACGTCATGTGACACCAGGCGGTGCGTGCTCTTGTGATAGGGGGTCCCCCTTTCGTGTTCAGAGCTCGTAATAAGTTCTGTAGCTATAATTCTGAAGTGTTCGGTCTCCGATAATGCAAAGACATTATTGTTTGAGAACAGGATGCGATAGACAAAAGAGCATCGGTAAGTTTACAATCATAAGGCCCTGTAGAAATGAAGTTCGGCTCGTAAATTTTTTCGAGATGAGATATCGGAGGAAGCAGCGTGTCGACGTTGAGGCAATTTATTTTATAGCACAGTACGAATTAGTACCGAATATAGATAATTTATTCCAGGTCCCAGTTCGTTCATCAGCTTATTGTTGCGTTCTTGGATCCTATATATGAAGCATCGGGGGTGAAATCATTCGAGGTTTGTCAATCAAGACCGAGAACAGACCTGTGGAATGGAGACGGGAGACGAGACTTACTGTTCGAGATTCTCGTCAGGTTGGTGAACTGGAATATGAGTTAGAATTCCTTTACCTTCTGACTTGTTCTGATATGCCCAGGGGTATGGCTGTGTTTAGGTTATACAGGTGATCTGCATTTTTCGGTGTTCTGTTTCTCAAACGCCTGTCCCAACATTATTATTTTCAATCTTCGGTAGTTTTCCCCCCTAGTTTTGCGAAAAAAAACCAGCGTTCAGTGCCTAAACAGGGTGTCTACGGAATGAAATTGGTTGAATTTGGGAGGTTTGGCTTTTCATACGTCCAACGGGAGGAGTTAGTTGTCCATCGTCATTTATTCTTGTTACTGTATTTTTTTTTATCTATTGGAGAGGGGTTCATAAATTATTCACATACTTAGTATGTGTTTTATCAAGTGATCGTAAATGCTTAGTGTATTTTTTTTATTTTTAATATTAGCTCATTTTCGTTGTGAATTTGTGGGAAATTCGCCTTCAAACCCCGAGATTATATTTGAATTTTATGTCTTCGTAAGAGAAGAGAAAGATTGGGGGGGGGGGGGGGTAGGGGGAAGCAGGAAGAGCCACCCTGCTAAAACTATAGTAACCGAACGCGGAAGAATCAGATGCCGAATGACATCACTTCCTCCTTTTGCGTTCTTCCTCAGTCAGACTTTTGTTTTCCGGTTACCAACAATTGATACAAACAATAGGATGCCTTATAGCGTTGTGATTCGCATAAGGTGCCGTTGTGGTGTTCGTCATGCGTAATTGCATGTCCTTAGATAGCTTTGTACCCACCGTCGTGCTCTATCGCTTATCACAGTTCGATGTTTTGCGGAAACAGGCGTCAAAACTCTCCTGTCAGTACTTAAATGCACGCTAAAGAGGCTCTGGCGATTAGAACCATGGATGGTACTTCATGCAGCCTCGTCTCGGTCTTGAAGGCAAAACTCGAAATGATAGACGAACTTTTTACATTTAAATTTACGAAAGTCTCCAAACGAGAGAAGATTGTGGGGCATACGTTTCAGTCCCGTCTCGATGTCACAGTCATGTTTAACTTATTGTCACGAGGGAGCGATCACAAATGCACATGGACAAAACACAAACTTACTGATGACTATATTGGCGCCAGAGCCTCCTTACTCTGCGAGAATGGGAGTGTAAGGGGTAAGCACTTACATTGTGTGTGTTGTCCTGTGTTTTGTCCATGTTTGTGCTGAGTGCCCCTGCACAGCTTCAGCTTTTAACTAGTTAAGGATATTGTAGTCCTCAGACACACTTGTTGATTTTACGGGTGCAAGTATCCTAAGTGCTGACGCACCCAAAATTTATTTCTTAAAAGAAAGTCTGCGAGAGTGCAGTTTCCAAGGTGTACTGCATGAAATAGAGCATAGGCGTAACTTGGAGGGTGGCAAGAAGGGGCAGTCGCCCCCCTCCCCATAAAAATATTCAGGTTATGAGACCTGGGGAGCAAAGTAATAAAAAGTTTACAAATGTATGTTATTTAGTAAAATAGTCCTGCACACAAATTTGTATTTGATGGAAAACGTTTCGAAATTAGGCCAAAGTTCGATTCTACACCGCCCCCAAAATTAGGATCCAAGTTACACGCATGAAAGGTTTATTTAATTGTTTTCCGAATTCGTCCCCCCCCCCCCCCCCTGATTTGACAGTTCCTTGTCATGCTCTCGATTTCGTTTCGTTTTCCGAGAACAAAGACCGTCACCTCACGAACCTAATACCTCTTACGATCGTAACACATTACTGACGCATGAAAGAAAAACAAGTTTTACAATTAATTTTGCTGGTTTTCCGCGACAGAACCTCTCCAGAGATGTCGCCTTTTAAAAAAAAATGTCCCTGGTCGTATTTTCCTCTCGAAAGTAGGCATTACGCTTCCTTCCGGGGGGAATATAACTGGGAGTAAATACAGAGGCAACCGTTACTTCCGCACACAGGATGCGCGATGGCCCCGGAGATGTTAATTGCGTTTCCACAGTCAACATCCCAGGTTCGCTGTTGGCACCGAAGCGTTCCAAATGATGGGACAAAAGTATCTCGCCCACCGTTAGTTTTTGCGCTCGCAGCGACTGGAACAAAAAAAAAGGGGGGGATGGCAATTTTCAAGAAGCGCCATTAAATTAAGGATTCCTCGTGACTCGGGTGTCACTTTCAGAAATGTCCGTGGGAAATTTTTCCGGTCGAAGATTGTCCAGAAGAAAATCAAGAACTCTGTGGTATTTCTTTTTCTTTTTTGTTTACCGTAATCGAGGACGTTGACTCGTTTTGAGCGGGTTTTTTGTGGCGAGAAATAAACCTTGTAGGAGTCATCTGCGTAGGGGAGCTTTTTGGGAATATAATCTTCGAGGAGGACAGAATGTCATCTTCGGTCTCCGTGGCATAGCGGTTACAAGTAATATTAGGGTATAGTGCCACCTTCTAATAACCCTCTATGTATCGCCTAGCGAGCAAGCAAGAGAGAATGAACAAATCAATACTCTTTTTCCCCAAATACGTATTTTTTGTGTTGTATTTCTGGGTATATTAAATGTGACCCCCAGGAAAGTAGAGCCTCAACCGATGGCGTAATTGTAACATCGTCGCCATTCAATCATTGGGTCCCGGGTTCGATACCCGGCGGAGGAATATTGCGCAGCGGTTCGGGTCCCACTTAAACTGGACACGCAGAGAACTAAATGCATCATATCGATTGATGCACCAGAATGCATCGATTCATGCACTAAAGTGTGTTTTATGGCTTCTTCAGAGAATCAGATTCAGATTTGATGCATTTGGGTGCATTTTTGTCTGTCATAAACTCTGTAGCTCAGACCAAACGTTTAAGTGCATCACCCAAAAAGATGGAGGAAGGTGCATCAAGGAACATCAACTGATGCATTGAAGTGCATCTCGACTGAAATAAATCCTCAATTGAATCAAATGATTCACTTTGGTGTTTCTTTCACGACATACAAAATGCACCCAAATGCATCAAATGTGAATCTGATTCTGTGAAGAAGCCATAAAACACACTTTAGTGCATCAATCGATATGATGCATTTAGTTTTCTGTGTAGGTCCAGTCTCGATTAGACTATCTGTGCATAAAGCTCGAATCAAATTTCCCCAGCCATCCTCCCTCGCCTCATCACGAATACTGTTCTAAATAGCGTCGTCACTGAATACAAGTTAAAGCCGATCTCCGCGACGGAGTGGCTAGCACACCGGGCCGCGCCGCGACGCCAAGTGTCCCGGATTCGAATCCCGACCTGGTCGTGGGTGTGCTTTGTGAGTGTCTCTTCATCATATCATCACTCATCCTCATGTTCTCAATTAGCCAAAAGAGGGAGAAAGGCGAACCCAAATAACAAAATCAAATCGAATAGAGGTTAAAATATGACCGTAGAATACTAAGATAATTACGAAAATACTAGCGCCGTCACCGAATAGAAGTAAAATATGATTGTTGGGAACTTCAATAATTGAAGACTAAAATTGGTAAACGCTGTAAGTGCCACAATAATTCAAACACCTTTTTCCACGTTAAACTGTGAAATGTGCCATGCTTTATAATGTGATAAACGTGAAATGTGGCTTGTAGCCCTCTAAGTAGTTCAAAGGGCGTGTAAAGAGGTCACTTTCTTACGGGCTGATGTGCGGAACGATTTGATTTCCCAACACTTTCGCTTTTGGCACTTACAACGTTTACCACTTTTAGTCCTCAATTTCGGAAGAACTAACCGCTTTGCTGTTATAATATGGTCCGTGACAACTCCGATAAGTTTGGATAAAAAATGTATAGTGAAGTTCTTACCACAGAAACTGGTAGGGAGTTTATTCGGCGTGTCTGACTTCTTTGATGACAGTGCAATGCACAATAGAAAACAATCATTTGTCTGCCGATTTCGAATCCACGGTTCTTGATTATTCTCCAGTTTCAGTGGAACTGCTAGAGTCCTGTTTAATGTTCGGTTTACACTACTTGAATGTATCAAATTTATCGCCTTGTAATTATGAGTTGGAAAGAGGAGTTTACAGGATTCTTGTTGGCAAACCTGATGGTAAGAGACCTGTAGGAAGGCCAAGACGAAGATGGAGGGACAACGTTGAGATAGACCTAAAGGAAATCGGTAGGGATGTAAAAGAGTATATAGATCTTGCTCAAGATAGGGACAGATGGAAGGCCTGTGTTGCTGCAGCCATGAACCTTCGGGTTTTAGAAGGCTAGAGAGTTAGTTAGTTAGTTAGTAATTATGAGCCTCCAGGTTCGATTGTAGTTGAACGTAAATCTGATATTCGGTAACGTTTTGCAACTGTAGGTCAGTAAGCTCAGGATTTTTATCCTACGTGTAGAATGGGATTCACGTCTACCAGTAACGTCTTCTAAAGACACGCCTGAGAGTGAAGTAACAACAGATCTCAAACAGCAGGTTAAAGATCATTACCACAATAACACATAAACATGATTCCGCAAGTGCGTGTAGAGATGTGAATAACCTCTCCCGGCTGATGCCCTTGGAAGAATCGAACTAAAAACTTGTTCCTGGAGAGAAAAGGTAAAAGAAATCCATGAAGTTGTACGCGGTCGCTCATGGCCTGGGGGTTTAGCCGCTCAAAGGCTGGAAACTTCGTAGCAGACGGCGATTTTCATTTATGGCGGCAGATTAGCTCATACCCCCTGGACATGCTCTTAGGTGCCTCGCATAGGAAGGTTTTAAAAGCTTATGTTGCGCTTTGAATTTTAAGTCATTAAAAACTTCAAGGGCGACCGTAAATGCAAGAAAATTGGATGGTGGGTGTCGGGAGATTGGTCTGAAGTTTTAGTGATTCATTTATTTTCTGCATAATTGCTTATGGAGACTACAGGGTTATTAAAGATCCACGATATTTAAATAAACCCAATTCCGGTCCAGGAGAGAATATTAGCAAGAGTAAATGGGTTCTGGACCGTAAAGAATCTTTCTATGTTTTAAACATTTCAATTCGGTCCAGGAATAGTTTTTCCGGATGAATTTAAATACTGTCCAGGAACCTTTTCCGGATAGATTTAAATACTGTCCAGGGACCTTTTTTTTCAGGAGCAATTTAAATCCGGTCTATATTGAAATAAAACAATACGCAACTTGGACCGAATTTAAATTTTGCGAGAAAACAGGTTCCGGTCCTGTTTTAGAATTTATGGGTTCCGGTCCTGTTTTAGAATGTATGGGTTCCGGTCCTGTTTTAAAATTTGTGGGTTCCGGTCCTGTTTTAGAATTTATGGGTTCCGGTCCTGTTTTAGAATTTGTGGGTTCCGGTCCTGTTTTAGAATTTATGGGTTCCGGTCCTGTTTTAGAATTTATGGGTTCCGGTCCTGTTTTAGAATTTATGGGTTCCTCTACCTTTAACAACCTTGTGTGGATATACATCATACGGCTGTATCTTGTTTTTGTGTCCAACAAACGAGTAAATATTTATAGGTTTTATGATCCAGTGGAGATTTTCAAGAAGGTAGAGTGAGCTTACTTTCATAACACCTATGACATTTGCAACTTGGAAGCGAGTCACAGCTCCGCAGCCTCCAATCAAAAAAGCGATCTGGTGACGTCATCCCAATCCAGCACCAATTGCTAACCCTCGTACTCACGCTCTACAGTGTTGGTAGGCTCGCCATCTAGATTTGCGCACAATAGGCTGGAGATGTTACGAAAATCATCTGACTATACCGAATTTAGAATTAATGTTAGACATATTTGCTTTTCCACTTGTGTCAATAGTTTGGTGTATATTATCCCTCCAACAGCGAGGAAAGACTTAACATTGCAAGTAGCCATACATTAATAAGCAATGTCCGAAGCGAGTATAGTATGTGACGTCGGAGAGAAAGCCCCCCCCCCCCAATTCTAATTTTCGTTCCTCTGCGCATGATATTGCGCAACGTTCTCCACGTCATGTTAGACAATAGACAGTACTATACTGTGTCTGACAAGCTTCAAGATTAGGTGTAGAGATGTCGCTAGCCTGAGCTCTGGATTACTTCTAAGAGAATGTTCTTCAAATTTCGTTGTTATATTGTTTTCTCTAATATGTTTCTGGAAAAAATCACTCATGTGCTTATTGTCACTCCATAAGCTTTGCATTATCGGAGATGAATTTTGGAAGAGGTTCATGGTCTGATATCCACTGTATACATTTTTGATTCAAAGTAAATACCTATTATCCTTTTTCGATTTGCGGGATAATAATCGTAATTTTCTTATTTTGATTTGATTTTTATTATGTAGCGTCGCTTTTTTTCACTTTTGGCTAACCACGATGATGAGTGGTGATATGATGAAAGTGATGAGAGGACACTCAAAAATGGCAATGCCCAGGCTCAGATTCGAACTCTGGACTCACAATTCAAGGAGGTAAGATCATCACTCCTCACCCGAGGGCTTAATCCCGCCAGGGAAAGAGGGCAGATATTTCAAATTAATAGCTCACCAAAGAAATTCATATACATTTTTTTAAGAGTGACATCTTTTGACATGTTTGGTATTGAAGCTGTATTAATATTTTCAGCGCCAGTTCACACTATGAAGAAATAACTGATTTTGCGATCACAAGTTTAACTGCAATCACAGGTCTTTTTAACTGTGAGTTTCTGTATTTGCTATTTTTTTTAATCGTAGAAATAACAAGTTGGTGTGAATTCTGTGGTTATGATTTCTTCACATCTCGTTCACCAGTAGACTTCTCACCTGTTCTCACCTTCCCTTTGACGCTATTGTGATGTTACAAAAGAACAACGGTCAAGCTGAACAAATGAAAACCGAAACCCAAACTATAGTGTCTTGAAAGCACAATCCATGCAGTAAATTGAGCTCGAAAATTATAATTCTACATATGTTAAATGAGAAGAAAACTTTAATTACAATCCAGTCACAGCTGTGATTGTGACTTGTGAATCGTAGTGATTAAATCACAGTTCTGTGATTTTCGTGACATCCCTAGTTCGCATAGCACTCAAAAGCACAAGGAGTTTTATACCACAGTAGTTTGGTAGCTTCGTCTGTCTGGGTTCCAGACATTACAGCTTTTATATACATTTAATTTAATTTCAATCTGGGAACTTTGAGGCAAGACAGTTACGAGATGAAAATAATAATACATTGTCTTGCTTCGTACAATTCATAGCCCTAAAAGATCTGGCGTTCGTCCAAATAACGACCGTCCAACCCAAGACGCAATTAGATTTTTGAATCGCTGCGATATTTTCCCCAATGGAGGTTCATATCTCCGGTTGAAACCAGCTAGATCAATCCGCCCTTGAGTTATTGTGATCATTCTGGCAATGGAGCGGGATTCTTTTCATTTTCGGTCATGGCCGGCGAAGAATAGGACGAAAAACAGCTGGTGTCTTGATTCTCTCTTCTCTTTCTTCTATTACAATCGAGATTAGAACTCAAAAGGCCCCGAAACCATTCTTCTAAGGGGAAGAAAGCATTAACCCCACAAATGAAACAGTTGCGTTCATAGCTTCACCTCCCCCCCCCCCACACGCACTTCTAGTTTTTCTATATCTTTGCCTTCAATAGAAAATTTAGGGCCGGGAGCTTAAGGAAATCTTTTCACAAAGAGGATGACGAAGAAGCTGAGAAATATACTTTTTTCCCTCTTTGGAAAGGTCAGACTTGGCTCCGTTTCTTGCTCGAAGATTTTTTTTCTTTTTTTGTACCCGCCTTCGCATCTCTCCTGCGACCCTTCTTTTGTCGTCTGCGGCTTGGGATCTCTTCTTATGCTGGCGCGGCCCTTTCTCCTAAGTTGCAGAACTTCGAACTGATGAGTTGGACATCGCCCAACTTCAGAAATGAAACATGGAATCGTGGCGATTTGTTCTCCAGTCCGCATCTCTTCTGTATCGCTCCTCCATTCACGGTCTCGCCCTATTGTGTAACTCAGAAATCCAGACCGACCGCCCACACCTATTTATTCCATAAAGCGTAACTGTCTCCATACGAAACTGACATTTCTGGATCTCTCCTGACTTGAGCTTAGAATAAGCTTAGTACCAGGAGCGTATATTCGGGGCTACCTAGGCCATCCGCGAAGCCTGAAGTCTAGAGAATAAAATATAGGAGAAAAATCGATCAGGAATTGTAAATTATATTATTCATATCAGTGAGATGATGATGGTGATTCTGGAGTTGGCAACCTGATTTCTTATGAGTTGGCAACCTGATATCCTATGAGTTGGCAACCTGATATCCTATGAGTTGGCAACCTGATTTCTTATGAGTTGGCAACCTGATTTCTTATGAGTTGGCAACCTGATTTCTTAGGACTTGGTAAATTTATTTCTATTCATAGCATAGGACTACGTGACATAGTGAGATAGCACATATTTTGGACTCAGTATACGCTACTGCTTAGTACGATGCTAAGCTAAATAAATTCAAAGAAAAAGAAAAAAAGACAGAAATCTTCATGTTACGTCCTTTTTGATAAGCGTTCTAATCACGATCCAGCTACGGAAAATTTTAATGTCGAATTACACCAGCAAAATCTAATCATCATCATCGAGCGATCAAACCAAGCAAACGAAAATAAGAAAATGTATCCAAATACGTGCACCAGGACAATGATGACGTTTAGGAATTCAACTAAGAACAAAACCTTTTTTATTTTTGTTTTATTTTAGTGTTGCCTCTTACAAGTATTTTTTTTTGTTTTCTGTCATCATCATTCCTTTCTTCATCTAATTCTGCCCATATTAATGCTCGGAAAGGAGTTGTTTAATGGGGAAGGGAGATGCTTGATCGAGCTTTGTTCAGAAATTATTAAGTTTCGTGGTGAAAAATGAAGCAGTAAGGAAATTTTTAACGTGAAACATCATTTCCTATATGGAACGATGACCTCACTTTGCTTACCTCTCCTCCATGCATCATAAGTACATATAAAAGCTACTCCATTTGAAATACTCCCCTAACATGTTATGCAACGTGCTAAAACGTTTGCCGTTCGTGGTTGCCTATCTATAAGGATTGACCAAAAGTTTACATTCTTCTATAAATTGTTCTACTTTTGAATTCCATCTCACTTTTGCTCTCTCTCTCTGATTTTCTTATCGTTTGTCTCGCTCGCATTTATCTGTATCTTACCCTCTTCTTCTCACTCCCTCTTCTTTTTCTGTCTTCTCTATCACTCTCCTTTCCTGTTTGTATGACTCTTTGTTCTCTTTCTCTTTTCTCGTCACTGTTCTTTCTCATTTGATTCTCTTTGTGTCTTATATGTTTCTCTTTTGGTTTCTTTCTCTCTTTACCCTCTCTTTCCGTATCTGTATTTCTCTTCCTCTCTGCCTTTCTCTCCCCCCTCGTAAGTTAAACCATCTGCTCGGTTGTTCTGTGAGGAGGGAAAAAAAATTGCGATGTAGTTTAAGACTTGGTAATCCGATGGGAGCCCGAGGCCAGAGAAGGAGTTAGCATCAATGAGATCAATACGATCCAATTTTTCAACGGAGTTGATGACGGGCCAAGAGGAGGGGGAAGGTCCTATCCATTCTTTGGAGCTTCGATAAATGGGCGGGGGCGAGGGGGTGGAGGGGGAAGGGGTCCATTAGGAAAACTGGCAAAGCTTCGGCTTGTGGATATGGTTTAGAGGCCGAGGTACTGGAGAAAGTATAGATCTTATTGGGAAAACGAAAGTGATTTTTTCTTCTTCTTTTGGCGACGTAGCGAGATTTTTGAAGCGCATCTTACCGAACGAGTTTGGTGAGTGGTTAAGATGAGAGGGATTTGTTTTCTGTAAGCTGTAGGTTCGAACCTAGCGGCTATGATATGATGCACACGTTGGGGTGATGAGAGTTATATCCCCTCCCCCACTGGCTTAGAGCACACGCAAGATAAAACCGAAGCAGAACACCATTATCTAAAATTATTGCAGGCGATTGCTGAGATAGTACTTTTGGCGGAAACCATTTCCTCGTTTCTTTCAATCCTCTCGTCATGTTATCCGTCGCAATTAGCGCATCCCCACAGATAAGAGACGTTGGAATTTCGATGGCAATAACAGAAATGTTTTCACTCTTTGTTATAGTCTGATTCGTGGTATTGTTGTTAATATCAAATATCAGAGACGAAGTAAGACAATTCGATTGTCCCTTACCTGGTATATGGAGGCGTATCATACATGCACTAGTGCCATCTGTGGCGAAGCGCGAAACTATTTTCAAGTGCTTTTCATTTGCACTTACCCATTTCTTGTGTTCAATTCACAGCAAAGTCCTACCATGTAACCATGGTCACGTGTTGCAGAAATGATAAAATCTTGCTATCCTAACACCTGGGTTTTTACAATCCGAAATCGTGGAAAGATGCTTCCAACATTATCTCTTTGTTCGGAAATAACATCAGTTTAGTACATCTAAATTTTATCTTTCAGATGCCTGGAGTTTCATTTTATTTAGTCATTATGATACCACAAGATATAGGCGTATTAGGTATACATTTGATCATTCAAGGTAAGCTTCCAAGACAGAGACATCTGTTGGGTTGTTGCTAAACTGCAAGATATTTGCGTACAATACTTCTCCGAAGCAGTAGAGCTTTCTTACTCCTATTTTCTTCGATTAACATCTCCGAACAAGACTTGTTCTAGAACAAGCCATTGGCACCTAGAAATCCGTTTGAAAGTATGTGAGGCATATTATATTAAGAATCAATATATAAAATATCGCTATATTAGTACACACGGGACTCAAATATAGGTTTCGCAAATAAAACCTAAGTTTGCATAAAAGAAAATTTCGTATTATCCAGAGACCAAAGTTTGTTGAAATCCATTTTATTTATAAATCAGGTTATTGAATATGAATCTACAGTTTGAGTTGTGTAACCAGTAAATGTTCACACTATTAAAACCCACCTGTCGTTGAAAAATGTACTACACTTTAAACGTTTTTAAAAAAGGAAATATGTACTTTCCATTTACCCAACTCTTCTTTTAGTAAATCAATGTCCACGTCTGCCCCTTCTACACCACTAAAAACCCATTTCCGAAAAAAGGAGACTTCATTTTCTACTTCCAAACAACACGGTCGAAACCCAATATGGAAGCAATAAGGATGATTTACTTCGGGCAGTTACCGCTAGCCGGCGCTGTCTGTTCATATGGATCGTTTTTGTGAACCCCGTCATTTAATTGATAGCAACGACTTAGTATGCATTCCGATGCATTGGCGTGTCACGTACTTGGACCGTGGAGCAGGAATACACCCATAATAGCCCAGGATGCAAGGGGGAAGGGGTTGAGGGATTTTTATTGCTGAAAATGCAGCCATGTTACTCCGTATTACCCTAAATGCCTGCGGATTTTAAACAACAGATTAACAGGCCGTAATCAAGGGGGGTTTAACGGTTGTGAAAACCCGTGGAAGCTACTATTAAAAAGCCGTCACTCATCAGAGTTCATTTAGGGAAGCGTAACGAGGTTATTCAGGATTTTTTTTCGGGGGAGAGGGTGGCTAGTGTTGTGATTGCGCCTGTGTACGCTTGTCGACCAGGAGACCAGTCAATGGGATGGCTTTGCGTTTACTGTCGGAATATTTCGACCCAGTCGACGTTTGCCTCGCTTTCTCATATATTTTTTTTCCATTCCTGCTACACTATATTTCCACAGCGCAATTTCTGGTAACATCTGTTTTATTTATCACATTTGTGCATTCATTATTGTTTTCAATTTTTTTTTCGATTTTATTATATTTTCTAAGTGTTGTTCTTAAATTACAACGATTGTACTTTGTACATTTAGCTCATTAAGTTTTATTGTGCCACGGAAGAACATCAATCATTATCTCCTGTATATTTCGTATCATTGTGTGATTATGCATGACGCTGCAATTAATGCTCCTCCCACACCGCTTCCCGTTCGTCTACGCATGCGCGTAAGAGGCAAGGTTTGCCATTACGCATGCGCACTCAGTGTGCAAGTAAATTCTTCAGAAGCTCACAAGATGGCGCTGTTAATAAATCTAGGTATGATTTGCAAATTGAGGTTATAAAATTTATTTTTCTGAAGCAGAATGAGACGTACAAATCGATAAAATTATAGGCTCGAGGATATCAGTTAGCGCAAGTACACAATATCGTTATTAGCAGGAGTTGGCTAATAAAATAAGCTAGTAAACGATGTCGGAAAGCAGGCATGCATGTTGTTATAGTTCCTTCATTTGCAACAAAGAGTTGCCTGATTGGCTCTTTAATCAGAAGCCACGCGACCTGTTTTAGTACTGAGACATTTAATTGCGAATCTATGTTGTATCTTCCCGCGGATCTATAATGTTAAAATGGACCATGTGATACTTGTGCTGAGTGACATGTGCGTGAGATTACGCCTCTCTGTTTCTTTCTGTCTTATGCTTTTCTCGTTTTGACACGCATGGGGGACGAACTGCACCCTCCCCCCTTTTTGTTGCTAAAATAGACATCAGCGCGACCCGACAAGGTCATCGATCTGACCCCTCCCCCTTTCCCCGCCACTTTATCCGTCTCAACAATAAGAGAACAAAAAATTCCTATGCGTGACTTTAAGATAGAATGGTGACCTGGTGTAGGCAGGGAAAACCAGGTCAAAGATCTTTGACGTGCAAGGTGACACGGCATATAAGGGATTCCGCAGTGCATTTTTTGAAAACAGTGGCAAAGTAGGAAAGAGCACTTATCTCCAGATGTTCAAATCCCCACACCACATTTCCTTGCGTGTGCAGTTCGAAAATTTGATAGCTATGTTGTCTCTGCGAAGTTCGTGAATGAAGTTTCGTAACGCTTCAAGCATAGATGGATCACTTCCACAAGATTCTTGGTTGTATTTTTGTGTATTACTTAATGCGAGTCTATTGTCTTCAGATATACCAAAAGCCTCCTCGCAGATTCAACTGCGCATAATTGTTGCGCAGGTTTCTCCCTAGTAAGGTAGAGTTACTGACTAGCTATGCGGAATAATCCAAGCATTTTATGGATGTAATCAATCTGTCCTTAATAAATACAATTCGTAGCCTATCTAATGTTCCTTGGTATCAAATGCAGAGTATAGAGTATGATCGTTCTTGTTCATTGTACTCTGTATTCGTATTCCGTGGACCGACCTTCGCGGGGTCACGGCTTCAAATCCCTGATTGAGTATGGGTGTTCTTTGTGAGTGTCCCATCATATCATTACTCATCATCATCGTTGCGATTAGCCAAAATTGATAGAAAAGTGACGCTGAATAACAAAAAGTCAAGTTAATGTACCATGCGACTCAGTAAGTTATGAACCATTCACGTTGATATATCACTATTATTTCAGGCTTTGTAAATTAAATGTTATTGTAATTGTTGTGGTGAAGCACTGGTAGTACCAAGAGCTAACACATAGTACTCAGTTCAATCCGACGGAATTTTCACCGCATATATCTTGTTCAAAAGGCTCTAAGGTCCAGTAGATCTTCTCTCAGTTGCTTGGTATTCTTTTGTTTTGAAGAGCAGGCAGAAGTCACTCCATCTTTGATCGAGAAAATAAATTTACACAGCTACATATAATATCACATAGTTTCATCGCACTCAATGTTCACATCAAATACAGTCTGTCTCAGTTTGTTTCATCTTTCATTTGCCAGCGGATCTCCAGCTTTACAAACTTTCCCCACAGTTCTCTTACAATTCCCTGGACCTTTTTTCAAAACTTGACGTGTTCATCTGTGCCGAAGTTGCTCGATGTCCAAGACGCACACAGAAAACTACTTCCCTGTCTGGACCGGAGAAGACCTACTTCTGCCGCAAGAAAACCAGAGAGAGAGAGGATAAGGAGAAAAACAAGAGAGGATCAATGTGAAACTTTTATCTTAATTCTCAGTGATTTGTTGGTTCCTTGCATGCGACCCACGAAGCACGAATATTTCTACTCCTGGTTGAAGTTTGAAGGCGACTCCGACGGGAAAGGCAATTCTTCTCTTGTTTCTCCAAGAAAATTTTTCTTGTTTTATTTTCTGGACGCCTGTCTTTTGTCTCTTTCCGTCTGGGAGGGGGTGGAGAAGAAACGAGACAACGGAATCCTTCTCCTCCATCCATATTCCACTCAGAAGTCGGGAGGGTACGATTCTTAGTAGATTCCTCCCCCTCCTCGACACAAACCAGCAAGTCTCCAATGTGTCTTTTCGGGAAACCTTCTATACTTAGTTCTGAATGTGAAAGTTGCATCTCTCCTGACACTTGCTGGGATCACTTCAATTGGATTCTCGTCTAGTTCGTCTTTGTTGTGATGATGGTTGTTCCAAAATTTGATCTTTCGAAAAGTTTTTGAATGTGCTTTATGTAGACTAATTAGGCTGTTCAAAGTGGTACTCAAAGTATTGAAATGTGGCTCCGTACATTTAAGAACCATCGGATATTTGGAGATAAGAGTAGTCAGACTTTTAAACTTAAAAGACGGCAGGTTTACACTTTGCTGTTAATGAGCTTGATATTTGTTGGATATGAATTCAAGGTTATGGCAGATAAGTAAGAGGGTGTTTTCGAAATCCTATGAATTTGTTACGTTTGAAGAAAGTGCTTCCACCTATAGTCAATTTTCACTGTTCAAAGTAATGAATTACATCCTTTCTTTCTACTGTTCCTGAGTGAAAATCTTGAAATAGCTATGAAAATATTTAGCTTTCCTTATTTAAAGTAACGAATTACAATCTTTCTTGTTTCCTTTCATGTGAATGTTGTGAAAATGTTCACTTTTCATTGTTGAAAATATCGAATTACAATCATCCTTGTATCTGTTCATGTGGAAATTGCGAACATTTGTACGGTGACAAGGAGTTTGTTGCTTGTACTATTTCTAGACAAAAGCCCGCTGTGTAGCCTCGATACCTTCCCTTATTTCTATTGTGAAACCACGCTAGGCTTTCATCCATTTTTGTCTACATAATTATACCAGCTGACGTGCATATCTTTCAACTTCAGTCTGCGTAATATCAAAAATGACTTTACTGTGCTGCCGTTAGACGAATGTCGAGGTTATGAACCACCTTGTAGGATAATACCAAAAGGTTATTTAATTGGTTTATCTTCAGTTAAGTTTAACCTAACTATAGCCGTGGGTGTAAGCAGCGAAAACAAATACTGTTAATCGTGCGCAATTCATTTAAGTAGTTGTGAATATTTCATGCTCCGTGTCACGAGTTCCATTGAGTTAAACGAAGGTGATATCTCCCAGAGCGTACCTTGTTACCTCCGCTAAGATAAATATTGAGAAAGACTTCCGTGGCCTCTCGCTGAAAGGGAAACAAAGAAGAGAAGGGGGAAAGGGTTGAGGGGGTGTTCACATCTTGGGTCCGCGGAGAAAAGTAAAGAAAACAAGAAAGATACACCGGAAACTGTCTATCTTAATTTCTCCTTTGACATGGAATTCCGCCTCGCTATCATTATCTTTCATTCATTCTTCCTCGAGCGTCATCTTGGCACAATGCATGAAGATGTGAAACAGATGTGAGATTCTCACACTATATATGCAAGGTTTATCGTGTGTTCTTAAATGCCAGACTCCTCCGCATTGCCTAGTTGTTGTGAGTCGTTCAATAGAGGTTGAGAAAATAATAAAGGTGATTTTATTGCAACAATGTCCAGTTAAATGCGGAAAATAGAATTGATTGATGTGTTGTTTTAAGTCCACTTTATGCAGAGAAAGGCTAATCGGGACTTGGCCTACAGTTTAAAGTGCAATCCGAACCACTATGTGCCTTGATTACAAGGCGACGACGCTAACACTGCACCATCGAGGAGGCCCTGGAAAAATTGAAGTATGTCCTAATTCTCTTTTGTAATTTTACCTGTAGTATTATATGGGTGTGACACTTGGTCCCTTACATTGAAAGAGGAACATAAATTGAGAGTATTTGAAAATAAGATCCTTAGGAAAATATTTGGACCTAAAAGGGATGAGGAGACAGGTGAGTGGAGAAGGTTACATAATTTAGAACTACATAATTTGTATTCATGTCCAGATATTATTAGAATGATCAAATCAAGAAGACTTAGGTGGGCAGGCCATGTGGCACGAATGGGAGAGGAAAGAAGAGTTTACAGGATTCTTGTTGGGAAACCTGATGGAAAAGAGACCTGTAGGAAGGCCAAGACGAAGATGGAGGGAGAACGTTGAGATGGACCTAAAGGAAATCGATAGGGATGGAAAAGAGTATATAGATCTTGCTCAGGATAGGGACAGATGGAAGGCCTGTGTTGCTGCAGCCAAGAACCTTCGGGTTTAAGAAGGCTAGAGAGTTAGTTAGTTAGTTATTTTAAGTCAGTTTTTACCTCTGGTTTAATCGCGGCGATAAAGATAATGAAGATTAGTTACACCACTGGCGTCGTTAGTGTGGGAAGAGGAGGACGCACCAGTAAGTAAAATGCACCACGGCGAGCGAGAAATTGAAGTATTCTATGTCCCGGGAATCTCTGGAGCAAATGAACGAAAACAAGTGCTGCCCAAGCAGTGACTCGATAGAGCTCGACCAATAAAAGCATGAGCGGGGAAGTGAAACGCGGATGTAGCTACCAGCACTTTGCAGGAGCGACACGGCTTTGCTCAACTCACTCGCTTTCTCTACTGTTATGCGCGGCCTTGCTCCACACATTCCGGAGACAGAGTGTAGTATGTTGACGCTGCATATTAAAACAAAAACGAAGGTTTGGGCATCTCTGATTTAAAGTACGAAGGGCAGCTAACATTCCAACGATATTTTTTCTTGACGTTTATAGTCCAAGGCTTATAATATTGCCCCCTTGCTTCCAGTTTTCCCTTTAACGCCGAAAGCAGGAAAAGTGTGCGTCGACTCCTAAAGAAAGGCGTATCCCCTTACCAAAATCCTGCTTATCAATTAGTACAAGCATATATTTTAATTTTGTAACAGTGTGTTCAGAACTTGGGTCCTTTGCTATTTTTATGTTATGTCCAATTTTAATTTATATGTAAATGCAGTTCTTTTTGAAGAGTGAAATCCACTTTTGGGTGGGAGGAGGGGGGCTATCGCTGTCATTTATGAGGACAAAGGCGATATGGTCACTGATTGCAATTTTCTATCCAGCGATGGTTTTTCGCGCTGTATACAAAAGTGGAGAGCATATTGAGCATCACCAGACCGGTCAACTGTTTGAAGTATTCGGGCAGGGGTGTGTGGGAGGGGGGGGGGCGATGGCATGTGTGGCGGTAATGAGTTTTCACTGACCGAAGTTTTTTTTCTCTCCCTCTGTGTGTGTGTAAAAGGCGAGAGCATTAATCTGCGTTCACTTCGGTGTCACCTAGGTGACACGTTGCTGTCTGTCTTTTTTTTCCCCTCTCTCTCTTTCCGCAACGCGTGAAAAACTAATAACGGACCTGCAGACGCAATCTTGGAACAATAGCACAATGCCCAGACCGACTCGCACTTCAATAATTTCCTAACACCCGGGCCACGTGACTACTCTTCTTTCGCGTCACTTCTCCTCCTCCCCCCTCCCTTTCCGCATCCTATTGTTACCTTGACAATAGAAGAGGCGAGGGCTGATTTTTTATGACTGACGCTGGCAAGCAACACGAGACTCTGAAACTAATGGACACCCGTGTGTGTTTGTGTCGGCTCATCATGTGTAATTTTTGTCGTCTTCCTTTCACACGTTAAGCTTGTGATGTGTATGTGTTGTGATTTTGTATAATGGTGCTTTCCATCAAACGCGACGATGAGGATGAATGATGAATAGACGAAGGAACGAACACACGTAAATAGTCATGCCTTGTCCAGGATTCGAACCTAGGACCATTGGATTCTCAGTACGCTACGTTAACCACTTCACAAGTGGTATTGACAGCCTCAATCTTTCTTTAAGTTTCACCAGAACTGTACATTCAATTGTTTGTTTAATGATACCTAGGTATTGTCGTGTTTTGTACATTTTTATGTCATTCGGAAAGTGCTATTTGTCAATTTAATTTTGCAGGAGCCATACCCTCGCTGTAAAACGAGGCTACAGTGCTCCTTGTCCATAGGATTCAATCGCCTTCATCCAGATGTGGACAAATTCATGAACAGAATTTCCAACCATCTCTAACAATGTATGTTTAATTTTCTTCCCCATTTGATCCTGCTTTATTTAAAATGGTTTTTACAGTATCAGTTTAAAATCCTCTTAGACTACTGTGTTCAAAATAAATCAATCAGGTTAATAAATGATGATTAGATGAATATGAGCGTCCCTTCATCAATTTCTCGTAATCATCACACATCGCGATTTGCTAAAAGTGGGAGAAAAACTGTCAAAGACCCAAGATACATACAAATTCTGCCTCTATTTAGTACCCAGAAATGCAGGTCTGCAACACTGGACCTTCGCGTTATGAGCTTCTCTCACGTGCATTCGTCCGCGACAGTCGTTTTCCTGATGCATTGTCCTCCATTCAAGAAATCAATTGTTTTGCTTCTGCAGAGCACGCATAATTGCGCTCAATACGAGGAGAGAGAATGTACTCGATTTTATGATAGTGCATACAGCCATTTCAGATGCCTCATAATAGGCCAGAACAATGGACACCGCTCGAGTTGCTCCTGGTGGATCTACTGCAATTTCTTTTCGTCTTTGTCGAAAACTCCTTCTGTCCCCATCTGGAAAGGGTGGAGCGAACAGAGTCCATGGGGATTTTGCATTTTAAATAGAAAACAGCCCCATTTCAGACCATCCCCAGTCTCCGACAATTATTTTAATTGCTTATTGCTCTTCTGCAAGGGTCCTACAAAAGACGCGAAGGGTGTGTTCACTTGAATATATCTTAAGGAGGGGGTAGGAGTCTGTTGTTAGTATTTTTCTGTAAATGTTCCTTCCCCCCCCCCCCCCCCTTGATCGCATGGCTGGTAGGAGTAGTCCCTCTGCTTCTGATGCAGACAGCAACTTCGCCTCCTGTAACTTTATCATTTCTATCCTATTTTGTTGACATTAGGTTGTTTTCAGTATGACGATATGGTGAATCATAGATGGCAGGATTAACAAACATACATGTCTATCCGAGATTTTACCCTGTGACAATATCTCAGGATTTCTGGCGTCAGTACAGAAACTTCTCTCATAGTAATGGAATGTAAAATATATCCTTATAGCATTGACATTGTGTATGGTGTACTTGTAATGCATTCTTTTCTAGTTTCGCACATGGTATTGATGACATTTTCCCTTCTCTTTTGCAGAAATATCGTGTACAATATCAGCCTTCGAGACCTTACGGAATTCGTCGACAAGGTAAGTTTCCTTTTTATTTTTATTTCATGTTGCATGTAGGAGCATGACTATTATCATCCGTGCCTGCTTGTGATAAGAAGCTCGTACATATATTTGATGGATCAAGGGTGTCTGCAGAGAAATTTGTAAGGTGGTAAAAAACCGAGGTTGCATATGATACATATATAGCCCATATTTTAAAGGATGGTTGAGTTGTCGGAAATTACTGTGGGAAATTGTTCAAAATTATTTTTCTTATAAAGAAGAAATGAAACGTGCATTGTTCGTTGCAATAACAATAAATACTAACTGTGTAATTTATATATTTTTATGTATGTGTGTGTGTGTTCTCAGTTTGAATTATTTTTCTATCGTTTTACTATATACAATGTTTTCGTACGCTAACATTTCAAAATCAACGAACTTCTTTTCAAGACTAGTAATTTCATTGAATTTTCCACGAGTAATTTCTGACGAGTTAAGAGCCCTTAAAATTATGCCATGATAGCAGGGAAAATAACATCTAGTTCTCAGAAAGAAGTGAGAGGTAGATAAGATAGAATCGTATTAAGGTATAAGATAAAGATAAAGAGTGAGGGGGAGGGGAAGGAAACGAAGTTAGAACTTCTAAGGTACCATATTCTGAAGAAAAAAATATGGTGGAGTAAACCAATTTCCTGTTGTATATCTAGGCAACACGGAAAAGCCTCATGAAGATTCTTTATGGATTCTCTGGGAAACAGATATAATATTTCAGAATTTGGAGGAAATCTGATAAAAGACTTTAGTACAGGAGAACTAGGAATGGTATCGAGAAGAGATGAAACGATACTACATATTCGGTTCGACATAGCATGAACAACATATCGAGGTCATTAAGACAAACAACTTTTCTTCATAAAGTGTTTCTGTTTGAAGCCTGCTTTCGACGCCACGAGCCCGCGAAGAATTTAGTTTTATCCTGAATGTATGTACAGGGTGCGGCAGAACCAACTAAGCAGTTTTAAGGAGCAATAAAAAGTAAATCTGGATAGATAGAGAAAAAATGTATTTGTTTTCTAAATTAGTACAATATACCATTTTACATTCATTTAGTTTTGAAAATAATGTCCTCAAGATGGCGGCCGTCAGCATCAATACATTGTTGTAGACGATCCCTGAAGTTTCGAGCAGCTCTTGCACACATATCGCGGGGTATGGCATTCACTTCGTCAATAATCCGCTCTTTTAACTCTGGTAGGGTGTGAGGGCGGCTTTTGAAAACCTTTTCCTTCAGATATCCCCAAAGAAAGTAGTCACAAATGCACAAGTCTGGTGACCGCGCAGGCCACCGGACATCACCCTCAAAGAGACGAGGCGTCCCGGAAACATTTCTCTCAAAACATCAAGTGAAATTCGAGCTGTGTGAGCAGTAGCTCCATCCTGTTGGAACCACAAGTCCCCCAGTCCATGTTCTTCAACAATCTCGTCCATTCTGGGTTGCAGAAAATTTTGCAACATTGAAACATAACGTGTGGAATTCACTGTCACTGTCACTCCTTCCTCCTCAAAAAAGTAAGGGCCTACCACGCCAAATTGTGATATGGCACACCACACTGTCACTTTAGGAGAATGTTGCGGTCTTTCATGAATAATGCGGGGGTTATGTTCAGCCCAGTAGCGAAAGGTTTGCTTATTCACGCACCCACAAAGATGAAAATGTGCCTCGTCACTACTGAAGAAAGCTGCATTCGGAGGGATCTGAGCAAGCATTTGCTCACACAGATTTTTACGGTTGGCGTAGTCTGCTGGGCGTAATTCTTGAGCAATCATTATTTTGAAAGGATGGAACTTCAAATCGCAGTGCAGAATCCTTCTCAAACTGCGGTCTGAAATCCCCAATGCAACAGTATGTCGTCGAGCAGAACGTTGCGGCGATTGTTGAACTGCTGTTCTCACCCGCTGCACATTTTCTGGCGTTCTGATGGATCTGCGTCGGCCATGTGTATCTCTTCTTAGTGTGCTACCAGTTTCCTCCAACTGCCGAACCCACGACCGAATTGTGTTTGCATTAGGAACGGCATTGTTGCGTGGAATGTTGAACTGGCGCCGAAAAGCTCGTTGTGTAGCGATCACAGATCTGTTGTTTTCATAATACGCGCGAACGGCAAAACCACGATGTGCACCGGTCCAGACCATCTTAGCTACTGAAATGGGGTCAACGCCTGAACAAAGGCAGACCACGTGCAACTGCCTACCCCCACCACAGTTCCCGCGGTAATCGATAGAAACTGCTTAGTCGGTTCTGCCGCACCCTGTATTACTATAAACAAGATGTATGATTTTATATACGTATATTATATATATTTATATTTGCTTGGTATGTCTCATGTCGTCCAGTACAGGAAATTTGATTTAGTGAGATTTTCAATCATCACACCGAAGTCTCGGTCTCATCTCGAATTTCTAGACGAGACCGAGACTTGTCTCGTCTCTGTACCACCTCTAGGCAGGACGAAGGCGACGCACCTGATTATCACACACTAACTCGTCGTACAGCATGCAGCGCAGAAATCGAAACGAGCAATCGCCGAACGTGGGAGCAACAAGATCGGCACGGACCGGTCTTTCACCTATCAAGCTGGAGCCTATAAATAACGAGATACCAACCTGACCAGCGACCCAATCATTCACTCTCGCGGATAGGCAAGAAGTCTCGAAGACTGGTAATAAAAAGGAAAGGGTAAAAGACCCCGGCGAGGCCTTAAAAGCCTCATGGGGATATGGCAAGATTGGAAAGATGTAGATGTCCCGACAGCAACAACAACCTGTTCTTCAGGTCGGCTGCCTCCTCCTCTGCCCCCCCCCGATCTCCCCGTGGATATTGAGCAAGAGATTAATTTATGCGCGGAATCGTGCACAGACTCATCAATTCTGAGAAGCTGAAGAAGAAAAGAGATGCTGACCGTCAGGTTCTCCTTAGCAGACGGAGAGGAGCCGAAGATGTCCGGAGGTACCTTCTCCACTTTTACCAGTATGACCTGCTTGGAGACCTTCACTTTTAGTGAATGGCATGCTGGATCCTCTATAAGTTTATGTTTTTTCTCCTTTCTGTCCCTTTAGTATAATCGCGAAGATCAGTTGGGATAATTATCAGGTAAACTTGATGAAGGCTTGGTGGTAAAGCTCTGTCCTTATAATCAAAGATCCCGGGTTCGACCCTCAGTGGACACACACTGCTCAGTAGCTCGGATGCCACTTCAAACAGTGTACTAGGCCTAACCTCAGCTCCCAATTGAAGGCCAGGCTGCGATTCGATCCCGGACCCTTCTGAGTTGACCACTCAACACTCGCTCAGTCATCAAGGCAGCAGATCATCTTATGGATAGGCACTAGCATCTTAGAATCCAAAGAAAAGTGGTTATGCCAACACATCGATCTTCTTAACTGGTTGATCTCTTGGTCAGATGTTTATCAGCTCATTATCTAATGCTCACAATGTGGTATAGTCAGGTCCAAATTGTCACCATATTAAATTTGTTTTGCGGACTGTGAAGTTCGAGGACTGAAGCAACAAGCCAGATGAATCGTTTTCCAAAACCCAGAACTGCAAAACCATATCGTATAAGTGGATAGGTTGCAAAAGAACAGAAAAATCAATGCAGGCTAAACTTGGCAGTTCCTGATGCACAGTTTCAGTAGAATTCACAACGGGAAAGTAATCTGAGAACCATTGATTACGAGGCCTTAACCACTAGGTTAACGCAAAGGCCGTGGGGGCCATTCGTGATTTTGTCTTCAACGCTGGTGAAGAAAATTAATTGAAGAATAAGAGGAAGCTGATGAGTGGGCGAAAAGAAGCGACTTCAAAGTTAAGAGCCGAAAGTTGAAGACGAAAAGTTTTCACTTTGAACGTGATCACGCAAGAGGCTGAAGTATGTATTTGCTTCCACATATGTAATGAGCTTTCGTCAGTTTTCTCTACCCACCCTGACCTTGTGACAGTCATTAGCACTTTTAATTGAAGTCAACGGTACCGTGTGCCTCTTCACGTGAAGAAGGAGATGGTACACAACAGGCCTCGTTGTTTGTGTTAAGTTTAATAATATCTTGAACGTGACTGAGGTTCAGGCCATATACGAAATCATCTTCAATGTTAACACGCCATTTGTGTTGTAATTGCGGCCATGCTCTTTTAATATGCGACTCATCTCCTACGGTACTTCTATTTTACATTAGTCTCCTTTGTTTTCCTCGTGAACATGGCGACTATACATCTTTAAATGTTCCGATTGTATTGTCCATGACATGCTTTCTTACCACTTCTTCCTGTGTCCTTGGATGCCATTGAAATGCATACATCATTCTCATTTGCAAATGAGCTTACTTGTGCTTTAATCTTTCATCTTTATAAACTATTTTTGTACTTGAACCTTAAGGTCTAAGGAAGACAGAGTTGCACCTGGGTGCTATTAGTACTAAAACAATACTTACGGCATAATACAGGTGTCACTGGACCCATGGCCGGTCTCAGCTACAACGTTCAAATATCTGCTAGACTGTTCCTAATTCTAAGACATAGCATCTGTTCAGAATTCTTTGTGGTACATTCAAGTGAATCTTCGCCCGCCCCCGTGGCTACGACGCCAGGGGTCCCGGGTTCGAATCCTGGCATGGATGTTTGTGAGTGTCTATTCATCAATTTCATCATATCATCACTCATCCTCATCTTAGCAAATTAGGCAAAAGTGGCACAAAAAGCGAAGTAAAGTAAAGCAAATCAATCAAGTGAATCTTCAAATGGTTTGCTGTTAATGTTGTTGTCTATTGTTTAGAATTCTTTCCAGAGCATGCAAGTGATTCTTCGTGTGGTTTGCTTTCACTGTTGTTGTCTATTGTTTAGAATTCTCTCGATAGCATTCAAGTGAGTTTTGATGCGGTTTGCTTTTACTGTTGTTGATTATTATTTAGAATTCCTTGTAGAGCATTCAGGTGAATCTTCATGTGGTTTCCTCTTACTGTTGTTTAGAATTCTTTGTAGAGCATTCAGGTGAATCTGCATGTGGTTTCCTCTTACTGTTGTTCAGAATTCCTTGTAGAGCATTCAGGTGAATATTCATGTGGTTTCCTCTTACTGTTGGTTAGAATTGCTTGCAGAGCATTCAGGTGAATCTTCATGTGGTTTCCTCTTACTGTTGTTTAGGATTCCTTGTAGAGCATTCAGGTGAATCTTCATGTGGTTTCCTCTTACTGTTGTTTAGAATTCATTGCAGAGCATTCAGGTGAATCTTCATGTGGTTTCCTCTTATTGTTGTTTAGAATTCCTTGTAAAGATTGAGGTGAATCTTCATGTGGTTTTCGTTTTAGAGCATCCCTCCGCACACACATATGTTTTATTACACATAATATATATAAATATAATAATCTTCAGATTTCTCGTAAATAAAGTTACGAGAATTCGAGGAAAGAAACATCGGTGGCACGTTTGATTTTGATGTATTCAATAAATTGCCGCTGCTTCATGGGTTGGACTCGAGGTTTACCCATTATGCCCCGCGCATCCCCGCCCCCCAACGCGCCTCTGTTTAAGAATTCCGCATCTGTCGTCCTGGCGCTTTGTATTTCGCTGTCGACCCTTAAACATTTCCTTACCTTTTCCTAAATCTCTGACCATTTTTCTTTCCTCTGCGCCACGTCGTTTTTACCCGTCAGGAAATATTCCGAGTGATAACTTTCTGTGTCTTGTTCCCTCTCTCTCTCTCTCTCTCTCTTTTTTGTCATTCGCTCAGCGGTTGCCACGGAGAAGTGTTGCCAACTATTGTGCTCTGGAACTAGAAACATGATTTCTTTCTGTATATTCAAAATAAGAGAAACTATGATTTTCGTCTCCCGTTGACTAGCAGTAGGCAGTTTAAAACACTATTAATATAAACTAAATGTTCAAAAGTGAAATGCGATGTTTAGCTTGGTGACTGGTGTTGACGTTACAAAACCACGTAAAACTGTACATTTTAAGTATGCATCCACGCAGCACACTAGTGTCGTTAAACATTCTGAAAGCTTGTTCGTATTCAGTGTTATACGAAGAAAGCGCTCCTTCAGAACGATATCTCTGGGCATACCCTCTTAACTCTAATCATCCATCTCCACTACACCCATACATGTGTTACTTATTCTTTTCAATTTGATGGGGGAGGGGATGGAATTCGTAACTTTGACCTGTAAGTACTCACACTCTTTCTGTGATTCGGTACTCAGTCTGTTCTTACAGCTTTACATCGGAATTGTCGGGCGGAATACGTGGCTTTAAGAGGCAACCACGTGCCGCGTGGTTGCATACTTTCATTTTTTTTGTGCGTTATATTGTAACGATATCTCATTCATTGTATTATTATAAGTTGACAGACATTCATCCATCTATGAGGTTTAAACTGTGACACAACACATAGCCTGAACGGTTACTTCGTTGAAACTTTTGATCTTATATGCGAGGCAAAAGCTAACGAGCATACGTCATGTGCATTGAGTTGACGTCATCGTTTTCTGCGAACCATGAGCTTTTACTGGAGGCTCAGGACAACATGTAATGGTAGAGAGCATGGGGCTTGATTTAAGTAATCCTGCTCAAGAAGTTGAGCACACTAGGCCGCCTGGTGTTCGGGCTTCTCATCATATCATCACTCATTCTCATATTCGCGATTTGCCAAAAGTGGAAGAAGAGCGACGCTAAATAGCAAAAATCAAACAAATGTAGCAAGTCTCGATTAATTTGCCCTTACTCTACTACAGGGGTGTCCAAACTGTTATGTATTCAGGACCTACTTACTGCTTCAGCAATGTATGCCTCACAGTTTGACTCGTGGGCAGCAGTTTGTGCAGCCATGCACATAGCGATAACATCCGGCGCCATTTTGGCAGTGACCCTCTGTTGCCGCGTTTACCTACGAAGAAACTTGCGATCAAACAGCCAATTAGGCCTACCGTTGCCCCCCTGTTTGAGCAACAAGAGGCAACCTTACAATCCCTTCTTCCCGAAGCAGCAAGTAGGGAAGCCGGATTTTGTCGAAATAGCCATTCTGAGCTGTGAGTACCAGATATAGGGATGGTTAACAATTTTCGGATCTGGGTTATCCGGTTCCGAAAATACCCGGATATGTTATTACCCGGGACCGGGACCCGGATATTATTTCATAGATCCTAATCTAACCATCCCTAGCTCATATACGATGACCATTGAATCAGTTTTTGGTGCGATCTACTCTCAGTTGGCTAAACTGACCGGTTGGAACTTTTTTTTTAGAATTTTGTGTTAGTTGCGCGAGAGATTTGTTTTTGCTTGTGTCCACCGTTCATTTTTTTTTTTAGCCTGGAGGATGGAGAGGGGGAGCGGGGTGGGGGGAGGCATGTGGAGGAAATGATGATGGTGACTGCCAAAAACACTCCTGCGATTGGAACCGGTTCCTTATCCCCCCAGGGGGCAGGAGAATCGAGTCGTTTGACTTGTCTCGGTGGAGGTTGGGATGCCCCCAGGCAAAAGGACCGCCCAGATGACATGCATTGTTGCAACATTTTCCTACTTTTTTCCTAACCGTAAACTTTTCTTTAGCGCGGCCAGTTCACGAATATGTGAACATACAAACCTGGTAGGTCGGTAGATAGGCGATGCAAAAAATGTGAGTATGCTGCTAGTGTGATACAGTGGGTTGCAATAGGGCCTCAGATGGGATGCACGAGGACCAAGCGGTTTTTCATTGGTCCCACCGCTGCTGTTCTCTGGCTTTCGATACTCCATGCTATTGGTTTCGAGTATGTCCCCAGTTGTCCTCACGATGCTGGGCCAACACCTAAATTTCGGAGCCCCCAACGGGTATGGAAGAAATTATTACGCGGGGTCGAGACTATAAAAACTGCGGAGACAATGTTTATATTGGTGTTTTGTATTCTTGTTATTTTACCTTGCTTTTATGCCACTTTTCGGTAATCGCGACGATGAGGTTGAGTGATGATGAGTTGAAGTTGGTGAAGGTGACACTCACTGTCCAAGCGGAAACTGTCCACTCCGGGACTAGAACCCAGGATCTTCGGTGGATACAATGTTTGGCAGCTATCAATAATTGAAGACTAGAAGTGGTAAACGTTGTAAGTGCCAAAAGCGAAAGTGTTGGGAATTCGCATCGTTCCGCACATCAGCTCGTAAGAACACTAGTGACCTAGGCCTCCCCGATGGCGCAGTGGTAGCGTCGTCGCCTTGTAATCAAGGGGTCCCGGGTTCGATACCCGGTGGAGGCACATAGTGGTTCGGATTCCACTTTAAACTGTAAGTCCAGTTCCGATTAGCCTTACTGTGCATAAAGTGGACTTAAAACACCAACTCAAACCAAACCAAACACTTGTGACCTCTTTACACGCCCTTTGAACTATTTAGAGGGCTACCAGCCACTTTTCACGTTTACCACATTATAAAGCGTGGCGCATTTCACAGTTTGACGTGGGAAACGGTGTTTAAATTATTGTGGCACTTACAGCGTTTACCAATTTTAGTCTTCAATTGTAGTTGCATTACAACACAAAAACAATAAGCCTGGATGGAGGCGTTGAATTGCGCCCCCCCCCTCTCTCTCTCTCTATATATATATATATATGGTGGAATTTGAATTGGAATGAGGAAGAAGAAAAAAGAAAGGAGGTGTGAGATATTCTTCTCGAACCCAGGACCCCCTTTATTACAAAAGTGTATGCACAGATATGCAAATCGGGACTGGACCTACAGTTTAGAGTGACATCCGAACCACTATGTGTCTTCGCCGGGATCGAACCTGGGCTCCATCGAAGAGGCCCTATGAAGGCATATGAAGAACATACACGACAGTGGTGACAAGAATGAAAGAGGCGAGGCGCAATGAGCAGGCTTCTTCACGTGAACACAGAAGCTTCACATTGAATCTATGTATAGCAGGCGCGGCTCGTGCATTATTTACCCGGGGGTTCACTGAAGTCATGTGACATATATTCAGTTTCCGCAAAATAAACTTCCTTCGCCTAACAAAAGGATGGGGGGCGGGCTTAAAAGATTTGTCCAGAATTTTTTTTTATATGGGAGTATAAGGTTTTGTATTAGGGGTGTGCGAATAAATTTAGGGCTGAAACTACAATAAATTGTGCCTTTATGAAAAAAGTTGAGTTTTGTTGGAATGGACGTCCTCAAGTAGGGGCAAGTAATATATTTTTTCCTCAGGAGGAGCAAAAAACACTCCTTCAGTCTGAAGTTACTGCAACGCTTTTATAATAATTACCAAAAATTACTGTGACTGAAATTAAATTATATGCGTGTAATATATAATTTTTGGTTTACATTCAATTTCCATGGGGGGCTGCCCCCTTTTCCCCTTCCGGACGTCCATGCCGACTAATCAGAACTGGTCCTACATTTATTAAAGGGAAATGGCAACTAATGGCATGTGCATACTAGAAATCGAACCTGAGACCCTTTCATTGATACAAGATAGCTTTGTTCAAATTTGGGGCTGGTCGACCAGCACACGCTTTTTTTCAGTGGACAAGGAAGTTCGTTTACGTTGATTACGTGCATTTCTATCGGTCATTTCTTACCTGCGCGGACAGCAACGCCTACACTGCATCATGTGACATAACCTAGGTAAAGTCCATCCCTCGCTTCACTCGCAGCATCACTTAATACTTTCCAACAAGTATCCAAGCACTTCAAAAACTAACAAACTTGAGACGATTGACACCGAGCGACAGCGAGTCACGTCTTCGCGCCATTCTTTCTCTTTCGCGAACCCGAAGTGTTTCCACCTTTAAGGAAAAACCTCTGAATGCATGCACGAGCTATTTTGGTAATGTATCTCCTTTATTTTAATTCATCGCATCTAATTCCAGCTTTTATTTGTTTCCACTCATCCATCTCTGCCACAATTTTGCATTTATTCCAAGAAGTTCAGTACAAAAATGATACAAAGAGAATATTGAATATGTAATGTGTGCGCTTCAAACTTGAACCACACACAGCAACACTGGAAGGGAGGAAGCAGCGAGATCGGAGCCTTGTCCCGCGCCTTCTGCGAGAGAACGAACTGCGCATGACCGTTGGGTTGAACATAGGTTCTGCAAATCTCACCTCCCATGTATTTTGTCCTATACCCTCCTCGCGCTTCTGCTCCCGCACGAGGCTTTCACAATGGCAACAGCTGTCCTGTGGGGGTTCAACTGAGGGTCTGTATCAGGGCGGCCGAATCGCGGTTTCTTCTTCTCAGCAAAAGAGTTCACCGTATTACGGGCACAAATACATGACTTATTGTGTAGAATTTTTAGCGAAATAATGTGAAAATGTAAAGACATTGTTTATTGTTCATTCTCGAGGTGATTATCGTATATTACTGGGGGTTCACTGATCCTGTGCGCTATAGGGCCAACCGCGCCTGATGTATAGTGAGGATATTGCTGAGCAACATGCCTTTTTCCGGTTCGGCGACCAACAGACATTTACTTACCCAGTCTAGAGATGATTGCGTTCTTCTCAAATTATCTTCAAGATATGCCGTAACGGAAGACACGGGAGAGCTGGGAAAACGGTCCTTTTCTGTCTGGAGGCAAAGGACACTCCATTTGCAACAGGTGGTTGAAGTGAGATCTCACACGACGTCTCAATATGTGGCAACGTTGTAGAGAATAAGGTATGGTCGGTCTACTGTGGCCGTTCCGAGAATATTTGTTTACCCTCTCCGACACCCATCACCCTTTTATTTTCAAGTCTTTTTTGCTCTCTTTTTAGTCCTTCGTAAGTCTTCTCCTACTTCCTTTTTGTTTGCTTTTTCAATTTGACGCTTGCTTCATATATTTTTTGTTTCCTTTTTTTTTTAGTTCATTCCCCCCTCCTCCCCAACACCACCCGTCTCGGCCACAGTCATTTCTAAGTACAGGGAAATGGGGTGGAACGTGAAACAAGAACAATCCAAGCGGAAACAACATAAACACTTCTCCTTCCAGAATTTCAAGTTCCCCTCATTTGTCCAATTCCAGACATCCAAGGCTGGGAGATGCTCGTATCAGTTAAAGGAAATGAAGAAAGTGATTTAGGCATTTTCGAAATGCATTATTCATGTCCTATTGCCTTTATTTATTTCTTCTCCGTTCTTTTATGTGCGTACACGCCTCTGCAAGCTTTCAGAGGAAGCTAGTATCTGTTGTGAATTAAAGTTTCAAATATTAATTTACAAGTTGCGATGCATTAGCATACATTTTTCGATTTATGTACAGTATAAGTCAAATTAGCCGTTTGCATGTTAACGTTTCAGTTTTTATGTGCGTTATTCCGTTTATATTTAGTTTCTATTTGCTGTTTCGTTGTTCTTTTTCATTCGTTATATATTGTTTTTACACTTAAATGTTTTTATTTCGATATCCCTTTTTCTAAGTTTTTGTATTTTGTTTGATCGGCATTTTGAAACTATCTGGGTAATTCATAATTATCATATCTTTACAAACACTAGCGTACGCAGAATTTATTTCAATGCTTTCATTTGATTTTCTCAAATTTTCGGGAAGGGCTATGCCCTCATCAGCCAGCCCCCCTGCGTACGCCAGTGATGCACAAAGTGTATATCCTGAAATGGAAGGGAAACACGACAGTGCAAAGTAACTCCAGGAAAAAACACAGATGCCGCGTTGAAAATTTGCAATGCAATTCTCCAGATAGAGCCTCTCTGAAACGCCAGAGTGTAATCATAGCTTCCAACGAATTGAGCCTTTTCCAGTTCTCTTTTCAACCTATATTTATCCGCCGTCCCATGTACATCCTTTCCTCCTCCTCTCCTGCCGAATCAAGCACGTATAACTAACTTCTACGCCCCACACTTGATGTCTCTCTATTGGCCTCGGGGTAAACAAAATCCTCCGGTTGCTTCTATTGACCCTTCTTGCCTTCCTCCAATTTGTATCTATTGCCATTAGCTGCTCCACCCGCCTCTCCTTTTGCTCCATCCCTAACCACCTCCCTTCCTATGTGCCCTGTAATCTCTACCCCGGGTTCCTCCCGCGCTTTGACAATGGTTCTCGGCACCACCCTCATCACAGAAACCGGAAATTGGCTGTAGTTCTGAACGCACATCCCTGGAGGTTTGGAGGATAACAGCGGGGAAGAGAAGAGTAAAGATTTTCATTCCCAAAAAAAGGGAAAAGAAGTACTACAAAGGGAGAAACAATGATAAACCCCTGAAGGCGTATACATCAGGATATCAGGCATGTACGCCGGGTTGCATAACCTTTCAAAAGTTAATCTTGTTTCTGTTATATATGCAGAGGGAACGTTATATCACCAGTGTTCATTCATCTGTTTGATCTAGTGTACTTAGCTCACTCTTTAAGGTTCTGTCTTTTAGTTTTCCTTCAATACGGAACGCTATCCGTACACCAACTGCAAAATGCTATACAAATTGCAGTTTCGACACTGCTGTGAATTTCGTGATTGCTATTTTTCATAAATGAGGGATTTCTACCCCGAAATCACAGTAGTGATTGTGTTGAGTTGAGCATTTGTTTTTAAGTACACTGTATGCACAGGAAGGCTAATAAGTACTAGACCTACAGTTTAAATTAGGATCCAAACCACTTGTGCCTCTACCGGTAAGATAAAAGGTAAAGTTACCCATGTATGTAGCTAAGTGCCATGAAGGCGCATTTAGGGTATGCGAGGGTAGGGCTCCACATATTATCGATCTATGGAGGTGATGTGATCAGCACCGCGCTCCTGCCGCATTTACCCACCAGGGTTGCTCCCAGGTACCCATTAATTTGAGGCTGGGTGAGCCACAGAGCCGCTTTATGTAGGGACAAGCCACCCCGGGTATCGAATCCTGGTCTCCCGTGTGGCAGCCAAACGCCCTACCGACTAGACCATCGTGGCTCTGACTTATGAATCACAATTCTGGTATTTGCCTGACACATAAGCAGTATAGGATGTAAGTCAAATTGGCTGTAGTGAAATTGTATCGGGTAGATTTTAACATGTTTTAATCAACAGATCAGAATAGGGCAGAGACAGTCAACATTTGCAGCACACTGTCGATTTCAATATGGACGAAGATACACACGACCTTCAAAACTCCTCCATTCTCACACCCAAGAGCATCCTACTGGCATTTCCCAACACGCACCAGTTTCCTTCAATTGAAGGCTTCCCGGTATGCAGCCAGAGACTATATAAAATAGAGTATCACACAGGAAAAAGCATGTTACGGATGAGCAAGGGAACTCGATCTCACTGGATCACATGACATTTCCACGGGATCTGCTTAAAGTCAACCACCTCAATACTGACAGTGACATATACCGCACTCTTGTGTTTCTGGGAGGCGACGTGAAGCTTGGCTGCCTCCCGAATCCTGATGAATGGAGGGGAAATAGTTCGGCGGGAAGGACGGGGGAGGGGGAGGAAGGTATTTTATTCCAGAATGCATCGAGAAACAAATTTCCGTCGCAGTGTGAGTGCCTCATTTTGGAGAGGCGGGTAACTTTGGGTTTCCTGTCACCTTACATTCGGATACGTTACCCCTAATTCGTCAGATGGGAGGAAAAAACCTTGTAAAATTTATTACGGCAATATTGAAAAAGCTGGCCCGTTTTACCTTCTTACATTTTTTCCCCTCATTTGATAGTGTGTCCCATCGACTGTTACCACCTTTTACAATGTTTATGATTGATTTCCCTCAACTATTTCTGTCAGCGGCGTAGCAGAAATTGTTTTCAATAGGGCCTTATCTCTCGATAAAGTTTGTTGGAAAATTGTTTTTTTTTTTTTTTTTTACTATTTTCACTGTTTATTACTTGAAAGGAATATGGAAAAAAAATGCTAGAGAAACTTTATTTCACTTTATCCATTCCTATCTTAGGGGCACGATTGACAATTTTGGATGTTATCACGAAAAATAAGGTCCCTGTATACAGGGCTGTTTTGTTACATTCCCCTGCATAACATTTTAAAATCAATGAAGAATAGTTATTGTCATTTTTCGAATTCAGCACCCAAAAATATGTTTAAAAATTACTACTTTTTAATGCGCAAATTGCATTTAGAGCAATGTAATTTTGATCCTTTCCGCGTCTGTCACACAGAGAACACACACACAAGTACATACGAACATGTGCGGGCATAGTGGTAACGTCGTCGCCTTGTAATCAAGGAGTTCCGGTTTCGATACCCGGTGGAGGCACATAGACATCCCCGTTCGGATTCCACTTTAAACTGTCGGTTGACTCCTAATTATCCTATCTTTTTTTTTAGAATAGTATTTTTATTTTCTACTGAGCGAGGTTCAGCCTAGGGCTGCTCTACCACCTAACTCAGGACTAGGTATTACATAGTAGGATTACATGCAGTGATGTGCCGTAGACTATAAGTTTACGTCTACATGCGTTGTCTACACGTAATCTACGCGTAGATTACATTGGGTTGTAGTTTACATAGACTACGTAGACAATTTAAAGAGCATTAAAATTAATTTTCAAGGGTTTCATGAAAGGAATGTGACATTTTCAACTATATTGGTTCCTAACGAAATGAAAAGAATCCCATTTACAACAAAATTTCTCTTCTCTTCTATTATCAACTATGGAAGAAGTTAAATAGTATGCAAAAAACAACAACAGATGGCAGTCGTGAGGCAAGAGTGGTCTTGTCCCCATAAAACACTAGAATATTTCCTATATTAGGTTTCTTCCTAGGTGAGAAATTGTTCGAATTTGGAAGAAAGAGTATGAAAAGTTCTACTCACACATCAGCTACTGATAGGCAGTATATATATTTTATTTTAATTCCACGGCGCCCTTTGCTAAGTTATCACCTTTCGCCATGTTGTTTACATAGATTACGTCATCTACGTGTATAAAATAGTCTACGTGTAGAATGTAGACTATCGTTGTTTACGCGTAGACGCACATCACTGACTACATGTGAAAAGCATTAAACAAAATGGTTTAGAATAAATGATACATGAAAAAAATCAACTAAAAAATAGAAGCACACACCAATTCACACACACACACATATACAAAATTCAAAATCGTGTCGAAAAAAGGAAAGAAAAGTGTACACAATACGCTTTTATCGTGATGTCAGGCGGGTGTATGGATATTTTGGGGATTTAGCCATATGAGGAGTGACTTAATCGTTGTTTTTTCAGTAAGTATGGTATGATCTTTTCTTTGAAGTGTTTGACTGAGGTAGCAGACGAAATATCTCCCGGTAAGGCATTCCAAACAGTAGCGGACCAGAGGGAGAAAGAGCCATCCAAGCTGGCGACAGAAAAGGGGGGGGGGGGGGGGACGTCGAGTTTACGTCGACCTCTGGTGTAATGTGAATGCACTGAACCTCTAAATACAAATTTTTTGTAGAGATAACCTGGTGTTTTCGACTTAAGGATATTGAACATTAGGCAGTATTGATGCAGTAGGCGTCGTCGAGACATATTGAGGATATCATGAGCATTAAGTAAGGGCAAGATATGCTCACTTCTTCTGATCGAAAAAGCAAATCGAATGCAAGAATTTTGAATTTCTTTAATTCTATTCTTTGCAAATTTGTACCGTACACAACATCACAATAGTCAAATAGAGGGTATATTAATGTGCCAGTAAGTGCATTAAGTGGACTTTAAGAATAAACTAAAAAAATCATAAGAATTAAGACACGCTCAATACCATTTTTTTTTAAACACTAAGCATGTTTTAGCAATTTCTATTTTATTGTAGGCAAGTTAACATAAAGCGTATAGTAATTAATCATATTTTAGGGTAAGATCACATTCTGTTACGCCTTTATCCAAGTTAATTCATATTCCCCTCTTTGCTGTATAATTTGTTTTGTGTATATATTTGATTATTTTTACCAGTGTCCTGTTTACTTTTTTAATATTTGTGTATACGGTACGTACTGTCATCTCGGATTTGAAATAGACTTCAAATCGGCACTATTACATTGCAGATCTTTGTAACATTACGTTGCTGCATTGTACTGTAGTTTCGTTGTGTTGGTATCACACAGACTAAACTCTTAAAAGGCCTGTATCGTGCAGATATGGAGGGCATTGAACAACGATTTTCACACGCTATCGGTTGCTACGCCTATTTGCATCAACTCCTTTCGCGCTTTAATGCAATCTCGGCTCACAATACACTTCGCTGAGGCTACGAATAAAACCACCATAAACTTAATCGATTTCAACTACAGGGTGTTCAAGAAAAATTATTTTAATTTAGAACAACATTATGGGGTCAACATGGCTCATGCCAAATGAAGTGGAATGGGAGAATGCAATAAGACAATTGCATGCCGAAACAGATCAAGAAATCTATTTTGTGTTCAATAAAGAAAAACGTGTAGTTGTTGTGTGGGGATTTTGAGGCCAGGTAATATATTTTGGAAGCATTGCCAGTTCTTCTTGTGAAATAGTTTATCGATAGGCTGTAATTCAATTGGTCAGTAACTAGTAGGTTTTTTGGGGTATTTTGGTCAGTCAAGTTAGTAATTTTGACCCTTTGACTGTAGTGAAATCGTTGTATCTCCCGCCTTTCAGACAGTGACTCTCTGTTGCAGCGTTTACCTAGGAAGGAACTTGCGGTCAAACGGCCAATTAGCCCTACAGCTGCTCCCCTCTTTAGGCAACTAGCCGCAACCTTTGAAACTCTCCTCCCCGAAGCAGCCAGCAGAAAAACAGGATTTTGTCATAATAACCGCTCTGCGCTGTGAATGGAGACCGGTTCTTAGAGTGGCTCTACTCTAGTTTATTTCCCCAGACACACTAACTAGAATGCGTACAGCCATTATGAACTCTTTTTACGATATCAGGTTGACTGCAACGACGATAGTAAGGGTAATGCCGATTCAAAGTGCATTTCAACGCTTGGTTCTGTACGATGCGTGCACGCTTCGGAAGAAAGTTCCCCAAACTTTCAGACAAGGAAAAACAATATGGTGAGCACGTTAAGGCTCCTTCATACCGCGACGAAAACGCGCAGTGCAGACGTTCCGTTTTAAACAGATTTTTCAGTTACGAGCAAAGATAGGACATCGGGGTTTGTTTTCTATCCTTCAGAAAATATGGCTGCGTATCTCCTACAAAGCCGAAATTTAAAAAAAAAACCTGCTTAATAAGTAAATTGGGCATAAAAATGTGGAAAACCGTAATTTTCACAGGCAATTATCTCGTTAACCACACAAGCTTATGGAAAACTGTTTTGTTGGGGATATGCAATGTTCATTGTACTTGACATTAACATCATCACTGTAGAAGTCAGTTTTCCTATTTTGAGACTGTTTGAAAAAAACGAAACCCTTGCAATACGTAAAAGTCTCCCTGCACTGTGGCGACATCTCGTGCAGATAGTGAGAAGCGTTCTAAACCCCACCCACATTAGAACGCGGAGGGATACAACAAAATATCTCGTGAAGACAAAACACGATCGCATGAGACAGGGAAGTGTGCTTGCGTCAATTGGACGTGTTCAATTGCAAAATATGGGTGACGGCAGAAAGTGTGTTTGGCGTAAGATGTGGGCTCCGAGAAAATCGTCTGCTGCAGAAACAACAATGAAGTTTCAAGCGCTACAAAATAGCCGGCAAAATAAGGGTTCAGAATGAAATATAAATAATACCTATCCGTTTACTACATAATCAAATGGGGAAGTATTTATCGGTTTCCATTAGACGTTTACATTGTACGTACGTAAACCAGTAACGTTATTTTGAGTAATTCAATTAAACCGGTGTCCTTGGCAAATATTACGCTATAATACGTAGAACAAGTTTGTGGGGTCCGGACCCCCCCCCCGAAAGGATTATGAAGTACTAAAATTAAATAATGTAAATGTACTCCTTTAGCAATTTTTGCATATTCGATGGATAATTTCCTCTGAACGGGTATTGGAAGGAAGGATTATAGCTATAAATATAATACGGCTTTGAAGTATAGCACCCGAAATACTTATCAAGTACTACTATTTTTACTCTGAATATTTTGGAAGGCAATGATTAGGATTGAGATCATAAGGCTTTGAAAGACATAAAGGATTTATTTAGGGCGTCTGGACCCCCTCCCCCAAACGAAAAGATTACCAAGTAATAAAATAATAACAATACTCGTTTAGCATTTGTTGTATATGATGGTTGTTAGCTTTATCTGAAGAGACTGAACTTATTGGAAGGCAAGGATTATATTGGGATAGCACGGCTTTGAATGATATTACAAAGAAGGTTTATGCATACTACAACTCATAACAATATGTATACAATATCTATCAGAAACTTCACTGTATCTAACATTTATTTCGTTATGCAATTATGGAAATTAAGTGTCCGTTTTCTGTCAAATATGTAACACCTGCACATGCCATCAAGACGAAGAAAGTAACTTTCTGGAAATTTGACGAAGAGCTTAACGCCAATATCGTGAACACCACACATAATTACTATTACCACGTGTAATTATTACACGGAGAAGGTACTGTATCTTTGGTCTGTGGACACAGAAAGGTGTTAAAATAGAATACATCCAGAGAGATGATCAATTCTGGAAGAAGAATATGGAAACGCAGCTACAACAATTCTATGTTGAGTGTCTACTACCAAAACTTGTCTATCCACGGCACACGTGTTCAATGCAGATCCGAAATCCCACGAGAATAATCCAAGCCCAAAATAGAAGGGAAGAAAAAAAAACACCGGCAAACTGATCAAGAAGGAGAATCTTTCTAAACGAGGTAACCTTTGTAGGTAACGTATGCACTGTTTGTGGCATAGTTGGAAGTAGTTATTTCTGGGAGGCCTACACATAACGTACAGCAACAGATTTTACTATAGTAAGTATTTAGAGGCTAATTTCTTCATGAATTTGAACTTATTTATGTATTGCAGTGCACAGGAGGCGTTTTGTATAGCAACAGAGAATACGTTTACCTTTGAGACTGATTTTGTCATATAAATTGTTCGCAAAGTAGCTATTATTAGCTTATGTAACGTAATGTACAGAAACACAGGGCGCTTTCCAATTATTGTGAGAATTTCGTTGTCATGTATTTGTTCTTATTGTATTACATAGTGTATCTACGTGCACTGCTGTTCATGAATATTTAAGAAGCTCATTGTTTGTGTCCGTGTATGATTTTTTTTATTTTTGTAGCCCAGTAATTTTTTACCTGTTTGTCAGAATATTTTCTTTTCTTGTTATTTGTACTTCAAATAAGCAAAAATTGGAACAGTATACAGGGTGGGCCAGATTCAATTGGGCAGTTTTCGAACATTAGTAACCAATAAATCCAACAGCATACGGAAAAATTGGAAAGTACATTTTGTTGTCTATAGATGGCTGCATCATACGGTATGCTGTGAACGAGGTTGATCGCTGGATTGGCCGTCGAGGGCCTGTGGACTGGCCAGCCCGATCACCCGACATCAACCCACCAGACTTTTTCCATTGGGGTTACCTCAAACACAAGGTGTACGCTAATCCCATTGACAGTGAGCAACATATGCGTGAGGTAATTGTTCAGGAGTTCAAGAATGTTCAGGTTAACATGCGTAGGAAGGCGTGTGAAAATGTTGCTTTGGGTCTACAAGCCTTTGTTGACTTAGATGGTGCCCAGGTCGACCACTATCTTAAAAATCAATGACTTATGTGTGTGTGATTCCATTTTTGTAACAATTTTATAGCCGTTGGAATTGTTAACATTTGTCAATAAAAATAAAATGAAGAAAAATAAAAATAACATCTAATCAGAAGATGCCTAATTGAGTCTGGCCCACCCGGTATATCTACATAAGAAACTGTTACTTAAGCAAGAAAAATAAATGTACCTCGAGAAAAACCAGTCTACTCCGTTCCCTGCGATGTAGATGGCAATGTCTGTTCTCATCATCCCATTCATTACTCTTCACCACGAAATAAACTTTATCTGCAGAAAATAATACAGAAAGACTACTAATTCAGTAACGCACAACTTTGCTCTCGTTGTAAAAGCAAAGTTGTAAAACTACAATTTTAGCATACGTGTAGTTAATTGTACATGATCAGAATGATATGTGTATATCTTATGGAACACTGTCCATTCAATGAACCTGTTGTGATCACTGACTGGACAAACTGAAGAAATGTTTAATTCGTGCTCTGTTTTAAACTAACTAGTGTTGCCGGCTCCCGTGGCGGAGTGGTTAGCACATCGCGCTACGACGCCAGGGGTCCCGGGTTCGAATCCTAGCCTGGGCATCGTTGTATGTGAGCAGTGGCGCAGGAACGTTTTGAATTTGGGGGGGTACAAAATTCAATATATATATATATATATATATATATATATATATATATATATATATATATATATACATACGCACACACACATACTACTTCAAACCAAGTGTCACAATAATAATAATTATTATTATATTTAATTAAATTAAAATATTAATTAAATATGTAAATTAATTAATAATGAATTATTATTATTTCATGAATAGGTAAAATATAGTAAAATAATATAGATATAACAGCACGTATTTATTATCTAGCTTACGTGTAGTTAAGATCGACAAGATTTGCATAAAAACAACTGCCCTGGCAAGGAATTTAATGTCAAATAGAAAAATAATTGAATATTTATTAAATAACAAAAAAGGAGTTGGATCCAATTAATGAAAAATAAAGTTCCTGATTATGGATGATATTAGTAGTGTCCATAAATGTTTGGAACCCTTCAAAGCTGTATGCGTCAAATTCCTTGCCTTTCAATAAGTTCAGCGGAAATAATCATCGAACAAAAGCCAAACAATATTTTGATTATTTACTTTTACTACTTGGTAAGTCTTTCGGGGAGGGGGATCAGGAACCCCCCTTAAATACGTCCTTGATATCTAAGTATAATGTGAAATATTATATTTTAGAAAAACACACACGAATGTCCTGTTATTTAATGCATATTTTGCATAAATATTTTTTCTTTGTTTTTCTTAGAATTAAAAAAAAACAACAGATTTTAAAACCAGATAAAAATTCTGAAACATATAAAGCTCTGGACCTCATTCGGGGTTTGTTTTAATTTAACGGAACGGAAAATCAGGAGTTTTAAATGTGAAAATTGCGAACAAAGATACATCTATTCATTTTAATGCAGGTTGAGATTAAAGGGGATGAGGAGGATCTTGGTCCACCCCAACCAGAAATAATCATCTCCCACCCAATGGATATAGAAATTACATTATTAAATATATAATACTTATGGAGTTCCACTTCAGTTCTTTTCATTCTAATTTTAAAGTGCCATAGCTACGCATAAAAATATCTTAAACAATTTATGGCAGATGTGTACCACATCCAATGCCTTTTAGAAGCCATGTATTTGGTATTTTCTCAGACACCTATGGGGCGTTGTATTAAAAAAGAAAATAAAACTCGAGTTGAGATGGTTCCCGATCAACTCGTAAGAAGTCTAAGTTTGAAATATTTGTGAAACATTTGACAAAGCATTTATTTCTTATATAATTACAATTAGCTGTACCTAATGACACTCTGCAAGCACTTTATCATTACATATACAAAACCGAAATCCTTCAGATCTCAGAGGAAACAAGGGAAGTTATATGCTCAATCGTTGGTGGACAATATGAAGAGCCGGCCAAGGTTTCTTTTCATATGTAATGGTATTAAATGCAGGTGCATGCGTGTGTTTTTGGGTGACATGTCAATTTCTCGTTTATGTGAAAAGGTAAACTTTAATGTAAGGAAAAGCATGTGCGCGGCACAGTTAAAAATTTTCGCATCTACAGAGAAAATCCAAAACGCATTCCCACCTCGCCGGCCTCCGTGACGATGGGGGTTAGCATAGCGCGCTATGACGTCAGAGGTCCCAGGTTTGAATCCCGGCCTGGGCATGGGTGTTATTTGTGAGTGTATATCAATTTCATCATATCATCACTCATCCTCATCTCCGCGATTAGCCAAAAGTGGCAGAAATGCGAAGTAAAATAAATGAATCAAACACCTTGTGAATCCATCCAATCCAAAATATACCAATAGAACCTGCAGTGAATCTCATTTATGTCGTTCATTCATCTGACTAATGTAATGTACAGTTTGACTTTAGGGTTTAACTTAAAATGGCGTTGTGTTTGTGTTGCATTCGATATCACAATTAGATTATAAGCAATTAATATCCAATTATAAGTATACCCTAATACATAGGTAAAAATAAGTCCCCCTGATAAAGTCGCAAATTGCATCCTGTTTAAATGTCTAGGAAAAATTTAATTTCACCTAGGAATGATATCGCTATGCGATGAGTCGAGAATTGTCACAGCCTCATCTCATCTTCTGTGTGGTGAGGTCTTTCTCGTTCTTGTTTGTGCTTATTTTTGTTTCGGTTTCCATCTGAAGTTATTAAAACTTATTCTAGATTCACTTCATGCTCAAATAGGCTAATCGGGACTCTATTTCCAAAAAAAATATCTTAAAATATAGGTTTAAGTATAGTTTTCCGTACACCATCTTAGAAAGTTATGAAAAATATGGGTGAGGTACAGGAGTACATTGTACCCCCCAAGTTGGTCTGTCGTGTCTCGTCTCGTTTGTGTAAATATTTCGTTTCGAAAAATTACATTTTAAACATTCAAAAGAAAATGGAGTCAGTCATATACTCTTCTGATGAAGATTTGTATCTTATCTTCGAATCGACGAGACCACTTCTTTAGCATTCGTCTGCAGCATGATTTTCTGAGAGCAAATATGGTTCCATCGTTCCACACACATTTTAAACAATTTTCATCTCCTTAAGGAGGTTACCAAGAACACAGGTCAATGAACTAACTAGTAGCAAGCACAATGTAGTAGAATAAGTTTGCAATGGATTGAATTTCTGTGGTAAGAAAGATAATGCTCATAAATTATAAACAATATACACTTTTTTTATTGGGTGAATTGAAAATAGGTTCTTTTAACAGTAGCACCTTCCGTCTGCTGTAAAATTACCAAAAGGGGGTACAACTCGATTTACTAGGGTACAGTACCCCCTTTAAAAATTTGGGGGTACAATGTACCCCTGTACCCCCCCCCCCCCCGTTCCTGCGCCACTGTATGTGAGTGTTCATTCATCATATCATCACCATCTTCGCAAATTAGCCAAAAGTGGCACAAAAGGCGAAGTAAAATAAAGCAAATCAATCAATCAATCAAAAAACAATGTATTGTTATTATTACTATAAATACTAAAATCTAAACAAACTTGAAACACCTCGCGACAAAATTCTGCGTACGCCAATTATTGTTGCAAAAATTGTAATTTCTATTTAGGAACTGTAGATACAAAATAGGAACAGTTTTCGATTTTTCTTTCATTGCTCTTTATGGAAGATTAAAAAGAGAAAGAGAGAGAGAGAGAGAGAGAAAGTGCATTTTCCCCTCCCTGCCTCTCCCACATAATGATATATCCAAGATTCAAGACATGAAAGCGCGCTGTGTTTACTATTCCATTTCATGAATGTTTGAGAATCTTTTGTCATCAAATTACGGATTTACTATCCATGAAAAATTCGTTACGTGTTAAAAGATCGATAATTCATGTTTGTTTTCTTCGTTCGCCTGCGCGCCAGATGGTCAACTGCTTCACAACAAACAAATTTTCGTCCTCCTCCCTTGCAAGCGATTGTGTTTGTTTCTCCTCAGGTACTCCCCCACCCCAACTGCTCTCCCGTCAGCCGTGAACAGTAAACAGCGAATGCCTACCTTCAACGATCTCATATGAAGATCTGTTTCCATGTGTAGGTAATCTTTTATACTTTTTTAAAATCATTTCGCTGTTTCTTTAACATAACTTGTGTAGGTTCGTTAGGGACTATTTACTGTGTCGGAGCTCTACGAGGAAGTAGAAGCTGAGACCCAAGCAAACTGTGAAGACTGCCAATCTCGTGACGTACTCGGTTACGTCCGAGATACGGTACAGATTAAGCCACGCAAAAACCAACCCACATGACCCTCCTTTTTTCTTCTTCTTTCTCAGATTCGAGTTTCGTCAAATGTATGAAGGAGCCTTAAGACCATACAAATTCGTGACTTGCACAAACTCCAAATTAACAATCTGCTTCCTATTTGCGAAGGAGCAAAGGTTTCATCAAGCCTTTACGTAGCTTAACGCCAGCTCAAGAGACTTCCGATTAGCGAGAGAGAATCGTCCTATCGACTTCACTTACCCATTTTCCCAGTAGCCTTGCTTTTAAAAGTCGAGTCTGTTGTTACGTGATCAGCACAATAGTGCGTGCACACCCGGTGTTCTTTTTTTATATATTTTTTTCCTTTCTTTGTGTACCTTGCATGGTAATTCGTGCGTGTTGAACTTGCAGTACACGAGCGACTCATAGATGGCCTACAAAGCAGGATAATCTTGTACCACAAAGTTCTGCAAGTATTACACTCATATCTAGATAAGTGTTTTATTCTGTGCTGCAAGCCTTTATTAGATTTAAGCTCGATATACTAACAGTGGTTTTGCTTCAACAGAATGATGCGAAAGATAATGTTATCCGCTAAAAATCGAGGATATTTTTGTTGTAATATTATCCTGAAAGCAACAAAACACGCGGAACAGATGTCACTAATCGTGGGCCTCAGCGATGTACATTTACACGTAAACAACGATAGTCTACATTCTACACGTAGACGACGTAATCTATCTAAACAACATGGCAAAATGTGATAACTTAGCAAAGGCCGCCTTGGAATTAAAAGAAAATTACACTGCGTATCAGTTGGCAATGTGTGAGAAGAACCTTTTATACTCTTCCTTGCAAATTCGAACAATTTCTCATCTAGGAAAAAACCTATAGGAAATATTCTAGTGTTTTATGGGAAATAGACTACTTTTGCCTAACGATTGCCATCTGTTTTCTTTTTTTGCATGCTATTTATTATCTTCCATAGTTGATGATAGAAAACAAGAGAAATTTTGTTGTAAATAGGATTCTTGTCAGTTCGTTAGGAACCAATATAGTTGAAAATTTCACCATCCTTTCATGAAAGCCTTGAAAATTAATTTTAATGCACTTTAGATTGTCTACGTAGTCTATCTAAACTACAACCCAATGTAATCTACGCGTAGATTACGTGTAGACAACGCATGTAGACGTAAACTTAAGTGCACGGCACATCACTACTACAAATGAGCAGTAGCTTCCCAGCCCTCAAGTTATTTTTTTCCTTTTAAACATTTTTATTAAAAGTACGTCATTGTGCGCAATTGTAACGCCGCCATATAATCAAGGGGTCCTGGGTTCGATACTCGGTGGAGGCACATAGTCCTTCGCATGCCACTTTCAACTGTAGGTTCAGTCACGATTAGCTTATCCGTGCATAAAGTGGACTTCTAAAACTCAAGTGAACAACACGTATCAACAAGAAGTGGACATCGGCAGTTTGACATTCACACAAGCATAGTCTTTATCTCTCCGTTATCATTATCACTTTAGCGCCTTGCTATTGGTCCTCAAAGGAAAAGGATGTCCCATATAACTTGTCGGCTATTGCCACATTGGAACAATGTATTTTTCCTGTATTTTTGTGTGTACGTGGAAGTTGCAACATAGTGAATCCTGTGTTATTGAGCGAAATAGCCGTGGAAACTATTGTTTTTGGATGGAAAACCCCCATCAAGTTAGGCCCCATTCCTACATTTGATATTTAACACCTATACGGAATGTAATGGAAGTGTAGTCAGTATGAAAATTCATAGTTGTGTAATATGGATAGATGTAGTGCGCACAGCCGATGGCTCGCACATGAGGCGAGCAATAAATACTTACTATTATTTACTACATTTGATAATCCTGTTGGCAGACTAGCCAGCCGATTCCTATACTCGATCATACCATACCATTCACGTGGTGAGCATGCTGACAGAAACGGCCGTTGAATGCAAAGCAAACAAAAGTTTGATTGTTGTAGGAGTTCTTCCAACAATGAGCAACGTCTCAACAGATGATGCATTGTAACATACGACTTGTTGGCGCTTCTCGTGGCAGCATATGAGAAACGATAGCCATTTCGTAGCTTCCAGAAACAAACAGTCAAAAACCTAGATTGACAATGAATCTGAAGGTGAAAAAGGAAGAGAAGAATCATTGGATGTAAACACGAGAAGAAACCGGTTGTTGAGGAAACCAGCCCTCCCACCGGGGCATCCAGTAAGCAGTGTTGCATAACCAGATTGGTGTAAAAGAGCTAAAACTGGCCTAAAATCTTAAAAAGATGAACTATTTGTGGAGGGAGGGAGGATGTTAAGCAACTTCCCTTTCTCATTCTCGTCCTTCTAGGGGTTTCTAAGTACCCGGGCTTCCTCAGTGTTGAACCTGAGAATCTGTCCTGTTCGAAAGTTTAATCAAAATGGAGCTAATATGATTCTACTTTCCTAGGAGTGGTCAAATCCATTGCAAGACTAGAAAATCACGTAGGAGGGTTCCGTGATTTCTGGCACTCATGATGCTGGCTCCAAAAGAACCCAGTTGACAACACTGCTGGATTCTCCGGCAGTCAAAACACGAACCCGGTCTCCGCTGTTGCCAACACTCACGTGATGGCCAGATTTATTGAAATTTTGAGGCCGACGTTGAATTAGTGTGCCGCCGGTGATCTGGCAGAGTCCGAAAGATGTGACAACGCCATTGGTGGAGAGGAGCTACTCGAGTTCAACCTCCTTGGCTGACCCATAGACACACGAGCCGGCGCTGCCATTCACAGTTCTGAAGATGAGCCCAACCGGTCGGTTCATCCTCTTTTTTTCTTCGTTTCTTACTTACCTTCAGGCTGGGTATTCACGTGAGCATAAGAGTACGATGACTGCTTGAGAATCGGTCACAATATGAATGATGTCAGCTTAGTGGCGTGCCCAGGGTTTTCGAAAGGAAGGGAGAGTTACATATACTCCTTTAGTAGTCAACCCTCGTTTTGCATCTTTTCCTGCCTTTGACGCTCTTTTTTTAATATAGAAATACTGGCCCAAGTGTGGGGATTTATGACCCAGCAGTCCCCCTTGGGCACGCCACTGGTGGAACATCTCTATCTGACTTCACGAGTCTAGCTAGCGGGCCTACCAACACTGCAGACCGTCAGCAATGGTCTTAACAATAGGTGATTGGTAGAGATGACGCCATCTACTCTCTTGTTGATTGGCTGCTTCGGGAATTATAACTCGCTCCCAAGCTACAAGTACAGAACAGCCAGAGATGTTACAAAAGTAACCTCACTCTACTTGTTGACAAAGCGAGAAACTAGTGACGTCATCGGTCTCGAAGGGCAAGTCTGTTTATTATTACAAGTCGGATATTTTATGTAGTTTATCTGCCTCTTTTGTTAATAGCGGCAATGAGGATGAATGAAGGGAAAACTACAGTAATATGGCCTAACCGTGACTTGGGTTCGAACTTGGGACCGTTCTGAAGTGGTGATAGCATTCATAACGCGAAATGAGATACTGTAACGATGGACGTCGTCATTGTGTGGGCAAAGGTGGGCTTGAACCTACAGTGAAGTAGTGGCGCATTTTAAGAATCATTTATAAGAGGCTTAAATAAGCAGGAGATATAGAAAGAGAGAAAGCAATAAATAGGGGAAGAAGGAGAAGATACAAAGAGAGAAAAACAGGGAGAGTGAGGAATGGAGAAAGAAAGAAAAATAAAGATCATAAGAGGCTGAAATAAACAGAACGAGAAGGAAAGGAAGAGAAAAATAGGAATTCATAACACAAAAAGAAATACAAATGGATAGAGAAAGATACAAGGGAGAAGATAGAGAAACGGAGCGAAAGTGAAAGAGACAAAAGTGAGGCAGATAGAAATAAGGAAAGAAAAGTGAGAAATAGAGAAAGTACATAAGGTAGCATCGTAACAGTCAAAACCATCTAAGCCTAGCCGAGATGAGAATATTTCGTTCACCCTTGTGCCACCTCAGCGAAATTCTCTCGGACGCAGGCACGTAGCCAGGGGGAGGGGGGGGGGGGGGCATGGGGGCAGAGCCATTACTGAATTCCTAGAATTGTTTAAATTAAGTAGTGTATAGTGCAGTGGCGTATATTGAGTCCAAGAACTGGGCTATCTCACTGTCACGTGCTCCTAGGCTATGAATAGAAATCAGGTTGCCAACTCGTATAAAATCAGGTTGCCAACTCATAAGAAATTTCAGGTTTGCAACTCATAAGATATTCAGGTTGCCAACTCATAAGAAATCAGATTGCCAACTCATAGGAAATCAGGTTGCCAACTCATAAGAAATCAGGTTGCAAACTCATAAGAAATCAGGTTGCAAACTCATATGAAATCAGGTTGCCAACTCCTATGAAATCAGGTTGCCAACTCAAGAATCACCATCTATCTCACTGATATGAATAATTTTGTTTACAATTTCTGATCAATTTTTCTCCTATATTTTATTCTCTAGACTTCAGGCTTCGCAGGTAGCCTAAATAGCCTATAATATACGCTCCTGGTATAGTGGTAATTACTTTTACTTCATTAGCAGGATTAAATATTTTGAAAAATAAGTTGTAATATGCTGAAAGATTCATTTTCAGGGCTTCTACCTCCCACCTTTTCGCCTTTAAATGGTGGTTCTGATAAGTGATCCCCCCGAATAAAATTCTGGCTACGGCCCTGCTCGGATTCTAACGTCCTTCATCGATCCAATATTGCAAGGGACACAAAGCTTGCAAAACATAATCAAAATACATATCTCATTATCCGTACTCTCTGCAGTGCACATCCATTAATTACCACCCCTCCCCCCGCCTACCGATGCCTGAAATCGTATGTTTTACCCTTGACGTTGGTAACTGAGGGTTCGACAAGTTGACTTCTCAGCAAAATAATTGCGGTTTCCGAGATGGAACTCAGGGTGTCATCTGTTGCTGCCAGGAACAGGGTTGTGAGTGTTTTGTGCTTTTCGGAGAGCAGAGCTCTCAGCCGGGAAAGGGGGGAGAGGGCCGTCAGCTGTCAAAGGAAAAGTAGGGGCTGCTATTCTGAACAGCACAGACCTCAATGGCGGATTGCGAGTAAAACCTATGCAGTGGTGGTGACATTGCAATGCTGCGAGGGCGACATATCTCTGGTGGAGATAGCAGAGACGGTATTTTAAATTTAAACCAATACGGCTTTTGGTCTGTTTTAACTGCGGAACTTTCCTTCCTCTTCATATTTTCAAATATCGCTTCATCTGATCTATTGAACCGTATTTTCATGGTGGAGAGCCATTGGCGTCGTCGTTGAGAGGCGAGGTGAGATCTAGCCCAACTTGAAATAGTTTTATCCCACCCAAATAGCCTATGTTATATGTGCTCATAATTACATGTAGTAGAACCTCCCCCTTCCAAAAACGTACTTGTTCACATAATCTGCCAGACGACTTTTTAAGGGCACTAGCACTTACCTGGATATAACGACAACATGTTGTTTACATTCGCTTCTCGGAACTGTCCTGAAAATAACTTTCTGTGATCACTAGCGATTCTCGTTCTTATTCTTGGAATCGCAATAAAAACTTCGTTACTTATCATCACACAGTGACATATCAGTTCTTTCTCAAAACACCTTCAGGGCCTCCCCGATGGCGCAGTGGTAGCGTCGTCGCCTTGTAATCAAGGGGTCGCGGGTTCGAAACCCGGTGGAGGCACATGTGGTTCGGATCCCACTTTAAACTGTAGGTCCAGTCCCGATTAGCCTTACTGTGCTTAAAGTGGACTTAAAACACCAAATCAATCAAATCAATCAATCAAAACACCTTCATTTTCATTCCTAGAAAAGCGAGTTGTGCTGCCCCAAGGTATAGATAATACGAATCTACCAAAATCCCGTCAAGTTACCCCAAATTCCGAAACGTCCCTGTGGTGCACAAAGTGCATTTTTTAAATTGTCTCTTATCGAACTTTGTACTTTGGAAGTAAAATGTCAAGCTAGGTTAACTTACATGCAAGAATACATCTTCACGACTTCTTTGTGTGTGCGTCATTAATAAAGTATCAATAAGGACAGCAGTTCTCCAAGTTGTCGTGATTTTGGAATTTTTGAAACCTAGTGCACACCAGATGGGAGGGAGAGGAAAACGTATTGATGTGTAACAGTAACTTATTTCAAGCTCTCCACCTGTTGGTGATTTCTAAAGTACAAGTACAATCGAGATTAGCTTGAAAATAAAGATTCCAACATTCTATACTTCACTCTACGTGAGTTTTGTGACTGTTAAATCTTTTCAGAATGATGGATGCAAGGACTGCACCATAACACCACTCCTCCTTTCCCGCCAAATATTTGATCCAATACTAAGCTCGCCTGTTGAAGCACCGATGGCGTTGGAAACTTACGCTGATTGGTTACGGAGCTTACATTTGGCGCGAAAATAACAAAGAAACGCCCGACGCTCCGTAACAGTGTAAAGAATGGTAATATGCTGATGGAGTAACCGTTGTAGGTTAATAATACAAATCTAGTATATTTTCGCTTCAAGAATAACTCGGAATAACACTTCACTAGTGCACTCGGAATTACGACCAGTGACGACAGAGGTCAAAACCCTACCACCATAGTGGTAATAAAAGTATTACCATAACCAACCCTTTTTCGTTCTTCTCACAAATATGTACGCGTAGTTCAAGGAGCAATAAATTACCATTTTGCCTTCACGTATCTACCAATCGTAACGTTCACATTGGTCCATCTTCGTTCCGAAATGTTCACGGGCGTGCTGATCTCGTCAGAGATTACGTCACGCTTTTCTTGTAAAAACAAGGTAATAAACAACAGAATAACGGACTATTTACATATCACTTTCCGCGCGTGACACGCTGATATCTTGTGTCGCGTGCATGTGCTTGCGTTTTGGTTATTAATTGTGCTCTAGATGTGGAAAATGTCGTTCTCTCCGTTGTACATACTTACGACAGGCAATTTATTAAAGGAAATAAGGGACCTCCTGCTGGACAAGATGGACGGATACACCTGGTGTGTTCGGTTGTGCATGGAAACTGTTAACTTTCATTTGTTAGTGTACATTTAACGAAGGGATAAAGATACATTTTCTTTTCTACACCGCCCCGCTCCCCCCTAGTGCTTTTTTCAAACTTTGTATAGTCGTTGTCATTTTAATGGTGCTAATCCCTGCAGCCCTCACTTCGAGTCTCATATGTTGCATATGTAGATTGGTCACAACGACAATATTCTGAGTTTTTATAAAAATTGCCCTATTTGCTACGTCTGCTTGTGATTATTTCGTGCCACGGACCTCGCCTATATAATCAAAGGGTCCCATCTCCGATACCCGGTGGAGGCACACAGTGAGTCCGATAGTATTTTAAACTGTAGGTCCAGCCGCAATCAGCCTATCTGTATAAAAATGGACTTAAATCAAAACTCAAACATAAATACATGTAAGTTTTATAATATGAAATATCAGTGTACTTTCTTTTAGGATTTTGAGAGAAAGAGTACAGAATTTTTCAAAGACGTTCTGTATCTTGAGCCTTAGCAAGTGTGTCACGTCAAGGCATAAAAGCAAACTGAATGTAATATTGAGATCAAGAAGACTTGGAATATTACCTGTATCATATATTGGGAGATTGCATCCAGAATTCAGAGTTCTGATATGAGATTCGGGATTTGGGTATCGAATCCAGCAATCGACAATCAGATATCGGATCCAGAAATCAATATTCGGATATCGCATCCAGTATTCGACAATCTGATATCGTCACCCGGATTCGACAATCGGATATCGTCACCAGGTTTCGACATTCGGATATTGCATCCAGGATTCGACAATCTGATATCGCATCCAAGATTCGACAATCGGATATCGCATCCAAGATTCGACACTCGGATATCGCATCCAAGATTCGACAATCCGATATCACCTCCAGGATTTCACTAGATTGGATTCGAAATCCCATAACACATAACTTCCACGGACAAGAGCCAACACGCAACCCTAAGAGAATCACAGAAGGTGCAGCCCACTCCCATGCGGGAAGACACTGCGTGTCTACCTGATGCATCCTTCCACCCACTTTATGCATGTGTGTGTGTGTGGAGGAGGAGTGGTACGCATATTGTATCTTTCGTGAAAGAGGCTAATTAATTACATTCCCCGATAACAACATACCATTTGGGCTGATGAAATAATCAAGGAAGCACGAACAGCGTATGACAAGTTGCGGCGGCGCGGTGATGACGTTGTTTCACTTGCCTTTAGTAATTTCTCCACATGGGCGCAAGGAGCATGGTTTGCTTCACTGACAGGTTCCTCTCTTTCTCATCTTGATCTTTCTCTCTCTCTCTCTTCTTTCTTTTTCTGCCATCACGTTTCATCGTCGACTTTTCAGAACTGAATGTCCATCGCGTGCCCCTCGGCCATTTGTCAACTCTTTCATCCTTCTGCCTTCTCCCCTCCCCTCTTCCCCTTCCAAAGCATTGTTTCCCGGCAAATTCTGCTCCACTCCTATCCCCGCTCTTTTCTGCCGACTTGCTGACTGGCCGGAGCTGACATGTGCAATTCAGCGAATGAAAAAAACCAAAACGAGGATGTCGGCAAACAGTACAATGAGAGGCAACACCCACACGCACACACACGCAACTGTGTGGATGCGAGACAAATATGTTCAAAGAACTCCGAATGAAAAAAGGTGCATGGGAAAAATTTCCCTCGAGGGATTTTCCGTTGTTACCGTATCATTTTACTATTCGATTTCTTTCTCAAAAGCTGGACCACAATAGGGAAGGAAAATACCTTTATTCCACTACCAGAGGTATTTTCTGTGTATGTTGTAAAATCCACAGTATCCTTTTTATTCTTTAGGTTATATTTCATTAACATCAGTTGGTAGTATCCCAAAGGTAAACTTGCTATTTTCGGTAACATATTGCAGTACAATCACTTACGTTTCACTGGAGAGTACAGTCAGTGGGCTGTAGTGATCCCATTGGAAGTCAAAGGTGCTTGCTACAACCCAGAAGTGTCCGTGACTGTACAAGACACTCCTACAAAGTTACCCCCTGCACATTGCAACATACTGGGAAGGTATACTGGTAGGGACCCACACATTTACAATCTCGGCAGTTGTGGAGGTGATGTGGTTAGCACCACACACCTGCCGTCTTTACCCTCCTCCTGCCAGGTAGCAATTTATTACGAGGGTGTGTAAACTCAGAGCTGAACATTGCTAGAAAAATTCCCACCCGGAAATCGAACCTGGGTCTCCCTTGTGGCAAGCAGATGCCTTTACATCGCTTATCTGTCTCTTTCTGTGACGTTGCAGAGGTTGCTGTTCCCAGACAATTCTTTTGCGCATGCGCAGTAGGCTCAAGTTGAAGTTGCTGCGCAAACTCCGCGTGACGTTGCGGAGAACGCTCCACCTACTCAGCGTTCTTGTTCTGCACATGCGCACATATTCACTGGCAATTACCAATGTATATTTCTGAAGGAAGCGAACGACGATAAGTCTCTGGCCAAGCTAAATCCCGCCTTCATGGCAGTGACCTGCTGTTGCCGCGTTTATCTACGAAGAAACTTACGGTCAAATAGGCCTTTTGCTTTTCCCTGTTTGGGCAACCTTAGAATCCCTCCTTCCCAAAGCAGCCAGCATGATTTTGGCAAAATAACCGGGGATAGCTTATCCCGAGGTAGAGTGGCTCGAGTGGTCTCGAACTATGAACGCTAAAGTGAGTGCATTGAGGGGAAAACGAGGCTACAGCTACCAGCCGTTTCCAGCAGAGCGCACTGCTTTGCTCCGTCTATTCGTTTTCTCCCCTTCTTGCAGCCTTGCACAGATTCCCGAGACAGAGGCTGCAGCAACCTACAGAAGATTTTTTCCTGCTGATTGTCTGAACACACACAAGTTATGCTCCATTGCTTCTTGCCGAAGAAAGAATGGTTCAACATTCCTTAAGATTTTTTTTTATCGCGAGATTTTACGAGGACAATTACACGTACAGGAACACAAATGATATCTATTAAAGCTGGAGAAAATAACGCAACGCGTGACTCAGCACACCGCTGCAGGTGAACCAGAAAGGAAGGAAGAGGAGAGATGAAAAAAAGAGATGAAAAACGACCTCGGAGACATAAAGCCACGCTGAATACAAATCGTCCGAGAAGCAAATTGGAAGACAAACACATTGAACCAAGGGGGCAGGGCAATAAATTTGCGAAGTCATTGGAAGTGCAAGTTGAGAACGAAACGTGTCATCAGCCAATGGGAGAGGACATTGACACTGTGGGTAAGGATGGATGCCTCGTAATGAGGAGCAAGTCCGGACGCATAATTCTTTTTTTTTTCTTCTTTGCGGACGGAATCTCTATGCTAATTAGCACGATTGTCAGCTCTTTTTTGGCATAATAGCTGGCAGCGGCTTTCATTACGCGCAACACTCGAGTCAGAGGCTGTTATAACATCCGCTCTCTTGTGGTGTTAAGAAAGTTAAGGTGTTAATACCAGGCATCGGACGCGACTGAAGGCTCCTTAGGAACCTTCGTAACAAAAATGTATGCAATCTATTCTCCGCCTCCTTCAAGAAGCTTGTTCAAGATAGCACGTGATTGGGAAGAACTTATATTGGTTCAATCTTGTGGCAGTTGCACACACTTATGCTTTGATTGGTTTGATTTTACTTCGCTTTTTCCGTCACTTTTGGCTAATGGCGAAGATGAGAATGAGTGATGATATGATGAAACTCTCACTCTCAAACAACACCCATCCCCAGAACAGGGCTCCAACTTGGGACCCATGGGGTCCTACCGGACTGTGCTACCCATTCCGCCACGGAGGCCAGCTTCATTTATGCATATTATATACCAGTGACGACGATACCATCTTTGGGACTCCTGCGGGTACTGAAGAAGGAGCCCTACATAAAGTGACAATGATAACTTTTCAACTCAGTCATTTGAAATATTCAGGGGTTTCAAGATTTTTTTGAAAAAAATATGGTGTACTCAAACCCTTGAGTATTACTTTTTTGTTTTGTTTTTTCAAACCTCATAAATCCTTCCTCCCATGGATCATGACATTAATGTACACTAATAATCCATTCTTACTTTTTTTAAGTAAAACTTTAAATATTTTTTTAAAGATGTTATTTACTGATTTCAATAAGCACTCTACACGATAACAAATATAATAATATTATTTATATATAATTATTATAATACCACGACAAATCATTTGGTGGGCTCGGTCCCGACAATATACAAACATACCAATAACAAATGTTCTTTAATGACTGGCACGAGTGCCTCCCCGATCGTGTAGTGGTAACACCGTCGTCTTGTAATTAAGAAGTTCTGGGTTCAATACCTGACGAAGTCGCATAGTGGTTCGGATCCCACATTAAATTGTAGGTTCATTCCCGATCAGCCCATCTCTGCAGCCTCTTAAAACGCCACTTAATTGTTGTGTTTTCTGTAGTGTAGTAAATTTTGAGGGGCTCAACCCGAAATACGCCTTTGTTCTGGATATCCGCGATGACTTTTGCAAGACGAAATAGTGAGAAAAGGCATGCGTTTGAGTTTCATTGGTGCAGCACTTGAGATAGACACGACCTGACGCATTACAACCCATGCACGTGTTAGAAGCGGCAAGAAACTCTTGAGAAGAAGAATATAGACTTGCGATCTTCCAAAAAACAACCCCGAGGCTATCGTTAGAGAGGCTTGCTGGACCAGTGGTTGTCGTATGCAAAAAAAAAGCTGGGAGCCTCGGCTTTCATATTGTGTTTTGTTTCCGCGCCCCGGAAGAAGAGAGGAGGCCCATTCTCGGAACAGACGTGCGAATAATTCATCATCAATGTTCGGCTCGGATGAGCACGTTGGAGGCGATTGCCCCATACGTCAGTCACTTCTTGCCTCCGCTGTTTGGTTCAGCAACGATCTTCTTCCCTGAGGAACCGCAGTACCCATCCCGTTGGAATTAACATAACGGTCACTGCTTCCATATCATCACCTTCGCATGAGAGGTTCAGTACACTCTTTTAAGATTCAGAAGAGAGGGCAAATGTAGGACAGGCTGGTAATTTGGGAGACGGAAGACACGTTTCAAATGATGGAAACGGATGTTTGAAGAGGAAAGAAGAGGTTTTTGAAAGTGAATCCCAGACAGGAAGCGCTGCCAGTCAGCCGTAAGCGGGTAATGTGTATGTTAACGCAGATTTGTGCAAAAGTCCCGTGGTAAAAAAAAGAGGAAACTCTAGACCGAGACGTGTAATTAGTGATCAACACCCTAGAATATTAAACGGCCCTCAAAGGGTTATGCACCTCGCGAGCGAAGGTCATTGTCCATCGTCTCCGTTGCGCCTTTTACCACCCGAAAATTCTCACCGCGTAAACTACTCCAGAGTACATTAAGAGTGGTAATGGAAATGTAATGCACCGGAAGTTGTCTAACCTGCCAAGACCTGTTATAGACCTCAGGATGCAAGTGACTGGCTCCACACTTTCTCAACAACTGAACCTCGTGGTGCTGATATTCTAATAGGAAGGCGATTGGCAGTGTGTTGATTCTTTTTTCAATTTTCCACATCGTGTAGATGTATTGCTTATAAAAGATATGTTGTTTTATACTTTGCACTTATGATTGGAGACATCGATTTAAAACGTTGAAGAGCTAAGCGTCGAGTCAAGTGAGTTAGAATGTTGTAGTTTCTTATACTTTCCATTTTTTTGTCATTTCCGGTGTTGTTAAGGAACACGAAATGTTGATTCATATTACAGAATTGTAATTTCTTGTGGTTTCTAGTGTTATTTTAATTCACTAGATGTTTATTGAAACTACAATGTTGTAATATCTTGTGGTTCGTAGTTGTTTTAATTGATTGATTGATTGATTGATTTGCTGTTTTAAGTCCACTTTATGCACAATAAGGCTAATCGGGACTGGGCCTACAGTTTAAAGTGGAATCCGAACCACTATGTGCTTCCAGGTATCGAACCCGGGACCCCTTGATTACAAGGCAACGACGATACCATTGCGCCATCGGAGAGGCCCCGTAGTTGTTTTAAGAAACAAAACACTAAATGTTTATTGAAACTAAGAAAGTTGTAATTTCTTATAGTTTCTAGTTCTCTTAAGGAACACTAAATGTTTATTGAAACTACAAAGTCGTAATTTCTCGTGGTTTCTAGTTCTCCTAAGGAACACTAAATGTTGATTGAAACTATAAAGTTGAAATTTGATGTGGATTCTAGTTCTCCTAAGGAACGCTAAATGTTGATTGAAACTATAAAGTTGAAATTTGATGTGGATTCTAGTTCTCTTAAGGAACACTAAATGTTGATTGAAACTACAAAGTTGAAATTTGATGTGGATTCTAGTTGTCTTAAGGAACACTAAATGTTTATTGAAACTACAATTTGAAATTTGATGTGGATTCTAGTTGTCTTAAGGAACACTAAATGTTTATTGAAAGTACAAAGTTGTAATTTGATGTGGTTTCTAGTTGTCTTAAGGGACACTAAATGTTGATTGAAACTACAAACTTGTAATTTGATGAGGATTCTAGTTGTCTTAAGGAACACTAAATGTTGATTCAAAATACAAACTTGTAATTTCTTGTGGTTTCTTGTGCCCTTAAAGAACACTACAACGTTTGTCGTTTGTTCGTGCATTCAGGGAACAAAGGTTCTTCATATATACAGATATTTGACATACATCGTGATTCTTTTCTTTGCAAGCATTCAGCATAGTTTGGCAAAAAATCCATACCTAACCCTCCCCCCAAACCATATGGACCACTTCGGAGATTTGTTCGAAGATGCAAGAAACAACAATACCTTTTCCGAAGCAACGGGGAGTGGCAGGGGGAGGGGGTGCCTTGACGTAAAACATACCTTTTTCCAGTCCCTGCCGCAAAACTTGAGTAACGCACATTTGTTGTTTCTATCGGAAATACATTTGCCGAACGGCGGATGCGTTCTGCTGTTTTCACAGATGACGTGCATCTCCGCACAGAAGGAGATTCCCCCCATCTTTCAAGCAGCAAATACACTTGTACGACATCCATCAGAAGTTAAGTGCGTTTCCCCTCTCTTAAGTTATTTCATCGCGTGTCTTTCCGAGATGACGGCAGATGCTAACGTACTCAGGGCAGGGGAATATACATAAAGATGTGAGTTTTGGAGAAAAGTGGGATTGGGTGTCCCCCCCCCCTTCTTAGACAAATCAAAGTTAACAGCCCCTCCTTTCCTCCACGGTACCCTTGCAAACATAACCACTCGCATGTATGAAGGCGCATGCATCAGCTGAAATCGCATGCTAGATTCGCCCATCAATGCATATTTTGATACAGAAGCTCCGTCAGTGTTGCCATCTCTGGCTGCATAATTTCACTAGAGCACGTACAATGTTTTCCTTTCGTGCATTCGATTTTATATCCATCAGCAGAAATTTGGGACCCAACTTTGTAGTTATATCCTACCACCTAAAAGAAAAAAAAGTAAACAATTTTTTTAGATAAAAACAAAATGCAAATTTTCGTTTTCTTCTAATTTTCATTCGATTTTCTACCACTTTGGCTAATGGAGGCGATGTAGATAAATAATGATAAGATGAAGTTGACGAAGGAACATCAATGTCCAGAGCACGATTCGAACATGGGACCGTCGTTATCGAGCAGATACACCGAGGCAGATACATAAGCAAATCTACAACAGACGTACGTTTCAAATGGGATCTTAGGCAGTTAATTTTTGCCTATAGGAAAGCGAACAAGATCGTGTGATACCTTAAACATTACGTTATCGGGAAAGTACTAAAATCAGTTTTTTTTTGTATCTCTAAAAGTATATCTTCACAGGCTTTGCATTATTCTTTGCTCTTTTGGAATTATTTTAATTAACATGAGACGTCATGAGCATTGAAGGAGATTAAAACATATAATTGTAGTTATTTTAAAATGTTGTCAAATGTGATGATTATTTAATTCAAGTTTGAAATACAGATGGTACTGTGAAATAGGAGGACGAGAGAAAAAATATGTCGAAAACTCCCTTGGTCATGTATCTTTGCAATAGTTTTGAAGCTTCTAGAGTCATTTCTCCTCATTTTGCAACACTGATCTGCACGCTCCCTTCTATTTCGGAAGCTGATAATGGATTCTCTCTCTCATGCAAGTTGTTTCCACGCTTGATTGAAAGTGGAACATCGTCGTCAAACTTGAGACACGTCATCCCAGCATCTTTCAGCTGGAGCATCGCTTGTCTGTCCGGTGGTTGCCCTCCCCAAAATGCCCTCCCCCTCCTCCTATTTCCTCTCAGTGCCCAGACGCGCCTCCTCCCCTGGTGTTAGAAGAAATCCACGTTATGTTTGTCAATTATGAGTTTCAACACCCACTCTTCTCCATGTTACATGGTGATTACTTTAGTCTTCCCGCAAGTTCGTTCCTCTTTCGACATGAAACATTCACTCCCGTTTGGATTTCATTATGGACAAACACAGATATTAGAAACTACTGAAAAGCAATGCAAATGTTCTCCGACGATGTTAATTTCAATCTCGTCTCCTCGTTTCTGTAAATATTTGACCTTTGATGATGTCTTAAGTGAATTAGTGTATTCCATTAGGATTTAGCTTCTCGTAAGTTTGCCAGGTTAACACGGCGCAAGGTTCATGACACATACTTCTGATCTCGAGAGCACGTGTTCTTCACAAATTACACTCGAACCTTGCGGTGCGAAAGACTGCACGAAAGGAGAATGCTAACGTATATTCTGAATGATACACACCTTTGAGATTAAATATGAATTAATTTGAAGTTCAAAGATTTCTGAATGTTTCAAAGGCAGTGTGAGGTCAAATTATGAGCACAGTTTTGGTATGCATTATATCTCCGCCTTGCTTCTGGATGAAAACTGACGTCAGGGGAATTTTGACGTACAGCACCAATCGTGTTGGGAGTGATATTAAGCAAGTTACATTGCACAACTATGTATCCATCTGTGCACAACATCTTATCGGCAATATCAGGAGAATACTTCAAATTTGAGTAAATGCGAGAAAAACTAATTCGGAACAAGTCTTATGTCCGTATTGTTTGAGGTAAGTGAAGAAATTTTTCTATGTGTGTCTCGTTAAGACATGTATGAAATTAAAGAGAGTTCCTACCCTTGATGTTGTCAAAGCATACGAACCGAAGTAAGGTAGGCGATGAAGTATTGTTTCTTTGAAGTCCAGTTTACGCTGTGATAAGGTAATACGGGTGTGACTTACAATTTAAAGTGTGATCCGAACCACTATGCATTGTACTGAACTCTTAACAAGGATCGAACCCGTGATGGATCCCACTTTAAACTGTAGGTCCAGACCCGATTAGCCTTGCTGTACTTAAAGTGTACTTAAAGCAACAAATCTACCGAAGAGATTCGCTTCAAAGATGCCAAGACGGTGGTGTGGAATGGAATCGTTCTCTTTCTCCATAAGAAATTCATGCAGTTCTGCAAATATCTATTGATCCTTTATTTAAAGCACCGTTCCCATTACACCCATTAACAATAAAATATATATATGCCGGAGTTTTCATGACTATAAAACTTTGAATCTGGACCGCTAGGTGGTGTTGGAGAGCTTTAAAATGTATGTGAACAGTTTTGTAGCTGAAACCTGATCTTCTTCAGCGCCTCCTCGTTACATTATTTTTAATATTTAATATTATTCATTCAGAAAACAATTTGCTGACATAAATCCATCCACTGGCAACAATGACGATCTTGTCCGCAAAATCAGTATGTTGGAGGTTCCGTGCAAAGTTCACGAAAGTTTGGACCCACGAGGGAAAAGAAAGTTTAAAGCTAGGTGCCTGTCAAAAAAAGGCGTCCGAACGACCCCACGATCTTCTTCTGTCGAACGGTAACCATGGAAACGGTATCCTAGACGGTACAGGAGCTTAATAATGCTTTCGAAACAAACCATTTATGAGGTAATTAAACGGAGCGTTAAACTGGTAATTATACATACAATCGCACCTTTCAGAAGTAGTCAAGTGCATTTCTAGAAGAAAAAAAAAGAGGTGGGTGTGCGGATGCTGCTACAGATACGCTAATTAATATTTCCATCTTCTTAACGGATCGCAATCACGATGTAAGCTCCTTATTTTGCGAGTAATTTTTAGCAGATTAATTTCATAAGGTGGAGAGAGGTTCTCGATCCGTATTCGACACGCCGGTAATTTAGTTTACTTGGGGACTTTCTCACGTAGTAGTCACACCACTCGAACCTTCCTTTGTAGGGAGCGGTGATATTTTGGGCAAAAAAATTAAAATTGGGTTTTCCTCACTTTGACCTGTTTGACGATTTAGTGCTGATTATAACGCAAAAGTTGCGTGATCCCTTCCTTCGCATTCACTTCAATTAATGAGCATCTCCAACCGAAGGAGGAGCCACGGTGGTCTGTTCGATAGGGCGCCTGACTGCTACGCTGGAGAACCGGGTTCGATTCCAGGGGTGATGATCCAAGGACTGAATTTTCCCGCCGTTTTCCACGCGACTCACCCAGCATCAATGGGTACCTGGAGGCAACCCTGGGACGTAAAGGCGGCCGGAGCGTGGTGATCACATCACCTCCAGCAACCCCCGTATATGCCTCATGGCATGGTTCAAAGTGCACGGGGAACTTTTAACTTACCATCCTATGGAGGCGTAGATTTTGAGTTTTGAATTATGGCGAACGGATTTCGAATCTGAACACGATCAGCGTCCGTGACGAAGTAGTTATCCAGAGGTCGTAGGTTCGAATTCTTTGTATTCTGTCGATGCACCATTCAACCTCATATAATCGCAATTAATATACAAAGGTAGAAAAGCAACTTCAAGTTTTAAGGAATGTAAATGCAATAAGGTTGAAAGACTATTAGAGCATCTATATTTCTTAACGGATCTAAAACAAATATCAATAGATCATCGTACTAAATTATCAAAACGCATCGCTAGTACAAACTTATGCACAACAATGCAGAGTAGCATTCAGCTATTCCTATTATATATGCCGCGTTGGGTACAACCTTTTAGCGCATTTCCCACGTTAGCGATCACTCGGCAGTTCCCCTGTCAATAGAAAGCGAGGAAATGTCTGCTGGATCGAATGGGAAACAGAGAAACAGCGCTTACGCACGCAGTGTTGCCACTTCTAGTTTAATCCTCACTGTTCTATGACTTATTAAGAAACTCGTTTTGCATAGTGTTCGTGGGGGTGGTTAGTGAGCTGTGCGCACATTTGTGGATTCTGTAGTAGCTTATATGTAGCCTGGCGTCCCTCCAAACCTGGGGCTGACAGCAGGTAGCGACAACGCAGCGTGGTTTCTGCCAGAAATGTCAACGTTCGACAAGCACTGTAAGACCACATGGTTTAGGCAATGGTGCCAGTCTTTCCAGTAGTATATGCAGATTTCTTTTTTCCAATCTGGGGGTGAAAGATTGTGAAATAATGTTAAATTTAGTGTCAAAATGACCATGAATTGGGAAAAATATTAGGGAAGATGTCACGGAAAATTTGGGTGTGTTAGGAGGTTCTTTGGTGTGTGTGTATGAATCATCGATCTCTTAAGATATCTAAGAACATTTAGGGACGTGACGACTACCTCTATCCAGAGTAGCTATCAGAATCCTACCATTTGCGTCCACACCCACATGACTGTTTACACATTTCCAGAGAAGAAAACTAATCCCTTACCACTGCCACGAGGCATGCGCTACACGTCTCCTGATCCTGGAGATTTTCCAGATGTTTTCTAACGAAAGATACGATCCAGCATCCTTCAACAAACCAGCGTTCTCCCTGCGTGCTGTTTGGAAGATCCGTGGCGGAGATATTGAACACGAGTTCCTGAAACTCGCCCAAAGATCTGGTTCTCCTCGTGGATGCAATGAAAATACAAGGAAACAGCGTTGAGTAGTAATCCTTATCTTGGCCCCGCCACTATTACTAAAATTTACAGGATTTACAACAGATAACACAAGGGAAAGATTTATGAAAGAGTGCGTATGATGCGTGGTTTATGTGATACATGTACCGTTGGAGCGACAAGGAAGAAGAGAAGTATTCGAAGTGTGCTGTTATCGAATAATGGCAAAGGCATGTAGATGGAGCATGTTTAGGCCTGGATTTGTATATGTACTCCAAGGCTAAGTACACCGTAGACCCTTAGTTATAACTTTCAGACCAAATTGTGTCATATAGTGAAATATATTTAATATATTTGCCATATTTTACCAATATCTGTGCCCCTTGCAAAGCAATTTTACCATATTTGTCCTCCTTGCAAAGCAGTTATCTTCAGTGGATGTCCCTTTGCAGATTGAGCCACGACAATGTAGCCTCTCAAAGGATACGTAAATAGGGGATTTGCCATTTCCTGTATGAAATAATCCTTAAATTGACAAATGAAAAGCTAAAATTATGGAAAACTCGACAGAAGAGAATAGAGGATCATAGATCACAGACTAAGGCACCACTGCCATTGTTGATATAGGAAACACACGTTAATTTCTAATCTCGTTTCGCCGTAACTTATATTTACGCTGAAAGCGATTCGAACAATGCGGGCAACAAAATTCTGAAATCCATTTTTAATGTTGACTTGTTACTATGATTGATCATTGAATATCGTACATTATATTCTGTATATTTAAGAATAGAGCCATTTTCATTGCATGAAGCAGAAATATTCCAAATATCCAAATTAAGGTGAAATATTTATTTTTACAATAAATGTGCATATCTTCCAGTTATTGGCACGGTCAAATTTTATATGTACGAAAATGTAGATTGTATTTCATGTGACTTGAAATTTGTCTTTCTTTATGATGACATCATCTTATTTTATGAAATTGCAACGGTGATTCATTGGAGTTCAAATTGCGAGTAATTCTATCTTAAAGTTACAGTCATATATATAAATATCAACATTTCACGAATACATTTTTTTTATATATATAATGTGATTGCACAGAACTTCCTTTACAATTTATGTAGTAGCCCTTACTGCGCCACATCAGCTTTTCCTTTCAGCCAACAACGGATCTTCCATTTTATCACATCCAGTGGCGTTCAACCCTTTCCTTAATGGTCACAGATCAAACACGTCAACCACCATCCCTGTGGCGGCTTTTCCCGGACATCGGTGGTCGCAGGGTGATTTACATGCTACCCCCCAGGTTCCATATCTCACCCTCTCGGTTCTTGCAAGCGCGTCACACTTCATTGGGTGCGAGTCTCACTTAGGATCAATTGGAGGGGTTGCGTGGGTGGATGGTGCCCTCAACCCCTCCGTAATTTTTTTGTCTCGCTCTTCTTGCTTGCGCCAGCCATTCAGGGTGGGATAATCTCCCTGACGATGAGTGATGGATGGGCAAAGACCCGGGCCGTGACAGGTTGGGCGTCGCAGGAGAAGGAAAAAAGTGTGAGGCGGAGATGCAGACTAACCAAAGGCTGCCATCGTCAGCTTGCCCCCAGCCAGTAGCCAATGAGAAGTCTCCCTATTCCCTCTCTATCTCTTATCCGTTTCAGCGATTCAGCCGAGTAAAAAAGCACAGAACCTTTATACTTTCACTGCGCCTACAATCCTCAGGAATAGACTTGTGAACAACACAAAATTTGAAAATTTGCTTTTTTTAAAGCAGTTTACTGATGCACACTTGTAACTCTCACAGACATTACACCATTCATGCATATACTAATGCTATGTGCCATCTGTCGACACTTTTTGAATGATCTCTTCACACATTTATTTTTACGCCAAATAAAGTTCCGTCGGCCATTTTGTCTCTGTGAAGTCAGCAAAATGGTGTCACCGAGAGGGGAAGCACGACCTCATCTTTAAGAAAACTCTCGACATTTTTAGACGTGGCCATTACGATAACTCATAAAGTGCTGCTGAATAATCACTAGCATATGTAACTGGAACTTCAGAATATAGTGTATTTGAGGCACTCAAAATACAAGTGCAAGAGTTAAAATATTCGCTAAAATAAGTTTCGAATATGTTCGCCCCAACGATACTGTTTCAGAGGACTATTTTTAATGTAGTCCTTTGTAGACACCCTGTTTAAAACTTCGACTAACATCTTGAGTAGCACAGCTATATATTTACACACAGTGGCGGCGATTGGGTTTCAAAACCGGGGTGGGGGGCAAAGACAGCAGTATATTTCCATTTGTATATAAGGTTTAGTATAGTGCGGGGGCAAAAGTGGCGAAAAGTGGGCCCCTCGCCCTCCTAATCGCCGCCACTGTTTACACACTCATACGCATATGTATGCACGCACACAGGCTCGTATTTGAAGGTGGGAAGAGGCGAATTCACCCTCTGGTGTCTGCATCAACCCCTTCTTGTAAGTTTGTGACTCCTGGGGAAGAAACCTATTGTGTGTGTGTGTGTATCAGTGGCGGACATTGGGTTGCAAAACTAGGGGCAAGGTGCCAAAACTGGGGGGGGGGGGGGCATTACTTCCCCTTGGTAGATAAGGTTTAACGCAGTGCGCCCCCCACCCTAATCGCCGGTGTATATGTGTATGTATATATAGACCAGGTGCTTCAAGAATCCCCCCCACTGAAAATATTTCAAATACCACACTGAAGGTGTTCATGTGTGTGTATGAATGTATATAAAGTGAAAAAGTGATCACACGTTCATGGTTATATATGAGTGAGTTCTAATTGTGTATGTGTCTCATTAAGTGTTTGTTTGTGCTACAATGGAAGAAGTTATATTCCAATTAATTCGCTACTGAATCAACGTGCAAATAAGTTTTTCTAAGGTCAGGGCAATTTCATTTAACGAAGGCTACGGTAACATAAAAAGAATAGGTAACGTATGTTGCAAATTAATAAGGGAAAAAAATGACGAGAGGGTTTCGTTGCGGAAAATGCTCTTTAGTTTTGTGGTTTTCGTTTATAAATGTTTGTATAAAGTTGATGAAGGCCAATTTAACTTTGTTGTGCATGCGAACGTGTGGCAACGGAATGTGAAACGGAAAAAGCTGTTGGAAAAAAAAAAAAGTGTTTTGCGACTGGTCTGTCTGCTTGATGTTGATATCTAAACGAAAGACAGGTGGGAAAATTCTGCGTGAATATTATTCAGAATTTTCTGTCATTTTGTTCTAGAGAGGCAAGAATGCATGGTGAACCATCTATTTACTCATATCTCGCGAACTATAGTCTCTAGATGCATATAAGGTCTCTTGTCTGTTCACTTGCGATTTTTTTTCGGGGTTGGGGAGCCAATACTACTTTGAACCGATACAGATACTCTTGACGATTCCCATCGATAGCGATGCTTGAAAATTGTAACAATCAAAGTTTGTTCAAAATATTGATGAATATTAATGGTTGGGTGTACCACCCCAATTGTAAGCATCATTTTCCCAGAGTTTTGTTTCAAAATATTACAAAAATTACATCAGAATTTATAGTTTTTGTCATAATATTAGTACAAAATCAATGGAAACTTGCCGACCTACGTGGCGGAGTGGATAGCACAGTGCACCACGACGCCAGGGGTTCCGGGTTCGGATCCCAGCCTGGTCATGGGCGTTCTTTGTCAATGTCCCTTCATTAATTTCATCATTACATCACTACAGCTTCGCGATTAACCAAAAGTGGCAGAAATGAGAAGTTAAATAAACCAAATCAGTCAATGGAAACCTCGAATTTTGCATAACTTCCAGGATAATTATACACCGCCAAAGTATAGCCCGGTATCGGCAAATGAAATCTAACCGATACATACTGTAGATATTGGTATCGAGTCAGCCCTAGTTTTTTCCCTCTTGTAACTAGATTCAGCGGGAATTGCGTATAGATGGATACTGCTAATTTTCAAGTGGCGCAAGAAAGAAGTAAAATAGGAAACGGTTCGGATGTAAGTCCTTCTCCCACACTCCTCATCCCAAATGTCAGAAGGCGTTTTCCTCCGCCTTGTAATACGAGATGCGAGCTGCCGAAAGCGGGGGATGCTTCCGCGGAAAACATTAGGGAGACGGGAGATGACAATGTTAAATGCTGTTTCCATTTTAATAAGTTGTCAGAAAGCCGAATAATTTACGCTCAACGCTCAGACAGGGGGAAAGATTCCCCCCTCTCCATTTTTCTCTCCTTCTTACGTTTCAGCTGGTTTCAAAGAGGGATAAACGAGAAGGAAAAACAACGGGGGAAAAATTGCAAAAAAAATCTCGGATTTCGGAATTCTCTTCCAATTACAAACATCATTTGTTACCTTTCCTCAGAAGGTGGTGTTATTTTCGATTTATATTACTATTCGTTTGTTTTTGTTTAATGGCTTGCCGGGCTGACTTTTTAGCCTTTACCCCCTCCCCCCTAGGCTCTTTGACAAAATGATATTTAACTACGTGGGGCTCCACGGAGAAAATATCAATACCAATCTTCATCAAGCAGTAACACAGCGCGCAAGTTCAAATGTCACGCGAATCGTGCATTATAAAGGGGTGACCGAGCGTTTAACCCGCCCATGGAAACACATAAGGAGGTTCCCGTCATGCGGAGGGAGTGGGTTGGAGTTTTCACTCTGTTGGGTCTTTACGGAAGCAGATTGCAACTTCTAAGTACCGGTGATAACGAAACTTGGTCGATTGTTCTTGCTAATGGGCGTTGCTAATGAATCTGGCTTAATGGTGTGTATGAAATGTTGCCGTATGCGTGTTTTGTAAATATTTTGCCCGCCAAAAGAAAATCACGAATAACGTAGTTTTGCTTTCGTTTTGTAATCGTTATCCGAACTACGTGCAGCGCAACTCTGGGAAAAATAATAAGTTCAGGGTTGTAAAGGGAGACCTTTCAGAAACTTGTAACTACAGGCCAACGAAGCTCTGGCGCCTGCTCCTACGACCAGCATAGTCGTTTGTAGAGCTGTGTTTTGTCCATATACGTATGTGCTGAGTCCTTTACAGTCTCAGTGTTTAACCTGGGCAAGGAGATTATAGTTCTCAGACGGGTGTTGATGGTGAAGGGTCCCGAATAATGTGACGGGTTGCAAATCGCCTAAGTGCTCACGCACCCATAATTTTAATTTCGATGACTCAAATAATAATATTAGCATCCGTCATCCGAGTGTTGGACTGCTGTGATACACACTTATCCTGTTTATGCGTTACCTTCGAGGTTCGTTCGGAACTCGCCCGGTTTCTGCAGTCTGTCCTGTAAGTCCTCCGTACCCTAGAAATGAGCCAGAAGAACCTGAGTACGCTGCTTCTATTTTTCGAGTACCCCCCCCCCCCTCCATCTTCCTCATTGCCGCACAATTTTGGGATTCGATTCCTGGACCTCTCCCACCAGACTTGAAAGGAAGATTTTGTATACTGGGAGTGGGGCACGCCCTCCCCCGTCATCCACCCCGCAAATTTTCAGCTTTATTAAAATTTAGAAGTTAAACTTCTGGGATCTGCGAAGTAAAGTGACAAAGACTAATGTTTATGATTTTGCAAACATATCAGTTATTTAGGTTAATAGACCTTAACGCTATTTCTATCGACTGGGAATCTTTTCGATTATGATCTCCCCCTAAAATTGAGCCCCAAGTTACAACCATAACAACAACGGGATTTTTGAAAAGAGAGGAATGTTCGAAAATTGCTTTGTTGGCACATGTCAAAAGTCCAGTGCACCCTCATGAATATATATATACGTATATATAATCGTAGAACGGTAGGTAGTTGATTATGGCTGTACTTTTACAGATGCGTTTTTATCTGGAGGCTTGGAGACCTATGTCCGTAGCGAAGAAGCGAGGAGAATTATTTAACGCACATAGGCAAGATACCATTACATCGCGTATGCACTTGTTTACACGTACGGCTGTCTAGCTATCTTGTGTGTTTGCAATCGAGAGAGGTTCTCGCGTACGTGAGCATTGTTCCCAATTACAAAAGGGAGAGCTGACTGGCAAATTGCATCCATGTTCTGCAAGTTTCGCGGCAGCGGTGAGGTTGCCTGTTATGCGTATTGTGATGGCAGGTGATAAAGTGCTCCAACCTCGACATAATTCCATATCACGTGCGAGTAGCTGTCAGGTCATGCATAACAAGCAGGTCAGGATGGAGTAACTGAGACAATTTTCCCGTTTCCTTGTGAGGTTACATCGTATTGTGGACCTTGAAGAGTCGTTCAGGCACGGCTTCGGTTACTCTCGCCCAGGGAACTATCCAAATCTTCTAGATTCGTCCGTCCTTTCTACATCCAAAACCTCTCTCAGTCCCCGACCCCACAGCTCGTATCCTAATGTTTATGTTACCGGCAGAACTTCATTGCTGTGCGGGGTTGCATAACACACAGGTTGTAACTATTCTCGTAGCTTCTTCAGCTGTGAACATCGAAGATAAACATCTGTGGTTCAGTCCTCCAATCAAGTGAAGACTCGATCTATACCTACTGTCTGCATTAAAATAATGGAAATACTTACATTTGAGCAAAGGTATTATCAAACTCTACAAATTCCCTTTCACCCATTGTGGTATTCCTTTTAAATAATTTCATATAGTTCTAATTATTATTATTATTATTATTTTAAATATCGGATGTGGATTCCCATGTCTCACTGGTATCTACTCGTACATAACCTAGGGCATTGTGGGGTTGATGTGATCAGCACCACGCTCCGACTTCCTTTACGCCCTCATTTTATTAAAGTCTGGGTGAACCCTGGAGCCTTCGTATGAAGGATATGGTCTGAAAAGTTTCCCCATCTCGGGATCCGTGATGGCAGACTAACATTTAACATAAAACAGCGCGCTACGACGCCAGGGGTCCTGGTTTCGAATACCGGCCTGAGCATTTCATCATAATTCATTCTCATAGTCGCTATTAGCCAAAAGTTGCACAAAATCAATTCATCAACAAATGGTAACACGAGAGTTTGCACGATAATTAACTAAGGTCCAAAAGTCGGTAATAAGAAGGTTAACTGGTTGATAAGTGAAGAATTAAGTTCTCGGAAAAGAATGCTGAACGGACGGATGGATAAGACATGCGAACGCAATTAAAAAGATGGTCAAAATTGAGGGTACAATGTATACAAGAGAATTGTGATCAGGTGGATGGAGGAAGTGAAGGCCATACGTGAAAAGGGGAAGGAGAAAGTGGGAAGAAACGGATGTGAAGGGACTAAGGTTAGGGAGGAGAAATTGAAATCACTCCAACAAGATGAACTTGAGATGAGTCGTAAAGTGTTCCAGATTAATCATTGGGAAAACAACACCAGAACATTCCGCAGGGGTTCTATATCATTACTGCTTATGTTCAATAAATCTCTAGTAATCGTTCGTTGCTCGTCCCCTACCAAAAGCTGCTCATCATCCAGAATGAGAGGTAGTTATTCAACCATACCGGGAATGGCGAAACCCCTCCTCCCTAAGGATTATCGACCTGAGGGGTGAGAGACGTGGCACCCTGTACACCCACATCGCAACGTATGGGTAACCGCTTGCCGCAAATGGCCTCGATATACAAAGTGACCAAATCTGGACCTCGAGGAATAAAAAACAATCATCTCCTACGTTCGATGCGTTGGCATTGGGAACGTGGAGAGATTGGTTACCAGGCGCGTGTGTACGAGAACGATTTCGTGGACAAAAGAAAATCGACAAGGGAAAAAAAAGCGAGGGAGGGAACAAAGCTTGAGAAAATTTCCCCCCGGATCCATCAAGCTCATAAGGGAGGCGAGAGGGAGGGGGCGCCTGGATTTATGGCAGAGAACATCATAAACCTGAGGAATGTGGTGGACGCCAGAGCCAATATCAAGCCGTACTTCTATCGCCAGACGACGGAGCAGCATTCGACCCTTGTTCCAATTCCATTCGCTCGCTCCCCAAAGTCCTGGCCTGCGGGAGAATGGAAAGAGAGGAAAAAACACACACATTCTGCCAATATTGCGCCAGATGTGGTGGTCTAGCGGGTTTGTTGAAGCGACGCACGGTTGGGTGGGAAATCTTGTATGTGAAACCCTGCGAGGCCGCATTTCTATTGTGATTAAATCAAGTCTGTTGTATTTGTTTCAGCTCAACTTTTTGAACTGTTGAATATTTTATTTTGCCAAACATGGACAGTACTGTATTGCACACACGGTTCATTTCTCCTGCGTTTGCTATCCAAATTGTGAGATCATAATGAAAGATGGATGGAAATAAATTAAATTGCTGTTTCAATGATGTCAAGATAAAAAAATTGACATCTCATAACGCCAGCGATATTAGTTTTCTACCAGGAGGCTTTAACTTATAACTTTTCCATGCGAATATGCTGTTTACGAAAATGTATCCTTCCCTGGCAGATAAAGAAACTTTTTTTGTTACTGTTTACAATTCTAATTTATCTTCTAATTCCTTTACGTGCACATTCAACACCACTCTTCAAATGTGATTGTTCCGACTGCTCAACGCTCTAGACCACCAATGCGACATTCATTTATTTCCGTAAAAGTTAATCTATATTCCTTTTCCGGAATGTCTGGAGTAACAGAACGCGAACGTGTCCTGGGCGCACGTTGCGGCTGTGTGCCTCGTCCAATGAACGCGCGGAGGGAAGGGGACCGCGTGGGAGGGGGCGACTCGACTGGTCCAGTAGTTCTGTAGTAAACACGACAGCTCGCAAATTACTAGGGGAATTCTGCATTCTGCACCCTTCCCCACCTAGTCTGGCCCCGCCCACAAGCTTTCGCCTCTGCGCGTCGCTACTCCAGACATTCCGGGACTCATGCTTTAGAGAATGTAAGAGATGCTACCCTTTGGCCACCTCAAGTTGTCTGTTAATTTGCACAACGTGATACAACGCCAGGGTCTCCGGGTTTGAATCCCGGCCTGGGCATGGGTGTTCTTTGTGAGTGTCCCTTCATCAATTTCATCATATCATCACTGATCCTCATCTTCGCGATTAGCGAAATGTGGCGCGAAGTAAAATAAATTAATGTTATTTTATGCACTCCATATATGTCATTTTAATTCCATTGTAAATAATGTACATGTACGTTCGGAAGGGGCAGAAAATTAATCCCAATCTTAAGTTTTATATTTCACCCACATAATATCATTGCAGCCACAGTTATTTGTTAATTATTACAAGGTTGTTGCAGGTACATGATAACCTTAAACTGAAGTGTTTTTTGGGGGGGGCAATGCTATGTGCCGACGTCAGTGATAATGAACCTCCTCGATGGGTAATCAAGGTGTTCCCGGTTCGGTAGAGGCACACTTTACAGTGGTTATGATTCCACTTTAAACTGTAGGTTCAGTCCTACAGAGGATGATACCACATGTAGGGGTACAAATAAAGGGGAGGGTTTCGTTATGTTGCGTGAGTTTTCTACTTCTTGCGATTATGATAAACACAATGATACAACCATGCCTCACCCAGGGATCGAGTCAGAGATCTCTGGCTTTGTAGCACATTACCTTGACTACTCCGTCACGGATGTCCACAAATAATGCTGTGGGAAGATTGCATTAAGATTGTGGCTGGCAAATTGGGAACCGGTTATAATTTCAAATCACAACACGCGAGTCGCTAACTATTTGGAAATGTTAGCATTCCGTGTAAATAAAGTATTAGATATCGTCGATGGAAACGGATGCGAAATGTCTTCTGGCGTGACAACAAACGACCAATTCCCATGAACACTTCTGGAGCCTTGCGATTCCTATCTCCCAGCACACAGAACCGTTCATTAATACCTAACGAGCTGGTCATTTGTGTCGCTCATGACCCAGTTCATTAGTTAACTCTGACTTATATTACTTTTCCTGATGATAACTCCGCTATGCTTGCGTGTTAGAAGAAGTGCTGAGAGTACAGAATCATCATAACCATAGGAATGAACAAGTGAACCGTACACGATGAACAGATAATTGCGAACAGTTGAGTAACGGTTCATGAACAGTTCGTCTTCAGGGTAAAGTTATTATGTGCAAGTGGAAGCCACGGCTGTAAGCTTCACGATTTTTTTACCTTGTCAGAAAGTAACTTTTATGCATGAGTTTCAGACCACTATAGTATGATAAACTAGTAAGATATTAACCTTGTCCTTGGTATACAAGAGGATTGAACATTGAAGCATTTGTCTGAGGACCTCCCCGATGGTGTGGTGGTAATATTGTCGCCTTGTAATCAAGGAGTCCCGGGATCTGTGCACGGTGAAGGAACATAGCCGTTCGGATTCCGCTTTAAACTGTAGGTCTAGTTCTGGTTAGCCTATCTGTGCATAAAGTGGACTTAAAAGAAGAGACTCGAACTCATTTCTTTGTATTTGTGGTCTTTGTGTCCGTTTTCTGCTTCGCAAAGCAGTGGTGAATTTATTAAAGAGATGAACAAACACAATTAAATATGCATGCGTGCCTTAACTAGTGTTGGACGCTAGCGATTTTGGATCATAGAGTGCTAAGCTATAGTGCACAACGGCTTCCTAGTTCTAGCCACTTCGGCTCGGAGGCTGGTTGAAAATCAAAACTTGTCTACTCCTCTCTTCCTTTAGAGAGAGAGGGGGAGGGAGAGTGATCCCCAGTGACATCTCTCTCTCTCTCTCCTTTCTCACAGAAAAGAAGATGGAGAAGGAGAAGGAAGGAAGGAGAGAAAGAGAAAGGTTTTCTCTCTCTCTTCTTCTTCTTCTCCTATCTCCTGTGGTATATCCCCCCCCCCCTTTTCTAGGGAATACAAGTATTTGTAATTGTATTTATATGTGTGTGTGTGTTTACAAATTTGCATTTTTCTCGCCCTCTGTCTTTTTCTCTGCCTCTCTGTTTCTCTCCTTCCCTTTCTTTTCCTCGCATCTCTACCCTTTCCCTCTCTCTCCCCTCCCCTCCCCATCTGTCATCCTTCCTCTCCCCTTCTCTCTCTCTCGCTGCCTGGATGTATATATATGTGTACGTAATTGTAATATTTCAATGTTATCCTAAATTGATTTTCCATACTTTTTCTTTGCAGCGGATCGAATGGCATTCAACTCCTGCTCATAGAGAAATCTGTTACCTGAAAGGCAAGAATGACGTAAGTAGCACAGCTAATTAATGAACTTAACTAATTAAAATCGATTACTCGCCTAGGCGATTCATTCGCCCCTAACGGCAAGGTAAAAAATGTGAATGCACTTTCTCATATCCCATTATATTAACTACTTTTTTTTTCTGCGTAATGGAAATTGATATGAGAGAATAATTATTATTGTGCTTTGTTCGCATTAATAAAGAGACTATTGTTTATGTGAATGTTTTTAGCCTAACAAAGGGTACGTATACAAAGAGAAAATGTAATCACTTCAACATCAGATTATGCTGTATTTTTTATTATAATTTATACCAGTCATTGGGAGGATGGGGCAAGAAAATAATCGCGTTAACTTATAATTACATATTTCACACATATAATTTCATTTAGGTTAATTATTGTAAGAACATTGCAGTAACATAATAACTTCAGACTGAAGTAGTTTTTTTTTAGACGGGGTAACTCTATTGTGTGGGGAAAATGGAAGCAATACTTTGCTTACCCCTCCGTGGAAGAGTCTTCCGGAAGTCCATGGAAATAGGATATTTGTACATCATATATCTTCAATTTTGCTCTCTTAGTGTCTGGTACGCAGTAACCTATATAGCATTATCGAAATGAAAATATGTCCGATTTTTCAGTCTTGCGTTGCGGATATTCACCATGTTATTTTTTAATATCTTCCAGTGTGTTCGGGATTTCCCCGGTGTGTATTTGGCTGTATTGTTGTCTGTGTTTGTTTTGTAGTGGTTTTGTTCCCTTTCATACATCCACGAGGCATTCCTCTCCACCGTGTTGTGAATTGTAGATCGAAGACTATTCAACGGTATATTACCGAGATGCAGTGATTCCAACCGTAGCATAAGGTTGCTAGATGTGGTGTCAAGCTTGGAATGCTTGCCTTTTTGAAACAACACGAGTCCCATAGAGGATTATGCTGGCCATGGTTACTTCTCTCTTCATAAACTTTTGTCTTCTCGTTTAATATCTAAGAAACTAAAAGTTAAAATATACAAAACAGTAATTTTGCCTGTAGTATTATATGGGTGTGAAACTTGGTCCCTTACAATGAAAGAGGAACACAAATTGAGAGTATTTGAAAATAAGATCCTTAGGAAAATATTTGGACCTAAAAGGGATGAGGAGACAGGTGAGTGGAGAAAGTTACATAATTTAGAACTACATAATTTGTATTCATGTCCAGATATTATTAGAATAATTAAATCAAGAAGACTTAGGTGGGTAGGCCACATGGCACGAATGGGAGAGGAAAGAGGAGTTTACAGGATTCTTGTTGGGAAACCTGATGGTAAGAGACCTGTAGGAAGGCCAAGACGAAGATGGAGGGATAACGTTGAGATGGACCTAAAGGGAATCGGTAGGGATTGAAAAGAGTATATAGATCTTGCTCAAGATAAGGACAGATGGAAGGCCTGTGTTGCTGCAGCCATGAACCTTCGGGTTTTAGAAGGCTAGAGAGTTAGTTAGTTAGTTATGGATCCAGACGCTAGAGCCTCCCTCGCTTGTATGCAATATACAGTTAAGGGTTTACTACATTGAAATGATGTTGACATTTGGATGTCTTGAGAATGATCACTCCACTGGTATGCTTATGTAGAGACGGGAGCTTGTCTCCATGAAACTTGACTCTCAAAATTTTTACCTTCATAGAAAAATTGCCGTAGCTGGGAAGAGTGCTGCTTGCGAGATGCTACTGATAAATATAGATTTTGTCGTTTTTTTAATTTTATTTTTTCACTCTCCAAAATGTTTTATACTGCATTGCCGAGTGATGAGAGCTGATGTATAATGTTATACATTCTAGAATGTTATAATTGTTAGTCGTGGCACCTTTTTTCTTTCCGGGGGATGGCAACGATGTCGGAGAAGCAGAGAGCGAACTGGCTCTCTTTTATAGGGATAACTGGACCACATTGTATGCCAGAACAAACACTGTCCATATCGTCGGGCTGATTGCATTACGACTACAGCCTGCATCCACCGAGCCTATGTTGACGCTCCAGCAGCGGCGGGCAGTATAATTTCACCCGAGGAACCCGAACCGAGCGCGTAACGCATAAAGTGCGTGTAAGCCCACGCATCTTCCCCGGGAGCGCGCGTATCACTTATTCATCAACCAGGCAGCGCGCATCACGGGGAGAAAGAAAACGTGTCAGTCTAAGATTAACGGTGTATTCGTCGACCTTAAAATTTCAGCCTTGGGATATCGTCAATGTTTTATTCATCAAGATCCACCATCTTTCTTCCCTTCTCTCCTCTGGGTTCTTTCATTTCTCTTTCCACCCTGCGACTTCTTCCTTTATAGTCTTTATTTCTCTTTTTTTCCTCTCTCTCTCTCTCTCTCTCTCGTCTCCTTTGTTTCGTGCGTCTCTGTCTTTTCCGAGCAGTGGCACTTTATGTCTCGTCTTGGTTGCCACTCTCCTAAGATTGCACGTAAACCCCGGGTGTGGGTCTTAAGGGGGGGATGGAGGGGCGAGGTGGATGAGAGCGATTCGCCATCGCAGCGTCGCACCCAAATCGCACACAATGCCCGAAAATGTTGCCTTGAGGGAGTCGAGAAAATTGCAGAAGGCCGGATACTCATAAAAATTTCACCTCGCTCACATCTGAAACAGTTGTTCGGAACGCAAGCACCTGTCTTCAGGACTCCTTGTTTTCTCCTATGCGTGCGATCACGCGTGTGGGTGCGTACACCGGCGAGCTTCTTCGGAAATTCATTGCTTTCTGTCTTGATGGAGTTTTCGGAAATAGCCTAAGCTGTGTTAACGACTCCTTTTAGCTGTTGCGTAGGCCTTACGCACTCTTAAATTGTACGCCGTGAAGTCAACCGAACAGGGTTCGCTCGACGTGAACCGCTGCGATGTTTTTGTAAGGGTTCGCATTAAATTTGCACGGGAGGTCCTCGTAGAAAACAAGTACAGAGTTGTAAACGGACGAACAGGAAGTACCTACTCGATCATAAAAAGTACGAGTGTCCTTGCAAGGATTTCTCTTATTTTCTCGACGGGTTTAGGGGCGAGCAAGAGTCATGTAAACAATGTAACAGAGTAACTAATCGGCTTCTTTAAGAGCAAATAAATTTTGCTCAGTTGCTCTGCTCATCTTCTTTAAGGCCAAATAAGCTTTGTTCAGCTTCTTGAAGACCAAATAAGCTTTGCTCAGTTGCTCTGCCCAGCTTCTTTGAAGGGCAAATAAGCTTTGCTCAATTGCTGTGCTCATCTTCTTGAAGATCAAATAAGCATTGCTCAGCTTCTTGTATGCTAAATAAGCTTTGCTCAGTTACTCTCCTCAGCTTCTTGAAGACCAAATAAGCTTTGCTCAGTTGCTCTGCCCAGCTTCTTTGAAGGCGAAATAAGCTTTGCTCAGCTTCTTCAAGACCAAATAAGCTTTGCTCAGTTGCTCTGCCCAACTTCTTTGAAGGGCAAATAAGCTTTGCTCAATTGTTGTGCTCATCTTCTTGTAGATCAAATAAGCCTTGCTCAGCTTCTTGTAGGCCAAATAAGCTTTGTTCAGTTACCCTCCTCAGCTTCTTGAAGACCAAATAAGCTTTGCTCAATTGCTCTCCTCATCGTCTTGAAGGTGAAATATTCTTTGTTCAGTTACTGCTCAACCTGTTGAAGGTCAAATAAGCTTTGCATAATTACTCTGCTCATCTTCTTGAAGGCCAAATAAGCTTTTCCTAACCATCCCATTAACCAATAGGGATGGTATCGAGACGAGAAGAGACATGAAAGTCTCAGTTGCGTCTCGAGTTGTAAAGGCCTACCTCATTCTCGATTAAACGTCCGTCTCGGTCCATAATACAAACAATAATACTTAATGACAACGAAAGTAACCTGAAAAAGGAGTTCCGTTTTGCACTCTCCTCCTGGTTTACACCGAACTTATATACATTTTTGGCGGCTCGTATCGAATACATTAATTTTTTTCACCAACAATTTGTGTTTTCCTGCTAATGGATAAGTAAATCACACAAGTCGTAACTATTGGGACTGTAATATACTTATGATGTATTTCAATAAAATGTTGCATTTCCACTCGTACCACAGTATGCACTCCTATTAGTGATTGATAGTCTTAGATAGCACATTCTGACGCAAATTTTTCTTTAATAGTGACTTTTCTACTGCATTATATCACGAGCTGTCCCGTTGTGGTGTATTTATTTATGTAAATTCATATTTCGACAATCAATAGTGCATGTTTCCATGCAAAAAATATATTTGTAATTTTCTTTTCTTTCTGTTATATATTGTTAAAACGGTAAAAGTTCGTAAGGTAAAGTCGAAGTTTGTGATTACAATATAAAATGCATATATTGTGCACTTATAATGCGCAAGGGTTCAAAAGTGTCCTGAATTTTTTACGGGATATTATGGCATAAAGCAGTCGTTCCCTTCGCGACGAAACTCCAGTGCAGGAGACCTCCTACCAAGATGAACATCCATCTCCAGCATCCCGAGCTGTTTTCGGCAACAGCAACATCTCTCCCTCTCTCATTTAATGAGTGTCATCAACCTTAAACATGCCACTTTACACCCAGCTCGTTTGCTAGCAGGTGCCGCCATAAGCGACGAAGACGGTTTCTCAAATATTTCAATCTGCGTGTGACGTTAATGAAGCAGGAGAAGCCTTTCGCGATTCTTTTGTTTCATTGCGACGATCTTCCCCTTCCTCATCCTCTCTCTCTCTCGCGAGGTTGTCGCGGCACATTTTGATTCCAATATCGTAAAACCGCTGCTAATTCATTTCTGGAGCAGACCTCATTCTCACTCAGACGTCGTAAAGTCGATGATCTTCAAGCGGCTAGAACTCGGGCGGGAGCGGAGTCAGCCTTTTCTTCAAGATTCCTCTGGCGAAAGAAAGATGTGCTCAAGAAGGCTGCAAATTCAAACGATTAAGGCGAACATATATTTTTTCTGCTTCCAGACACACTTCCTGCAGGAATTAATTTCTGTTCGTGGCTTCTACACACGGTGCCTGCAGAAGCTGTTTTCGTATATGGCTTCTAAGAGACGGTACCTACAGGAATTCAGTCATTATACGTGACTTCTACGCTCTAAAAAAATTGCTACCAAAAGTGGTGTAACATAACACTTAATCAAATGTTAAAGGCTTCCACATTTATTGTTTGACAGTATATTGTACGTATAATAAGACACCAAAGATGGTGGTTTAGAACACCAATTCGTCATTGACACTAAAAGAAGTGGCATATTCCCACCACCACTTTTGGTTGGTAGTAAATCCGTTGCACATTTTTTAGAGTGTAGACACAGCGCCAACAAAAACTTACGTTTCGTTCATGACTTCTAGACACAGTACATGCAGGAATTTGTATGTACACGACTATTAAGACACAATACCTGCAGAAACTCGATTATTGTTATGCTGGAATTAAATTAATCCATGACTACTGAACACAGTTCCTGCAGAAGCTTAAATTATTGAGGGCTTCTAAACACAGTGCTTGCAGAATTATTCAGGACTTCTCGTAAATAAACACACTGTTATTGTTCATAGATTCTAGACACAATGCATGTAATAATTTTTCTAGACAAGTGAATAATGATTCTAGTGCCTATGGCAACTCGGTTGCTTTCTTTGGCTTGTAGAAAGGAAAAATAATGTTGGAAACATTATCTAAATTAATAGTTTATTACAAGTAAGATCTTGTAATTCTCATATTTGTTTATTATCTATTTCTGTTGTCATTTATTATTATGCAAGCAAGATACCGTAACGTCCTGTGTCAGGCTTTAACTTAGTTCAAAGTCGGCACATCATGATTTTATCGCAAGCGTACAGACTCGCTTCTGTTCAGACAATGCCGAAGCAATAAACTGCACCGTCATGTGAACGAGATCTGCTTTCCCGTGTCGTAACAATTGAAGCGCAGAGAGGCTGTGTAACCGTGCTACCTTGGAAAACACAGAAGTAACTGATGGTGCAGACTCACGGCTTACAAAGCACGTTTAAGGAAACTTCACTTGTTTCTTTTTACGGGAGTTGTATTTTGCAATTGCTCTGCGGGAGAAAAGAACGGAAGGATACAATGAGAGGGGAACAAATAGTCCCGTGTGCATTGCTCTGACGTCATCACGTCTGCTCTTGGGAACGCGGCGAGAAAAGAGTTTGCACAATGCAGGTCGGCGCCGTTTCGACTTCTGCATAACCGTTATACCATAGCTGCATCAGGGATGTAAGGACGGTGTCTAGAAATGGAGTTTGCATTGAAATTACTCCACTTCCTTCGTCTCTAGGGTGATAAGGTTATTTTTTTCTAAATATTCGCTATTCTAAATTCTAAATAGCTAAATTAATTAAGAATGGTCTGTTTAGAATTCCTTCTACCCTATACTGTGCAGCCAACTCTTATATTTTTCATTGTATACATGTATTTGTAACATGAAATATAGAGACATTGTATCTCGAAATTATTGAATCAAGACAGCACGAATATTACCGCAGTATGCAGCTGTAAACCTACCGAAACCTTCCTTATAGTTGAGTTATGCTAAGTAATAATCGTTTGTTAATGAAATAAAGAAATGAAAAAGAGAAAGAAATATTTGGTGGTGAATTGATGTGTACCTAAATTCACCGTTTATTAAAATAAAAGGAAGGCCATAATTGGAAAACAATCGTGTTATGACACATACACGTGTTCATAAGCTCATGCATATATGCAAAGGCTTCTACTGAAGTCCATTGTAACTGTACATGACCACCTGCCATGTCAAAACACACCACATCCGTCAGTGGTGGCTCGAATAGTAGACTGAGGAGATATGCTGTAGCCCACAATTACGTAATTCCATGAGGCCATTATCCTCGCATTTGTAAATCTTGGATACGATGAAGCCTCGTGCAAGAAAGTCCAAAGGGTGACTGGGGTTCCACATTCCTGGTGACCCCTACGTATCCAATTCAGAGATAGATGTTCACGTATCCACAAACAGAGAATTAATGCTAACGTTTTCATTGCTTGTATATGAATTACCAACGCAATGGCATGCCCAGCATTCGAACAGAATATTCAGATTTTACAAAGCTCTACCTAACCACTCCCTACAAGGGTTGTCTCGACGAATTGGCATTTTCACGAGAGTCGTTCCGGACACACACGTGCTCGAATATGAATTCTGTCACCACCACCCGCCTGGAAATAATACCAAAAAGGGGTAATAATTCGTGAGGAATTGTTCTTCGTTCGTCTCACCACTTTGGCATACTAAATCCACAAGGAAGAAGTTTTTGTCTTTTTAAGTCGCCAACAAATTTCACCCTTCGCGTCAACGTGCAAATTATTGTTGGAATTCGTTAATTTCAGTTCGAAACAATTGCTGGAATTTGTTAATTCCAGTTCGAAACAATTGCTGGGATTTGTTAATTCCAGTTCGAAACAATTTCTGGAATTTGTTAATTCCAGTTCGAAACAATTGCTGGAATTTGTTAATTTCAGTTCGAAACAATTGCTGGGATTTGTTAATTCCAGTTCGAAACAATTGCTTAGATTTGTTAATTCTACTTAGAAAGAATTGCTGGGATTTGTTAATTCCAGTTCGAAAAAATTGCTGGGATTTGTTAATTCCAGTTCGAAACAATTGCTTAGATTTGTTAATTCTAGTTAGAAACAATTGCTGGGATTTGTTAATTCCAGTTCGAAACAATTGCTTAGATTTGTTAATTCCAGTTCGAAACAATTGCTTAGATTGTTAATTCTAGTTAGAAACAATTACTGGGATTTGTTAAATCCAGTTCGAAACAATTGCTTAGATTTGTTAATTCTAGTTAGAAACAATTGCTTAGATTTGTTAATTCCAGTTCGAAACAATTGCTTAGATTTGTTAATTCTAGTTAGAAACAATTGCTTAGATTTGTTAATTCCAGTTCGAAACAATTGCTTAGATTGTTAATTCTAGTTAGAAACAATTACTGGGATTTGTTAATTCCAGTTCGAAACAATTGCTTAGATTTGTTAATTCTAGTTAGAAACAATTGCTGGGATTTGTTAATTCCAGTTCGAAACAATTGCTTAGATTTGTTAATTCTAGTCAGAAACAATTACTGGGATATGTTAAATCCAGTTCGAAACAATTGCTGGGACTTGTTATTCATTTCGAAGCAAGGCCGAAGGTAAGCTCATCAGCACTGAGTGTACAGTTTATAGTGGGAATCAACATGTCAAGTTACATCGTGATGCTTAGGGCAAAGCAAGAGGGAGAAGGAGCTCGATATCCCCATCCTGCCACACTTGCACTTTCCTTGGTACTTGCAGCCTCCCATAATCCTCCCCCTCAGTCGATCGCCTTCTCAGAGTTCCCTTCAGGATGGAAACTCAAGAGTTCCCTCTCTCCCTCTTTCGTGCGTTGTTGAGGAGGAGGAAAATAGGAGAAAATTCTCGCTCGCCATTTCTTAAGCGCAAGTCTAAAGAGGATTGCAAGGAATTCGGACCGTTGGCGTTATCGGAAATTCGGATGGGGGAGAGACGAGCTTCCAGCATTAATGAACACAATTGTATCGGTGTGCTTGTGTCCCAGGCGTATTCAGAAACACTTCACTTCGGGTCCAGGACTAAGAGTGAGTCGCAGTGTTTCCATCTGTTCAGCTATTGGCGTACAACACAGAGGCTATTCTAAAGGATGGAAAACACTTCGAGAAACATTGTCAATAGATCTAATTTGTTTCAGAATCTGCGATATGGGCATAGTGCTTCAAAACGACTGGATTGTGACACAATCTCGTTTCCGGTCTCTGAGAGAATTGATCGTCTCCAAAGTTGCGTTAGTTTTAAGTACACATTATGCACAGATGGACTAATCACCAGGAATAACAGCAAAGTAGTAGCAAAATGCAATATATATATAAAAAAAAATGATAAAATGCAGTTTTGAAAACGATAAAAAAAAATACTGAAAAAACTGCCAGAAAATGCAAAATAAAAGCATTTTCCGGTTCTAACCGAAGGGAAATAGATTGCTACGCGTATTACGTTCACATCAGTAAGACGTGGAACTTGTAATTGGACAGGCAAATAGGTGTAAAAAATTATGAAAAATAGGCACTTAAGATTGATTGATAGATTGATTTGCTTTATTTTACTTCGCCTTTTGTGCCACTTTTTACTAATTTGCGAAGATGGGGATGAGTAATGAAATTGATGAATGGACACTCACAAACTTCCATACCCAGGTCGGGATTCGAACCCGGGTAGGCACTTAAGAAAGAGGAAGTAAACAAAGAATACAGAAATACACATTTTAAGGCAAGATTGTCCAAAATAATCACTATGCCTCAAAATAAGCATTGCAAAATGCAATGTTAGGTTGGAAACAGAAGCGAATTTTAAACCTTAAAGCGCACGTTTCAGTGGAAAGTAGTAAAATATAGAATTGATTAGATTAGGTAATTTTACGTCTCTTTTCAGCCACTTTTGACTAATCGCGACGATGAGGGCGAGTGATGATATGATGGAATTGATGAACCACTCACAAAGAACACCCATGCTCCGGCCCGGAATTCAAACCCGGGACACGCTTGTGCTAACTATTCCGCCACGGAGGTCGGCAAAGGAATAAAAGAGCCAATCTGCTTCTGAACCCTGGTGACTGTTTCACACACACCCACAGCCTCATTTCCCTGAGCGACGAATAGACGATCTCAAAGTTTCCTCTTTAAATAAGAGGGCCTTAGTTACCGTTAGCAGAAAAGAGACGTGAAATATGAAACTATAAACTCAATGTTGTTAGGAGAAGGAATCGTGGGAGAGATACCATGTCGTTCTCCTTGAAGACAAAGTTTCGTGGAGGAACTAACCAATCTCACCCTTCTCGTCAACGCGCAAATTACTGCCGGAATTTGTTAATTCCAGTTCGAAACAACTGCTGGAATTTGTTAATTCCAGTTCGGAACAAGGCCAAAGAGCACGAAAGGGCGCAGAGGTGGAGTACATTGGTGTGTCCGATGCCATCCCGCTGCAACACCCCCCAAGGAGTCAAGAGGCCATCATTAGAGTCCGCTGTGGGCGTTTTATGGCTGTTTCATAGAGCCCTGGGAGCTGAACATCAGGCGCGGACGAGGGATGTTATTGGTTGTAAAGTCCTGTTACGACTTCCACCATGTTTTTGTCCAATGTGAAGGTTTCAAATATATTGATTCTTGTGTGCGTGTGTGCGTTTGGCCTGTATAGCTGTTCCTGACCGAAAAGTTGGTTTGTCCTCTTGTGTAAGGGTCGGTTTAATAGGCGTTTCTCTAGAACAAGACTCCTGCATCAGCTATGTGCTGTTTCAGTTTACCACTGTGCAAGCACCGTAATGATATTTCGCTCTTTGGTTCATTTGGTTTATTTTACTTCGCTTTTCTGCCACTATTGCCTAATCGCGAAGATAAGGTTAAGTGATGATACGAAATTGATGAAAGGATACTCACAAGGAACAGCCATGCCCAGGCTGGGATTCGAACCCGGGACCCCTGCCGTCGTTGCGTGCGTGTGCTAACCACTTCGCCATGGAAGTCTGCTTTTATTGCTCAGACGAAATGGCCACATAGAAGTGAGCAGGAAACAGATTTGTGTGTACTAAGAAGCATTGGATATATAAATATACATTTAATTATTTTAATCAAAATAGGGAATTAACAATTCGGTACTACAATTGTGAGAAATAGCAATTTTCATGAAGCAAGCGGCTTACCCAACTAAATAAATGCATTTACCTTACATGGCATTAATTGAGATGCGAAATTCAAATAAAAAATACGCTCTAATATATATATATATTAATACCAAAAACAATTAATACCAAATTTGTTTTTAAGTGCTGAAACGTGAATTTCCTCCAGTTGCCCCTAAAGGCAGTTTTAAATTGACTGAAACTGCGTTCAATATCGCATGAAGTAATGGGAATATATTTTAAATATGCAATGGACTGAACCGCGAAATCTTGAGTTTGCATTCTCTATTATTGACAAGAATGGTAGAATAACAAATGCATTGTCTATTGTCAAGATTTAAAACAAACAGAGAGTATAAAACGAACAGAATACAGATAAGCGGAAAAGAAAAACCTTTTGTTATTTAAGGTAAGAAGGGAAAATGTAGTAATAGCTTGAATGTGGAATATATGTCGGACGATCTTCGGTCTAAAATCTAATTATGAGAAAATATGGAAAGTACAAAGAGCATTCTTGGAGAATACATACCACGATTCTCAAAGATAATATAAAATAACAGTGGATTTTAGTTTCATATGAAGATATATATATAAATCCTTTCTCTGATTATGAACACCCCCCCCCCCCTTCCACACACACCCTCGTTTCGATAAGCCGTGGCAGTGGGTGGATGAAGTGTTTCATGCTTCGTGTCTTGTTCAGGGTGTGAACCCATGACTTGTACTTCCTGCTTGTCACACGCCAATCCTTCGTTTTGGCGACGACCACCTATCGATTACGGAAAGTCATAAAAAAAGGGGGGAAGGAGAAATTGAGGAAGAAAAGTGCAAGGCCAATTAAGATTTAGTCACACACGATCCGCCCGCTATTCACTTTTCCCCAGGTTCTTCCCGAACAGCGTTTAGCGTTGCCCGAAGCAATCCGCCCGTGAAATTAGCCAACTTGGGTGTTTTGGCGCAGAAAATGCTCCTCACGAATATTTTTAATTGTTCTCCGAAGTACGTGCCCAGCCTCCCTCCCCTCCCCAGATCACATCCTGCGCTGGGTGTCAGCGGCATGGAAAGTGTGTGTTAGATGGGGAAAGAGTGGAGAAGCAGGAAATACACACCTCAAGTTTCTGCCTCGTCTCGAAAGTCATCACGAGACCTAGACGAGGACGAGACCAGACTTCTTAGACTTGTCGAGACAAGACGATTCTCGGTCTCGTTCGTGATGTCAGGACTTGAAACCAACATTACTTTACCGTGCGACGTGTTCAGATTTACCAACCAGATATCTGCTATCTGATTGTTTACAGATTCGTCATATATATTATGTATATCGTAATTGAAAAGTTAATCTGTTAGTGGCAACTGTGTGAAGCTGTACAGGGTGAGTCAAAAGTCCCTGACCACCCCTTATAAAATGAATGGGAATGTAACTTGCAGCAATTGGGCATGGTAGTAATATGTTAGGCCTAGGGGGAAACTTTTTGGTGCATGTCATGACAACGTCCGCCATCTTGGTGACCGCCATCTTAAGTCCAACTTAATTTCTTTAAATGGGAAGGGAGGATTCGTTTGGCCTTGGTCAATTGCATGGTTCAGCATCTGCAAATGATACGTAATTATCACTTTCATATGCCCATAACTTCCTTATCATTAAAGTTTTCATAAATCTGACTTCACCACCGAATTCCTGGTGAAATTCTAGCCCAAAATCATACCCCACATGTCCCCCTTCCCATTTAAAGAAATTAGGTTGGATCCAAGATGGCGGTCACCAAGATGGGGGACGTTGTCATGACATGCACCAAAAAGTTTCCCCCTAGGCCTAACATATTAGTACTACCATGACCAATTGCTGCAATCTACGAGTACATTCCCTACATTTTATAAGTAGTGGTCACGGACTTTTGACCCACCCTGTACATTCAGCATAAAACGTTGTTTTTCTGGGATTTGCATCATTGAAAGGAGAATTCAAACTGACAAACATTATTATGGCCCGAATGGACCTTTTGCCGACGCCAGGGAAGCCATCGTCCTCACACAGTCACCCTCACCCCCCACAAGTCTTCCAGAGGGTGAAGTTGCCCTCCGGATGAACACCTCTGGATGAGACTGTGACAATCATGGCAAATGGGGCAAAATAAGAAGTTCAAATGAATTTGAATTTTTGTTTTGAGTTCACGTTTTACACAGATAGGCTAATCGGTACTGGACCTAGGTTAAAGTTGAATACGAACAACTATGCAATATTCTCCCACCGGGTACCGAACCCGGAACCTCTTGATTACAAGGCGAGGACGTAACCACCACGCCATCTGATAGAAGAATAAGAAGTTTAGCAGGAGTGATGTAGATGTGGATGTTCCAGGAGAATATTTCTTATTCCCATAATTTCACGGCTGCGATACGGAATTCGCATATCTGGGTCAGAACCGTGAATCGAACCCAGGACACCTTGCACCAAATCGCGGAGCTCAATTAATGCAGAGGGAAGTCGTTACATGAAACTCGAACGTGTATAGTCACCGGACCAGTTTCCCGAAATTGCACAAGGGTGGTCGACAGTTGAATTCTGCATCGTTGACGAACTTCTTAATGCATCCAGAAATGCATGAAATTTATTCTGCGACTAAAGCTTCAGAATGATATGATATGGCGAGGGGAATTTCGCAAAACCGCCTCATTTCCATAATAAATGAACTGGAATTTGCTAAGAGGAAGAGGAAAGAGGATGTAGTCTTTTTATTTCTATTTTACAGTTTCCTCTGTTCTAAAAAAAAAAACATCTCTCTGGACTTTGCATTTTTCACAGTACGAATTAAGGCTAATTTCCCCCACCCCCTTCCCGCCCCAACCTTCTGCGGTGCCCTGGGAACCAAGTTTGTCTTGAAGTAAGACAGAATGGCCAACGTACTTCTAAATCACGGAAAGCGGACAGTGAAATATGGCCTTATACCCCTGCATTGCGCCGTTTCGCCAGGTGCATTCTGGGACACCGACTGCTGCTGGCTGTCTTGGGTAGCATAAAACTGGCCATCACCCCTTCACCCCCCTCTAAAAAAATTACGCCGTCCCCACGTTTTCCACCCCTACTCCTACCCCCTTCCTCCCAAAACTCGTGTCGAGAAGTTAGAATCAATATGGAATAAAGGTCGTAATGTTAACATCCCTGAGAGAGACACGCAAAGATTTTTTCTTTTTCGTATTGCGAACGGTTGCTGTGAGAATTTTAAAGAAACTCCTGCCTTCTGGGTCGCCTTTCTTCATGTGCTTTTTTTACGTCATTCCTCAATAAGGTTTTTTAATGCAGTGGTGCCAACTCTTGTAAGAAAATACCACTAAATACGTCTTCATTGATTTTTCTTTGTACTGCTTATTGAGGTACAGCTGGACATTTGGTCTGCGACAGAGAAGACTTTTCGAAAATGTATCTAATTTCAGAAAACCGCCATGATAGTCCAAAATCTGAAAAATTACATCTGTTTAGAATTTTATCTAGAGCATTCCAGTGAATGTCAGTGTGGTCCCCCATATTTCCTATCGGTACAACAAATAGTTACCAAACAACTTTTCCTACAATTTCCTCTGGCGATGGAGGACATCAACGATGTAAAGCTGTATAGTATGTAAACATCGGTTAATAGTCCATAACCATGGGAATTTTCTGTTTCATGTAATACGAGGTTCTAGAAGGGAAAGAAAAGTGCAAATGAATCAGAGGGCAACGTTTTCTCCAACAGCAATGCAATTCTCAGTGCTTGCTTTTACATTTGATGTCCGCTGTTCAATGTGAAAATGGACGTACGATCAGTTGTCAATTTCAGATCATGTTTTCTCGTGAATAGAAACGTTATAGTGGTAGACGTTCCTCTCTCTCTCTCTCTCTCTCTCTCTCTCTCTCTCTCTCTCTCTCTCTCTCTCTCTCTCTCTCTCTCTCTCTCCTATTCCCTCCCCTCCGTCTCTCCTATTCCCTCCCTCCGTCTCTACTATACCCTCCCGTTTCTCCCCTATTTCCTCCCCTCTCTCCTATTCCTCCTCTTTCCCACTCCTTTTTTCCATCTCTCCCTCCTCTTTCTTCCTCCCCAATCGTTCCCCCTTTTCTCTTCCTTTTCCATCACACTCTCTCTTTTCCTCTCCCCATTATCATTTTCTTTCTTCCTCTCCTTAACTTTCTACCCCTCTTCTCCCTTCTCTCATTCCCCTCTATCCCTCCTTATCTCACGTATGTGATCAAGAAATTAGCATGTCACTGAGGCACCCTATGGATATATAAATGCACCCGGACATCGAAAATTGTATGTTCCATAATCAATATTGTTCGATTCCTGAGCAAAAATTATAATGTGCCTTGCACAGTAAGAATGTAATTAATTTTTTTTCTTCATAATTTGCAAGGCGATTCTCATCCCATACCAGGTCGCATACCAGCCTGACACGTTAAAGCAGAGATACCCAAGTCAGGCATAATAGAAGCAAGTCGCATTTGTTAGCCAGACAATAGTCGCTAACGACAGAGCATGAAATTAGAATCGATAATCGATTACGCCTTCTGTAACGTTGGAAGGGAAAGGGGAGGGGGGATATTGACGGGACCAGCTTGTTCATCGCAGAGCAGTAATGACCCTACATCCGCGAACGTTAAGGAGGGCGATGTGCGATACCAAAAACTTAATTAAGAGAGAAACGAGATATCTCCGACGTGCACATTAAGGTTCTGAAACGTCTGTACATGCCAACCATCAGTATGTCTACAACTATGATGTCTAGAATCTTAACGTATGGTGAACGGAAGAGCCTTTAATATATTCATAGTTCCATCGCGACATGAGCTGCTGCAATTTAATTGGCCGGTTTGCAAATCAGTGCTAGTAAAACAAGAGGTATCGCAGATCAATATTAAACCTTTGAAGTAGATAATAGGTTGCCGACTTCCGTGGCGTAGTGGTCAGCGTAAACGGCTACGAAACCTAAAGTCTCCGGTTCGAACCCTAGTTTGTCCCATCATCCATTTTATCATCATCGTCGAAATTAACCCAAGAAGTAGAAAAGCGAGGTAAAATAACAGAATAGAAAGAAATAACGCAAAAGAGCTGAAGAAATTGTGTAAGAGGAGAACATACTCTTTGAAAACAATAAAAGAAGAAAGTATTCACTTTAGAAACAGTAAAGGAGCAAGATAGACACTCAAAACAATAAAAGAGCGAAATATACACTTCCAAAACAACGAAAGAGCGAAATATACACTTCCAAAACAACGAAAGAGCGAAATATACACTTCCAAAACAACGAAAGAGCGAAATATACACTTCCAAAACAACGAAAGAGCGAAATATACACTTCCAAAACAACGAGAGAGCGAAATATACACTTCCAAAACAACGAAAGAGCGAAATATACACTTCCAAAACAACGAGAGAGCGAAATATACACTTCCAAAACAACGAGAGAGCGAAATATACACTTCCAAAACAACGAGAGAGCGAAATATACACTTCCAAAACAACGAAAGAGCGAAATATACACTTCCAAAACAACGAAAGAGCGAAATATACACTTCCAAAACAACGAAAGAGCGAAATATACACTTCCAAAACAACGAAAGAGCGAAATATACACTTCCAAAACAACGAGAGAGCGAAATATACACTTCCAAAACAACGAAAGAGCGAAATATACACTTCCAAAACAACGAGAGAGCGAAATATACACTTCCAAAACAACGAGAGAGCGAAATATACACTTCCAAAACAACGAGAGAGAGCGAAATATACACTTCCAAAACAACGAAAGAGCGAAATATACACTTCCAAAACAACGAAAGAGCGAAATATACACTTCCAAAACAACGAAAGAGCGAAATATACACTTCCAAAACAACGAAAGAGCGAAATATACACTTCCAAAACAACGAGAGAGCGAAATATACACTTCCAAAACAACGAGAGAGCGAAATATACACTTCCAAAACAACGAGAGAGCGAAATATACACTTCCAAAACAACGAGAGAGCGAAATATACACTTCCAAAACAACGAAAGAGCGAAATATACACTTCCAAAACAACGAAAGAGCGAAATATACACTTCCAAAACAACGAAAGAGCGAAATATACACTTCCAAAACAACGAAAGAGCGAAATATACACTTCCAAAACAACGAGAGAGCGAAATATACACTTCCAAAACAACGAAAGAGCGAAATATACACTTCCAAAACAACGAGAGAGCGAAATATACACTTCCAAAACAACGAGAGAGCGAAATATACACTTCCAAAACAACGAGAGAGAGCGAAATATACACTTCCAAAACAACGAAAGAGCGAAATATACACTTCCAAAACAACGAAAGAGCGAAATATACACTTCCAAAACAACGAAAGAGCGAAATATACACTTCCAAAACAACGAAAGAGCGAAATATACACTTCCAAAACAACGAGAGAGCGAAATATACACTTCCAAAACAACGAGAGAGCGAAATATACACTTCCAAAACAACGAGAGAGCGAAATATACACTTCCAAAACAACGAGAGAGCGAAATATACACTTCCAAAACAACGAGAGAGCGAAATATACACTTCCAAAACAACGAGAGAGCGAAATATACACTTCCAAAACAACGAAAGAGCGAAATATACACTTCCAAAACAAAGAAAGAGCGAAATATACACTTTACAAAGAATTAAAGAGGGAAATACACACTTTGAAGAACAAGGAAAGGGCAAAATAGACAGTTTAAAACAATGAAACATGACAATGGACATTTTGCAACAAATTAAGAGTAACACTAATGTATTCGGCCTATTTACATATACTGTTTGAAATGTAATGAAATGTAGCAAACGGTTTGAAAATATATGTGTAAAAAAATCGATGCAATTTTGGCACATAGGTAAAGTAAACAAGATGCGATTTGTTGTGTCGGACATAACAGTGTACGCAGCGGCAAACGACGGCGATGTTATTGTGTTGTGTGAGTTTATTCGTTGCCAAGAGTCTTGGCAACTCGATAATTAACATGTTGATGCCTCCTGGACGCAGAAAAGATCACAGCGTAGCTCGTTTTGTTGACGTTACCAGATCCTCCGTGTTAATTCCTGTGAAATGGAAGCTGCCGTGAATTCATAACGTGTCGGGACAAAATTTCGAAACCGTATAATCCCCTCCATATTCCTGCACTCGCAAATTCCACACCCGAGGTGCCAAATTACTATAGCTTAATACGCACCCACTAATATATACCTCTCTCTCGTCCACTATAATCGGCGAAGACGAAACTGCCTCGGATAGCCCATGTTCAAACAAACAGCTTTGTCAGACCGAGGTATGTCATGTGATGCAAATTGGGAGAGCCTCCGCCACTCCCCCTGTGGAAACGCAACACCCCTGTCGTCCCCAGGGATCGGTCCATGGCGTTGAAACTCTTTCGGTGAGGGGGGTGGGGTGGGCAGGTCCCCATTGCACCACCCGATCTCTCGCGACGCGAAATTTTATTCCAGGGAAGCAATTGGATTACGCCTGCCCCCTCCCCCTCTCCCGTAGGCTCGGCCACAAATTACCTGTAGGTCATAACATCGACGCTGGGGATGGAGCCGGCCTGGGGTTATATATACACGCACATGTCGGTGTCTGTTTGTGAAACGGGATATTTTTTGATCTTCCCTCCCCCCCTTTTTTTAATCTTGCCCCGAGAAATTGAGAACCTGCTATCAGATTTCCTCATTATAGCTTTGAATATTTGTAGAAAAAAAATTGTTCTCTCCGAATTCCTGTCCTACCTTTATCAACCTTTTTATGTCACTTTTAATAATTATCCAATTGAATGCAAGCGATGTACAATATAATTATTACGTAATGAAACAGGTTGCAACATTGTTCACGTAATAACTATACAGGACGGCTCGGTCTGGCGCTCCTCCATTGGTTCCGGATCGATCCTCGAGGGGTGATCCAAAAATTCCAGCACATGATCTTCAAAGGGCTTTGTCGCCTTGTCACTTCTAACCAGTATGGATTGAGCCGATCTTGCTGGCGTACTTTTTAGCATAGCGCGCTACGATGCCAGCGGTCCCGGGTTCGAATACCAGCCTAGGCATGGATGTTCTCCGAGTGTCCCTTTATCATATCATCACTAATTCACATCTCCGCGGTTAGCCAAAAGTGGCAGAAAAGCGAGGTAAAATTAACCAAATCAATCAAGCAACCATTCCTTTCTCAACTCTTTCAAGTCAAATGTTGAAGCGATTTATCTGACTGAATTACTTCTATATTTATGTTAAAATCCACATACACTACAATGGGCTGATTGGTTTGAGTTTGAAGCGAGATCCCAACCACGTGCAATGTGCCTCCAGCGGGAATCGAAAGCTGGATCCCTTGATTTGTAATCACGTGACGTTATCACCACGTTAGCGGGGAGGTCCTTGAATTATATTCATGCTGGTTTATTCCACAACTACAGTGAAGCACAAACATCAACACCATCTATTGTCTCATAGGCTAATCATATGATTGCATGCTTTGTTTATGATTCCTGTTAATTCATTATTTTAATAACAGGTAGCGCTTTCTTTTAAAAATGTACTTATTACTAGGCGCTAAATTGTCAAATTAAAAAATAATATTACAAGTTTGATGAAGTTGTACTGATATTATTACTAATTATTTTTGCAAATATCGATTCTAAGACGTTTTCCTAATAATTACTGCAAGAATAAGACTTCAACATTTTACAACTGAGAATCGCATTTTATTTCACACTAACAATGGCCAAAAATCCTGTTTGGTAATTTATGGTGCACCATTTCAAATTCAAATTCAAATTCTTTATTTGCGTGGGCGAGGTTCAGCCTGATGCTGTTCTGCCTGACCCCTTTGAACTTGTAGTCTTGATTCCTTTGAATTTATCGCGTCTGATCGTGTGCATTTTAGTGCAAGATATGAAACTTGAGCTGCTAAATGTATCCTTTGATGCATGTTTTGGTATACACTAGTATATACAATTTAATAAGGTACTGGAGTCAAAAGTATTAGGCATGTTTGTGTCCGTTGGCATACATTGGGTTCTGTATGTAATGAGTGGCTATTATACAAACATGTACAATGAGCCTTTAGAATGCAAGAAAACGGTTTTTTTCCTGTTTTTCAAGGAGGATAAAGCTCTAACGACTCTCGACTGCAGGTCGTTCGTGAGCGAGACAAGATAAAAAGCCGCCTAAAACGGTGCTGGAAGCTACTATCGCTTGGAAAAACCAACACAGGCAACATAAATAAGGCATACTTATGATCAAAGATATACAGAACGAGCGCCGTTTAGCACTGCCATTCCCCTTCTGCCCCAGTGCAATGCTTGGATCCTGTAACTTTCGATGGTATTTCAACGTTGCATGACGATCGTGTATCGAAGATGACTACCTTAATTTGCTTACCTGTTCTTATCAGGCACGCCACAGGTCCAAGCCGAAACAAACCTCTCATTACCTTCCCTCTGGTTGGCGTTTTTAACCGCTATCAAGCTCCTGCAGCCAGCGTCCTCTTTTGTTTTCGTCCCGAAGCCTCTGATTGTGTATATTTTACTTTCTTCCTTCGATTCTGTCGGTAAAAAAGCATTTGTTTCAACTGCTCCTTTGCTGGTTTTGCTCTTTTAGAGGAAGTGTTTTCCGTGCATTTCGTGGAAGCACGAGCTTTTAGAGTAGCTAAGTGGTTAGCGCGCGTGCTTTTGGTTCGAGCGATCATCGATCATGGGTTCCATTGCCCTAGCTCTATAGAATGGTGCAGTGAGAGAGAGAGCATTTCGCTCTAGCGCCAAATAGTTCGTAAGGACGACGCTAGATAGCGTACGGAATTGAGAGGTTCTTGGCTCGAGCGAATAACGTTCGAACAGGGAAAACTAACTGTATACACTCGAAGCCCAGTAGTATACATTTATCTTAATTTATGGTAGTGGGCACTCAAACATGGAGATGATGTTAAAATGAAGTTTAGTATATCTTACCAATGCAATAATACATGAAAATTAAATAGATGATTGTGGGCTGAAACTGCCAGGACGGTCATTTTACATATAAATACATGTGCCTACTATTACTGTTACCGTAGCACGCTCGAGAGTGGAGGACTCGCGAACGAGTACGAGCGAGCGAAATTGGTGCCATCCAGTACTCTACTTAGCACCGTGGGAGCTGCTTGAAAAGAAGTGATAGTGACAGGCTTTGGTCTAAAAAAACAGAAAACAACGGTGAAGGTACTCTCACTTAGTGTTGGGCGATATATCGTCTAGACGATATATATCACAATATCTTGGTGATATATCGGTGATTTTGTCGGCGATATATCGTCATGATATTTGGCGATATATATCGCGTTGGCGATATATCGTCAGTCACGATATTTGGCGATATATCGTCAGTCACAATATTTGGCCATATGTATCGTGTCGGCCATATATCGTCAGTCACGATATTTGGCAATATATATCGTCGGTGATATATATCGTTGCGATATATCGTCACGATATTTGGCGATATATCGTGGAGACGATATATCGACGTAATCACGATATGAAAAAAAAAATATCGTATAGTCTGTGATGATATTTCCTTGACGATATATCGCCACATCAATAGTGTTGCCCACGGGACGAGACGGGACAGGCTTTTAAAAATTCGAGACGAGACGAGATTGATCATGTGTCCCGAGACAAACGAATATTTTCGAGACGAGACAGTATTTCACAGCATTTCCACGAGACGAGACAGGCCAAAGTCGACGTTGAGATTGAATTATAAACTTCCAGAGTTCGAACAGTTGAAAATGGTTGGAAAAGTATTCCAACTATGAGAGCCAACAATCTATCTGCATACTTCCCTACCAGTAATAAAATAATAATAATAATAATAGTAAGGCTTCCTAGCAAAGTAAAATTTAATCGAAAAATAAAGACATTGTTATTCCATTAGAAATTTACAATAAAATAAATATTAATTAATTACATACAATATTAATAAATAAAAATACTATAGTCTGTGGTGACTTGTTGGCGAAAAATAGTAATGCTCACAATAAATTCAAGAAGTCCTACATGTTTATAATATTCATTTTCTTTAAAAAAGTGGCTGCTTTAATGGACTTGTGGAGTTACTTACTGGCTTAAAAAATAATTTCTGTAATTTTGTTGGTTGCGCATGTACCTATTACGGCTGCAACGTTGTAGGAAAGTTCGCTCTTCTTTTTAAAAGAATTAAAGATCGCTGATTTGATTTAAACGTCCAAGTGTATTCTTTCGTTTGTCGAATAGGTGCTGGCCCTCTCAGATAGCATAGTGGTAATGCTGCCACCGTGTAATCAAGGGGTCCGGTGGAGACAAAGAGCACGTTATAATATAGGACCAGTTCGTGTTAGCCCATATAGACTTAAAGTGAACGTTACAACAAACAAAGAGTTCCTATGCTCTTCTTTCCACAACCATTGGCAACGCTGAACGAAAGGTGACAACGGTTTAATACGTGTGGAAAATTTGCGTCTCATGCAGGTCTGTCGGTAGTGCACGTGGGCGTGGTGGAAAGATGTTGCCAGGTCATTGGATATCGCAGATGCTATCGTCATTTAATCCGCATAGTGCGAGGTGGAGACACAGGGACGTGGGTTGGGAGTGGTCCCTGCCTATCGTAAACAATGCACGTACAGGGTGACACGAATCTCCAGGTAACAGAGCTTGAAGATGAAAGAACATGATGGAATCCCAGTTTCCCCTCATGCGCAAGAGGTCATGGGTTCGATGGATACGTTATGTCGTGATCCAGTCATGCGCGTGATGTGGGGGTATCGTATGTCACTGATCGAAAGTCTCTCGGTGCTCCGTTTCATTACCTCCCCCCTCTCTCTCTATCACACACACACACCCACATGCCCACGCGCGCACACACACAATTTGTGTAGAAATTAATTACTTGTTCTGCTTTGCAGTTGATTTTTTTTTTTGCCCTGTAGTACACGTAGTATGAGAATTAACTTTCTCCTTGGGAAAGGGGGTCTGTTTTCCATTGCTGGTCTCGTGTGTAAATGGGGAACTTGCAATGAAATCACCCTCATTTCGGGAGACGATATACGAGGGTAAGTCAGTAACTAGGTCACAAACGTTGAGATACTGACTTGAAAACTGTTCAACATAATCTCCACCAACGTTGATAAACTTATCCCATCGCTTTATCGGTGCACAACACCTTCTTCTAAAAATTATTTGGCCTTATATCCCAGCCAAGCCACAGTCGCATTTCACGTTCAACATCTTCATCACCCGCGAAACGTTTCTCCGTCTAGCGAGAATTTATCGACCCACCGTCTTACGCGACAAATACTTCTCAACAGGAAACATTTCCTTATGAATATCCTTTGCAGAAATTCCTTTTGTCCACAAGGAACACTACAGCACGCTGCTCCTCTTAACGTACACTTCTCGAGCACGGTCGCCATTTTTAAACTCAGCTGCCCATGCGTGCGTCTGTTATGTAGCGACTGCTAACTGAATATCATCAAGCTGGATTGTGCTACCACCTAACGACATATTTTGAAACTACTCGCTACTATTTTCAGCTATCCCAGACCAGTTTGTGTCCTATTTACTGACTTTTACTCGTAAATGCTCAGTATTGTTATTGGTTTAGTAATGGTAGCAATAACCAACAAGGTTTCATATTACCAGTACCATGGAGATCCATAATGAAAACATTACCATCTTGAAAAACATTGCAATTTACCACAACATGAGCAATACCAAATAAATTAAGCACGTGAAACAATGTAACATGTAGGTAAAGTATCACATAATCAAACGTTTCACAAAAAAACAGATTTCTAAGGCTAGAAAATCGGCCAAAAACAAAGGTTCCTCTCGAACTTCCACCATTACACAAATGGCGATTTCAGGGGTCCTATTACGCTCAAGGCAAAGTAATAAACAAGTGACATCTTTCATCACCAGAGTGCAGCTGCGTGTTCTTCAGATATTGACGGTTTCCATATTACCATCTCTTCCTCTGTGATAAACGAACCTTTTGCACAAATCTGTGCCTAATGCCGTGTAAGTGAATATCTACATGCTTCGGTCTTCGCGTTATTTTGAACATTCGCTGTTGAACGTAAATCTGAATACAAGATATTCTCCCAATATCAGTGATTGACGAAGACTGGAATAAGCGGTAACAATTACGTTTAACTTTTCTTATCTCGGGAGATCAAAGTACGAAGTAAAAAATTAAAGCAGGGGCGAGAAAGGAATATCCTTTCAGATCTGTTTTTAAGCCACAATTTTGGCGGCTGTTAAAACGGGTTTTAACGCGGGGTCGGAGGTTGTATCTCGGCGCATTTACCGAGAGACCCGTGCTGATGGAAGATGCGCCCCCTACCAGCAAGACACTGAATCTCCGTAATTCCGGATCTCGTTTTATGGACCAGGAGACGGGAGGATTTATGGCAGGCAGGCGGCATGTGCTCCTCGGCTAAAGGTCCGGAGGTAAAAATTCACGAAGACGCTTCCATCTTGCAGCCTTGATACTGAAAGTGTGTCACGTGACGGCTCTCGCCGAGATGAAAACAAAAGACAGCGCAATAAAACTTCGTTCGGAGGATGCTGCTTCGAAGATTGGTTTGAGGGAATATGATGGAATCACCCCTTCCTCCACTTCCACTCTCCTTCGAATGGTCCCTACCTGCGCCCTAAATGGCTTCTTTTCTTATTCTTTAGTTGTGTAGGTTAAACCTTATAATTTTTTGTTTGTGTGTATTCTTACTACTCTCATCCGTAAAATCCTTGTACAAGTCCGAAATAATGCATCAGGTTATCCTGCTTTTGAAGAATAACTCGTTCTTTTATAATGAATGTAGTTCGTGTGTAACTTGAAGGACTGTATCTCGGAATATCTGCCGATCTTTGAACACAGAGAGCTCGATGTACGTCAAAGCAAACATGCGCATTTAGTGCATCAGTTGAAACAAGTCATTTGTGTAACCTGGTTTATTTGAAGTGGTTGTTATTGATCTTTGCAAATGATGCATTTTTTGTGTCAGTGGACACATTTTGGATTCTGTGTATACAGCGTGCATAATAATAGGGATCTTTGAAAGAGTACCTACTATTTACTCTATATGTAAACATTGCGTATGCGCTTGTATTTTCCTTTGACTTTTGGCTAATCGCAGTGATGAGGATGATTGATGACTGGATGACATTGATGAGAACAAAGAAACGCTCATGACCAAATCAGGACTCGAACCTTATGGCGAGATCTACGACTCGACACACCCTATCACTGAGACGACTCTTTAACAGAAAAAGAAAGGTTCTTCACATTCTTGATCATACACTACAGGTATCGTGAAATCTTGGTTCGCATCCAGTTGTCCTCAAAAGTGGCGAGGCGGCCTCGATTACCCAGATGTTCCTCACAGTCCACCTTTACGGAACTTAGATCTTTCTCAGACTTTTACCTTCGATAGCTCCCAGAAAAAAAAAGATGCTCTTTCCCCGGGCGTTGCTCCCGCTTCGTCATGTCACAATACAATTTCTCATCTTCGTTTTGATTTGCTGTGGCAGCGTAGCGTACACAGAACCAGCATGGACTCTTCCCGTTTGTTTAAGGTAGCGGAAATAGTCCTGTTCTGTTCGCTGTCTTCCTGTGTTCCTTGTTTACCTGTCAAAATTCCAGTGGAGTGTGATGGTGTTTGGCACCTCACATTAATCACACGGCGGTAGGTCGTATTGAAAAGAATGTTAACGATAACTGTGGTACGTGGCTGGAAACTGGAGCAAGCACCTCATTGTATTAAGAATCATGTACGAAATCCACATTAGATCATGGCAAATGCGTCCTCAAATGGTCAGACTTGTACTGCTGCAGTAAGTTTCTCAAGTTCATGCCAAAAACTAACGCAGTTTACAAAAATATCCCTTCATCAATTTCATCATACCATCACTCATTCTTATTTTCGCGATTATATATACTTGTTTATATATACACACACACACGTAATAGATGTTCCGTACATATAGCTTATGCATCAAGACACCGAATGGATGTTCCATACTTCAGCTTGTAGTGAAGAGATCCCGGGTTCGATCTCAGGTAGTTCGGATTCCATTGTAAAGTCTAGGTCCAGTTTCGAGTAGCCTATCTGAGCATAAAGTGCACTTAAAACAAACTTTGACAAACTGTGTAGCTATGTTCTGGTTCTGGTTCTATTCCAAACATGGAGTACACTTCCAATGTTTCTGGTCATACTTCAAAACCCAGGATACATGTTCCATATTTTCTACTCATGTTTCAAACCACAAATCACCTTCAATGCTCTTAGACATCAAGAAAAGAAGTACACGTTATATACCACATGAAATGAGTATGGAACGCTCCACAACGCACGTTCCACAAACCACTTTCATGCCATACTCAAACACATCAACTATAACATCATTTCTTGGGAATTTAAACTTTTCACGCTTGCGATATCTAAACTGATTTCAAGATATCGCCAATGTGTTCAGAATAAGCATTAGCTGCTCTTGTAATAGAGGTTTCCCTCCCCACGTCTACCACCACAGTGCATTTGAACGCTGAAATCATCCACGATCACACACTTTGCACAAACATTTGGAGTGTTTTGAAATCCATTTCCCTCTCCGCTCTGCCCAATTCCTATGTTTACTACGAACCATTCACATTCTCTTCTCTTCTACCCGTTGTCTTTTCAAGTATAGGCCACCTCTGATGACTCCCAACCTTTCATTTTCTGTAATGGTATATCTTTATTCCATTTTCTACTTTTCCTTTTTCACTAATTTGGTTTTTCCTGGTGTTCTGTTTCGCAAAGGTTCATTGCTTCCACTTCCCACTTGGGCCCATCTGTATTCAGAGCAAGATTTGATGTTCCGCAGTCGGTAATGCGTGAATCATGATAATATGATCCAAGAGTGTTGCCAACTGTTATATTTAAGATGTCTCCAAATACGACGCGCGTTTCTCTATATATCTACAGGTAACAACGGGGATCTTAGAATTTTCACTTAATTTCTTTGTACGCTCCAGATGATTTTAATCCAAGCGTGATCAACCAAGGAAATGCCGAAGAAGAAAAAGAAGGGTAAGATAAATATACGTATAAGTATTGCGAAAGAGGATGAATAAAAACACTGGGAAAATTCTTTCAAGATTGCGTGTGGGGTGGAACGGTATAATTTGTGGCGGAAATATGCACAGTTAGAAAACTTGAGATGGAAATATTTGATTTTTGACTTTTCTTTTCTGCCACTTACTGCTAATCGCGTCTATGAGGATGAGTGGTAATATGATGGATTTGATGAAGGGGCACTCACAAAGAACACCCATGCCCAGAGCGGGACCTCCTTTGGTAGCACATTGTTCTAACCACTCCGCCGCTGAGGTCGGCGAGATGGAAGTAGAATGCTCAGGCCCATACCATCTCCATTGTACTGTGAGGAGAGTGTTATCATGTTTGAGCCTGTTTGTTTGGTATAGCCAAGCAAAATTTATTCTTATTGTCTCGATTATCCAGAGACACTCCTAGTAAAATGAGCAGCTCATGATGGTGTTATATTATACAGATGCATCTTTGAGTTTATTTCCGTCTAATCTATCTCATCACTAGAGCCCGGAAGTTGGCAAAATGAATCTTTTTATCTACTGGATATATTGATAAAAATTTTCCGGATATACGTTTTTTATGTTGTTTCGAATGTTTTAGAAGCCTTTTCATTTTGCCTATTTTGCCTATTTGGGACCCCACTGCCTATTTTTAATTATAATGCCTTTTTTTGCCTTTTTCAATGAAATTGGACGATTTTTTTAAAAAAAGTGTGTATATAAATTATTTTTCTCCCAAAAAACGTTGTTGGCATTTATTTTTCTTCCGTTTATTATGTGAATAATTTTCGCTTTATTTAAGTAATAATGAACTCATGCATGTTTCAACATTGCTGAAGGAGAAAAGTGTGAGAGAAAAGTATTTCATGCTGAGTTAGGATATTGGCTTTCGGTTAACATTTCCTTGTGCATGATTGACTGCTGAAAACCTGTTGCAGAACATCTGCACAATTACGTCATCACGTCCAGCGTCCGTGTCAGGACGTTATTGACAAGAAACAGCACTAATGCCCAAGGGCCTTTGCATGCATTCCAAAATCAAGTTCTCTATCTTTAGTTTAGTTCTGCACTTTGGAGGGAAAGGATCGTGTATTTGTCATCATGCCAAAATTTAGTGTGCCATTAAGTGGTAAGTTACATGGTTACGTGCGTGAATTTGGTGAAAATTGAAATGCTCTTCCCAATGTAGATTTTAACATTTTGCCAGAAATTATAGAAAAAAGTAAGCGACTTCCAAATGTGCCTTTTTTTTGTTTATTTTGCCTTTTTTCATTTTTAGTGCCTATTTTCCACATTATAAATGCCTTTTTGCATGCCTATTTTAACGAAAATAAATGCCTGAACTTCCGGGCTCTACTCATCACTAACTGCCCATTGAATGAAGTGCGTAAAGAGAAATTAATCATCAACATGCTTGCGTTAAATCACCATAGACCAATTGTATTAGTCATCACGTAACACAGAGCACTTTCCAGACCGAAATTCCACCAGTCTGCAACACTGGTTAAGCCTTGCGGAGAATCATCAAGCAGTTGGTAATTTTGAAACGCCGGGCCCCTCGACGAATAGCGGATTGGTCCACGCCTTTTTTGATCCGTGTGCCACGTGACTTGAGTATACGTGCCGGAATGGGTGTACGGGGGGAGACGGTGGCAAAACGCGAGTTCAGTGACCACCGACTGTTGTTTTATTTTTTCCGGAAATGGAACATGCTGAAGGCAACAGAAGCGAGTCCTTCTCCTCCAGGATAGGCATCAGGCAACCGCTAATGGACTCATCTGCAAGTTTTGGGCGTCTCCTGGACATTCTACTTGCAAAAGACTCCAGAAGCTCTTCCGTCTCCCTCTGGTGGCAAAGTGATAATTAATGGTTACGTCACTCTGAGACGCACTGCCTTATGAGGATGCTGAACACTATCTGGTTGAAGAACTTCAACCCTCGCAGTCCATCTCTCATGTGACCGTCTTTGGTACGCGGAAGCCATAACTGTCTCTTCAAAAATCTTTCCTATTATTAGCCGCACCCTGTATTCGTCCTAAGTGATGGTGTTAGCTCACCGTGTGTGATTCATCCCCTGAATAATATAGTAATAACATTATTAATAAGTAAGAGTCTATTTCGATGTACTTCATATGGGTTAGCTCTCATGCAGTGGCGTGCCCAAGGGAGCGTTGGTGGGGGTCATGGCCTCCCTTTCGCCCGTCATTCCTTAAAAAAAGTCAAAGGCAGGAAAAAAAAGGCAAAATGAGGACTGAATACTAAAAAGAAGTATACGTAACCCCTTTTATAGAAACTCCTGGGCACGCCACTGCTCTCATGTAAACTTGGAGCTTATTATGCCCCAATGCATGAAGAAATCTCTCAGTTCAGAGGCGACGGAGAGGTACTAATTGTAAGGAAAGAGCCCATGACAGCATGTTGCTATTGAAGCCTTACGTTGCAGACAGGGCGCTCAAACAAGTTCCTGAGCATGCAGTTTAATATATAGGCCGACTTTTCAAGTATAACAAGCGAGTTAACACGATGGGGTTAATTGCTAAATACCTGCTTTAATAACCAGCGCGTGAAAGTAACATGACAGGCTATAGTAGAGCAACTTTTTCGAAGGCGTTGCACTCCCAAAAAAGACATTCCACATGCAAGTAAAGCACCCCCAAACTCGCATATCTGGTTTTTGGCGCGAACCCAGAACGCCCAAAGAATAATAGGTTAATTTGGGTGTATTGCTTGTAATCTCCTACGCTGTTTTTTCTTCTACAACCACTCTTTTTATGTTTTCGCGGGCTTTTTCGTCTCCAGAGGTCGTTGCAGTCACTGTAATCTTATCGGTAACGGTCGTGTCTTGCGTCTGCCGCTTCCCTCCCTTTACCCGACGAGGCGCACACCTGGAGATGCCATTGTTTGAGGTGGACTGGCGTGGGTGTCCAATTGAAACCCGACTCTTGTTGTGTGTAGAAAAGGCGATCCCGGAAAAAAAAAATGGGATAGAGCTCTGGAGATAGGTTATCTTGCATCACCATTTTTTGGGAGGGAGAGGGTAAATGTTGGGTAGGTTTCTTAGAATATGCATGAGGCGAAGTGGACCCTTTCTTCCGGGGTTGATGCTAAATCATCTTCTTCTTCAAAATCCGAAGGCGGGTCCGCGAAATTATTCGGAGAAATGGTGCGATTTTGATCTACAACAGACCATTTGGTCGGGCTGTTACCAAGCATCAGTCTTGTTCCGCACACCACCCACTAGAATCGTGAAGCAATAGTGCATTTACCAACAAAGCTTGCACATGTTGCAATGCGACTGGGAATGTTTTTATCATGACGGACGGTGGTATACAGCGACAGGAGACTTAAGAAGATCTCTGAATTCCTGTCTCGTTCTCATGTCGTGACGTCTATGGATAGTTAATAAAACAGAACATTTTTTTTCATTTTCTACCATTATAACCTATACCTGTGTAATCAGAGCACTAGAGCAATTTTTATTTTGATAAGAATCTTCTTCCACGTTAAAACTAATTTCTGTGAGACTCAAACTAGACGAGTTTCGCAATTATATGCTTCGAGCCTTTTTCCATTACTTTTTTTTTTACTCCTAGTAATATTAATAACAGCACAATGAAGCTAGAACTCTAATGGAGTTTCGGTCTCTTAGAACTACATTTATGTTTCAAGTCTTCGTACTGATCCTTTTGGTCAGTTCGTTCTTCTGTTTTATTTTCTTACGTTTTCTGTAACTATACTTTCTCATGCATCACTGCTACTACTACTACCACACTGAAAAAACACTGGTGTTAAAGCACCACGGTATGGTCCGCACCACACTCGGTCAATGCTTAACCTCAGTAATGAAAAATGGAGTTAATCACAACCATTCATATATGTTATTTTTACGCCACACATTTTTATTTTTATTTCTTTGTTTTTTAAATATACAGTGTACCAGGTTTCATTTAGTTTTTGATGCGATTGCTCCTTTTCATCTTTTTCCCATTCTTCCACGACATTATAATTTTCAAAACGGAATGTATAGTTTCATATGATTCTCAGGTTTCATGGAATGGTATCAACTCTCCCTTCTACGTAATGTATTTCAAATCTGAGCTTTTGTGATTTTTGTGTCAGCACGGAATTTATGTTTGCCTGAAATTCTCTCCTTCAGCAAATTTTAGTGCAGCATTCGTTTTCAGATTTTTCAAACATTTTCTGCGATTATGTTCATTGGAGATCCATACTCTTCTGTATTTTCAGCATACATCGTCGTTAATTATACTTGCAAGGAAACGATACACTGCAACGTTAATATGGAATCTATATATCAGAGTGACGAATTCTGTTCTTGGGGTACATCCATCATGATAGTATTTAGTAATCATGAAATTGCTTACATCACTCTGTCTATATCCTGCACACACACACACACACACACATACTACACAGGGAATGTTGTGTGTGTGTGTGTGTGTGTGTGTGTGTGTGTGTGTGTGTGTGTGAAGGTAATAATCACTTTTGGAAGTTTCTTGCTTAATGAAAACTGCTGGAGATGTGAAGATGAACCTCCCCCTCCCTTTTTTTAGAGTGATGGTATATGAAGCAGGACCCCCCTTCATTGTACGCTGACAGCCCGTGATGGATTTTCCTGTTGAACAACTTCCACCATCCAATCAGCGGGCTGCCAGAAGACGGCGAAAAAAAAAGGGGGGACGCGGTTATTGTCTTCCTATACTTGCACACCAGCTAAAGAATCATTTCTCATGCCTGAATCAGGAATTCCCCAACCCTCATCCACCCCCCTTTCCAGCCCTTCTCTTTCTAATAGGGACCCGCGCATCGATAATTAAAACTCCTCCCACAATTCCCGAGGAGTAGATTCTCCAGTTTTGGGACATTAGAGAATCGAAGGTTTGAAATTTGGAGTTGTATTAGCTTCATTTCTTCGCTTGATGAACAATGGAAGAATTTTTCCCCTCTCAATTTGGATATATATTATAGATACGTGTAAACTTCCTAGAACATCCGTTAGAGGACTCTGCACTTTAAAGTAGCAGCAAACGATTGTTAATCGAGAACGAGAAGTCGAATTCGAGGCGAGATCGCAGTTTAAAAACCGAGACTTGTCAACACGTCCTTCAGTTTGATAAATTTTAGATTGTTCTTGAAAAAAAAAAAAAAAACGCTTAAGTCAAAGAATGCAATTTTACAGCACACAGTTATTTATGATTGTTCTTTGGTACTACTTCACTATACCGGAGACACCTATCAATGATTTATTTTGCAATTTTTTACATTGATAACGTACTATTCTGCGTTGCAGAACATTTCTTTAGGTGAAATAATGGATTTCTAACGAAAATAATGTCTATTTCTTACATACGATAGCCCCACGAACCATCACGGGGACGAGGTATGCCTACTAGGTTAGGTTAGGCCTGTTAGGTTAGGTTCCATTAGCACTCCTTTCGTTCAGTTTAGCATATACGGACAACATCGGATTTACAAATTCCACGGCATCTTCCACACCCCGCAACAACTTCACGACGCATCCTCGACACATCATGTTGTAGCAGCAGCAATAGCGCGTATTGTGCTCTCGTGCAGAAAGCAAATGGCGGCAGCAGCAATAGCGCGTCGGAAATAGATTTTCGTAGAAAACCACATGCATTCGCATTAAAATGGATCAAAACTACATTCCCGAACATCAACAACGCTACAGAAAATGATTTGCGTAAGTACTTTCTCCTGTAAATTTGAAGAAATCCGTCTCCGGTATAGTAAAGTGTTACCTGTTCTTTTAATACCAAACATTACAGATATGATATACATGTTGATCATCACTGTACTTGCCGAATATAAAATTATACTATGGAACGATTCAAGCATATAAAGGGGTGATTCTTCGGTTTATCCAGAAATTTTCATCGGGGGAGGGGTAGGGACGATTTTAGAGGGTGTAATGATAATAGCATAAGATGACCAAACATCGAGCTTCTGTGAGGGGGTACGGTCACGAGAAATTGTTTTGTTCAAGCTCTTGTTTCCTTTCCTTTATTTTCCCTCTCATTTCACATTTTATTCTACTCTTCTTGTTTCTTTGTTCCAGAGACTTAAGTGTGTTATTCCTGTCTTCTGACCGTATCGACATTTCTATGTAGTTTTCGTAACCCTTATCTCTACTACTTGTTAATATATTGTAATGCCTGTTGAGGAAAATCTTTGGCCTTGGTGCACTTTATTAACTATGCTCTTTCATTTTTGCATCTTTTATTTCGAGAATCGAGACGAGATGAAGACTGGAGGAGACCGAGAACAAGACTGACGTGTACATCTCGTCTTGTTAACATCCATATTATCAACTCGGCTCATCTCACTTCTTCTCGTGACTGTACATGTACAGTCAGCGTCAAAAGTTGTTATAGAGCGTTTCAATTCAAGTATACGAAATTGCATACCTTGCAAGGATGTAACAGAACAAATCTGATGGGAAAGTAAAGGTGACACTTCGTTCTGTTGCTGCAGTACAATCAGACTTGACACTGCCTGAGGTCAGAATCGATTCTAGATCATTTGATTACAAGACCGTGCCTTTGCGCGAGGGGTTACTTTGGCTTGATTCAAAGGTGGGTGGCGAGAGAGACTACCATTCTTTCTTCCCTACCGTATCTCCCACTGCCCTCCTTTGCAGGTGTATGCCATTACGTTCTCCCAGGCTCTATGACTTCTATAGAGATACAAGGAACAGTGTATGTTTTCCCCTACCGTCTTCGACCTGGCTTCACGTCCCCTTATTTTATTTTTCTACGTTTCTTTTGCCTCCTGTGCTTTTATATATATAAAAGTAGTACACGACATCGAGGAATGGAAAATGGATTTCTTATCTCCATCCGAGCGGGCCGGGTAAGAGAGGGGGAACATCAGCCTTTATGGGAACAGACTGGAAGACTGCGTGACACGGGAAGACATTCGAAATTTAAATCAAGATGATGCTCCTCCTCACACCGCCCACCAGTGCCATCTGCAGTGGGATAGACTTACGAAGCGTCAGTATATTGCAGAATGTAGGAGCTGGAGCCCCAAGAAGGTGCATCAATATTTGTGTCTTCCAAAGAAAGGAAGACGAGAAAGGGAGATGGAATATCGGACAGGTCGGGTCGGATGACTCGTGACGTCATGTCAAGATTTCAATATAACGTGGAACATATATTTGGGGATCGTGAAGGGGGTTTGTCCTTGGAAAGTTTGAAATTTCAATCTGGCTAACGTGAGATGTATTTCTTTTTATTAAAATTTTGTAATATTTCTTTGGATTGTAGATGTTATTGATCACGCTTTATACTATGACTTTATGTATTGGACTACTATGACGTAAGCTATAAGTCAACAAGCTGAAACATTAATATTTATTTCTCATTTTGGTTTATTTCAGGATGACTGCCAGAATTACATTAGGATATTGGCTAAGATTGCCGATGACAAAGTGTTGATATGTGGAACGAACGCTTACAAACCATACTGCAGGCATTATCAGTACAAGGTAGGTCGAATATATAATCATTATTTTATGTGATGTATCATTAAGTTGGGTTAATTAAGGTTTCATTACAATGATAATATGAAGTAAACAAAGCAGGAGGAAGTAATTTTCTGTGTTGCTCTCTATCTTCGGTTTAGCCTAAAGGACGTATTACGCGTATCAATAAGTACTTTCTGACGTGGGCTTCCGAATCAGAAAGCAACGTGTGAAATAATGTTAAAATCACGTTGGAGATATAGAGTTGGTTTGGTATTTGTGGGGCCGGCCCCCGTGGCGGAGTGGTTAGCACATCGCGCTACGACGCCAGGGGTCCCGGGTTTGAATCCCGGCCTATTCATGAATGTTTGTGAGTGTCCATTTATCAATTTCATCATATACTCACTCATCTCTATCTTCGCAAATTGGCCAAAAGTGACACAAAATAAAGCAAATCAATTAATCAATTATATTTGTGGAAGCGGATCTAATAGCTCTTTCATTTTACTGACACCAATTTTTCTTGTCACATGCTTCTCTTCAAACCTCACTAGCTGACAGTGTGTTAAAATGATGTGGAAGTTGATGGTTGTAACGGTTATAACAGCTTTCAATGGGGAAGTCTTTGCGTGTAATACACCCTTAAAGATATATTACCATCCCAACAAGGATTCTGCAAACTAAATTATTTCGTCTCCCATATCTGCTACATGTCTAGTACATATGAAACTTTGTGTATTACATGTGAACTGTTGCGTAAAGAGTTTTCTGTTTCTTGGCAATATAATTAGTGCTTAAATAATTAAACATAGATATTGGGCCTCGTAATCGAGAGGCTCCCTGGTTCGATACCACGTGGAGGAGCATTGCACAGTGGTTCGGATCCCACTTTAAAATGTTGGTCCAGTCCAGATTAGCTTATTGTGCATAAAGTGGACTTAAAACAACAGTTCAACAACAGAGCTTGGATAGTACAGATAATGTTTATTGTTTTCCAAATTAATTTATATTTTTATGTACAGTGGTGAAAGAATACTCCCCCCCTCAATATTACTTGTAACTCTATGGGGGAATTACTTTTTTCCACCACTGTACACACTTCTTCTGACACAGAAAGTACAATTGTCGCATAGTTTTATATGATGCTTATATGTGATTTAAATACTGTGTCTCCTAATCGTGACTGGACTTACAGTTTAAAGTTAAATGAAGCAGTGTACCCGTGCATCCACTGCAGGGGCTCGAGCAACGGACAAGTACGCTCTCGGAAAGGCGCTAAGATTTAGTCTATCGTGTACAGCAATTATTTTCTTAGTTTTAAAAGTTATTATCAATAAGATCCCTAGTAAATATTATACAATATTTGCATAAATTTAACAGCCTCCTATTGAGCTGGATATATCCTGCAGGGAAATCTTGGAAAACTGGGACACTTGTAACGGAGAGGGATTTTGGGAACTGAACCGTGAGATTTTCCATTAGCAGCTTCTGTTTGGATGAAAGGGAGACTAGCAGAAGGGTGAGGGATTCGCGAAAAGGGGAGGTGGGGGTAGATTTGACAGAAAGGGCATTTTTTTACTCCCTACTTTATACCTTTCATCTTTCCTTTTTGCCTCCGACCTGTGTGTGTGTTGTGTTTCTGCGCACTTCATGCTACCAACCACTGCAGTTCTGATTCTTTTTCCTCTGCTATTTCTCTCCCCCTCCCCCGCGAGTTTCTCTCCCATGCTTTGCGTGCATGCCGTTCTAATTGTGTGGGAGTGGACATTGGTGTAGGGGGTAGCGTGGTTGAAAAGTGTGAAAAGGCAGATGTCAGGGGAAAACATGTAATCTCTTTATCTGAGAATCAAGAAATCGTTTTCTCTCCCCCTTGTCTTCAGCAGTGGGAAACTTTGCTAACTTTCTTCATACTTCCCTTCACTTCGATCGAGCACGTATCTCTGCATAAGCGTTCCTGCAAGGGTGGTAGGTCTGTAATAAATAGACACTTTCGGGCACTTTGCTTGTGCATAAACTGCACCAGCCCCTTTTTCAAGGAAGCAGAAAATGTTATCGATGATCTTTAATGCGCTATTCCAGTACAACTAACGCTTTGGTTCTATCACCTATCATCAGTGGCGTGTCCAGGATTTTCGAAAGGGGGGGGGGGGTTACGTATACTTTTAGTCGTCTCTAGTGTTGCGCGATATATTGTCCGGACGATATATCGCGATGTTGAAAAAATATCGTCCACGCGATATCAACTATACAATATATCGTCACGATATTTTGGCGATATATCGTCACGATATTTTGGCGATATATCGTCACGATATTTTGGCGATATATATCGTGTTTGCGATATATTGTCACAATATTTTGGCGATATATCGTCACGATATTTTAGCGATATATATCGTGCCAGTGATATATCGTCACAATATTTTGCCATCGTATATCGTGTCGGAGATATATCGTCACGATAATTTGGCGATATATTTCGTGGAGACGATATATCGCAGATATCACGATACGGAAAAAAATCGTATCGTATCGTCTGTGACGATATTTTCTTGACGATATATTGTGGTATCAAATTTCGGATATTTATTTATTTATTTAGTTTTGTTTATAATGGCGAAGATAAGGCTTTGTAGCCTTTTCTACCATTTAACCATGTTTACATCGAAATATCGTCCGTCCCTAGTCGTCACCCGTCACTTTGTCATCATTTCCTGCCTTTGACTTTTCTTTTTAGAAATACTGAGGCCAAAGGGGGAGTTATGGCCCCCACCAACCCTCTCTTGAGCACGCCATTACCTATTCTTGTCTACAGATTCTACACTTATTCTTGTCATGTAAAATATCTAATCGTGACAAATCTCTACCGGGTAGGAACTTGCCTCCATTTTCCGATTGCTGTTTTATATCCACTTTATGCACAGATAAGCTAATCGGGTATCGAACCCGGGACTCCTTGATTGCAAGACGACGACGTTATCACTACGCTATCGGCAAAACCATTATCTTATCGTACTTTTTCTATTACGTTTACGTTGCTAATTATGACAGTGAGTGGTGATTAGATGAAATTGATGAAGGGGACACTCACGAAGAGCACCCATACCAAGTCCGGGATTCGAATCCGGAACCTCTGTGCTAACCACCCCACCACGGAGATCGGCGACACATTTTGTGCTCTGCGTGAAGGAATACCTTTGTCCAGACCGCAACTCCACACAACTTCGGTGGCGAAATCGTGAGTCGTTCACTTGATGTGATTAAAGCATTCGTTATGAGAAATAATGGTGTATGTGTGTATATATATATGTATGTATGTATTTTTAAAGGGGACCTCATCCCATATTAAAGTTCAGAGGAAAATATTGGCATTTGCGGATATGAAGCTTCATCCCTCTATTTTCGGTTGGGCTCCTTACTCGGAGAATTGTGACAAAATCCCAAGGTTTCTAGAACCCTTATTACGTCATAACGGGAAGGAGATTTTTTTGTGACACATATTATTTTGGAATATACTGTATTTGTGGAGAGCGCTTGAGCTGTTGTAAGGTCTTGATGCATCGATCGATACAGTGTACCGCTGCAGCCTAACTACCACAGAGTGCTGAGTTCCCGAAATTGATTTCTTTCGCCCGCCGTTATGTGAATAATGTAAGGGGGCAATGCGGCATGTCCTTACTTACAGAAGACCTCTGCAGCAAGAAATGCAGTGATTGCCACCACACTCAGTTGGTGTCGTCCTAATTGCGAACACTTGCTGCCTGAACAGGAATATACTCGAAGGACTATGTCCTAATTGCGAACACATTTTTCTGCCGTGGGACCTACAACTTTCTCTCACACTTCCCGAATCTATTTAACGATTTTTTTTATTATTTTAAAGGGACTCCGTTTCAGACTTGAGACTGGTCAGTGTTTTGTTGGATCATTGAAAATTCGACATGATTAAAGTAGTCGCCAAAGTATATATAATTTAATAATAAAAGTGTGGCCTATTTTGTTGACCTAACAAAGCAGAAGACCGTGACAAATCAATCAGGTTGCTATTGTTGTTAGTCAAACCAGCTGTCTCTCTGCTTCACTACCTGATCATTTTTTTGAAAACAGTATTTTCAGTTTCGTGTGTTCGCAATTAGGACATGCAATTACAAGGGTTGGATAAAAAGTAATGGCAACACTGGTATAATTGCTAGTTGACTGTATGGGCAGAGGAGCACGTGTTACATTCCTTCAATGTCCCGCAGTGACCGCCCTATAGCACATATGATGGCTTCGCGCATGTCGTAGTGCTTCCCGCCCAGTGGTTCCTTCATTTTGACAAAACGGTTGTAATCACACGGTCTCATACCGGTGAATACTGCGGATGTTCCAGTACCTCCCACTACCAGTTATGCAGGAGCGCCGTCACATTGTTCGCAGTGTGACACCTTGCATTGTCAAGCAGGATGATGGGACACCTTGCCGTCGCTTCCTTCTTAATGCGAGACGAAGGTGGTGTTGCAAGAAGGTGCAGTAGTAGACTGCGTTGACCGTCTGCCTGAGAGACGTTGTTCTTCTTGCCTAATCATATTGTTAGGGCGCTTGCACTCTCGTCCTCTGCTTCAGAGCACTGCTGTTTTTGACTGAATAACATACAATCGCTCCCACTCACTATACTTCCTCGTCTGACATTCCTTTATCAACCACGAAACGGTTGTGGCGCTGTGACTCGCCCCTTTCACGGGACAGCAGTGTTGCCATTACTTTTTATCCAACCCTTGTATTTCTGTGTTCGCAATTAGGACGATTTAGGTGTTGTTCGCAATTAGGACACAACCCACTCAGACCGCTCCTCTGGAATTTCCTATAGATTGCAACACTTGATATGTAATTCATGAATACTGGGCTGAGGACTTATATGAGTTAAAAACTAGCAAAACATACTTGCAAATGTCCCGTAAAAACCTGTAAAATATGCACATTAAAATTAAACAGCAATTACGAATACAATTATACTGGTATGCTATGCCAGTGTTTCTCAACCGACGAGCCGGTGGTGGGTGGAACCTGGCTTGCATTAAAGCGTATCGCGAAATGTTTCCTTTTAGTTTACACTAAATTTTCATTGACAAATATATCATAGTGAAAATATCCTGATTATTCGGAATTTTTCGGTGTCCAAAGTTCAGAATCGTAATGAAAATCAACACTTACCAAAGTAATTTAATAATGTTGGCCTGAGGAAACTTCAAGATTTCAGTGGTTCTACTGGCTTGAAATCTAATTTGAAAACTAATTGAAACCTAATTTTATGCAGCGTGTTCCGAGAAACAAATGCTCACCGTTTAAAAACAGAGGAAGATGTTTTTTATTTACATTAATGAACCCAACAGGCTGACGCCCAGTTAGAGAGATCATGTTACATAATGGAACAGAGATACAGGTTATCATACATGTTCAGTGAGCGTTATTTGAGAGTGTTTTCGATGCAGCCTTTTAAAATTGCATATGTTTTTCATTTTACAAGATACAGAAACTCTCCGTGTTTATTCACCAATAGTGAATACACGTGCTTGCGCATGCGCGGGTTGACCCTTTCCCGAGACACACAAATGTCACTTTCCACATAGTGCACCCTGGACTGCACTTTGCAGACTATCGAAGCTCTGGCGTCTGAACTCGCAGCCATTGTGCCTTTGTGGGGATTGTGTTGTGTGTCGCGATTGTGTGTTTGTGATTGTCCCTTCTTATTACCATTCATCCTCATCTTCGCGATTAGCCAAAAGTGGCAGAAAAGCGAAGTAAAATAGGCTAAATCAACCAACCAATCAAATAACTTTTGCATGTAAATCAGCCAATGAATATGAACCAGTGTTTGTTTAAGTTATTTTACGTCCCTTTTCTGCAACTTTGGCTAATCGCGACGGTACGTGATGATATGATGAAATTGTGAAGGCCAGGCCAGGATCGAACCCAAGCCCCCGAGCGTCGTAGCGCGATCACGAAGGTCGGCACGAACCAGTGTTGCTTCACCCATTTTTATTTCCCAAGGCATGCAAATTAGCGACCCGCAAATCCACGAGGCGGTCCCCTGTCCAAACGTTCCCCTTCCCGCTGATTGTATGGGTTCCGCAAGAACATTTTTTTAAAACAGAAACATGCTTTCTATTCCACTTTCATTAGATTTCCCCCTTCTTTCCACAACCTCCCCTCGAGCTATAACGCCCCTCATCTCTTTACACGAATGAAAATCTATTACGTTTTGGAAGTGAAGGATAGGGTGGAAGGATAATGTTGATGTTGAGAGAACCGCCGAAAAGAGTATGAAGCGATAAAAATAGGATTAAATTGACTCCAAGAGGGAGAACCTCCCCCCTTCTTTTTTTGGGAAGCATCCTTTATCTGGCCCCCTGAGGGGTTGCAGTGCGCAAAAGTTGGAAGTAATTGTGCCTCCTTCTTGTCGTAACATGCTGGGTTTTCCCACGAAGCAGGATAATACTTTGAAAGCGCTTATAACAGTCTCTGCTTGAACTGATGTGAAAGTGAGACATTAAGGGGAAGGGGAGAAGATATTGGATATCGGACCTCTTGCAGTTTTTTCCCTCGCTGCTTACCAGGGACCGTCATATTCGTTATCATCAGTATTTGCGGGGTGGCCAGGGTGTTTTCCTCCCCTTTAAGCTAGGATCAGGGGCGTAGGCAGGGTTGATATTAAGGGGTTGCACGTACAGGGTAATAAAATGGGATAGTATAAGATTTTGGAAGTATCGAGGAAATTCACTTCTACAGAGGAAGAAACGAGTCTTTCTTAAATATATATATATATATATATATATATATATATATATATATATATATATCTGATGGCGGTCAGGCATTTGTTTAAATAGAAACTGGGATCCATAAACAGGGTGACTGCTCACCAGGAACTCCGGGAATTATGCGTGAATTATTGGCTCCGGCAATTGTGCCTGAATTCTGCTTGAATGTTTCTCCGTAGACGTGAAAAATTGCAATTTCATTAATGGATTAATAAAATATACTCACAAATGTTCTGAGGCAAGTTTACCACAATTTACGTTTTTTTTTTATCGAGGAAGAATAATAAATCTGCATGAAAAATAAAACAGAATTCTCTCAATCCATTTACTTTGCTAGTGTCCCTTGCAGAACAATCTATCTGACAGACGGAAGATTATTGCAACATAGGATATCTTGAAGTTGATAAGTTAAATTTACGTTTAAAATTCTTATACAATTAATGATTTTTTCGAAGATTACAATAACATTTGTGACTTGTGTTTGTTGATGTATTTTGAGTCTGAGAATGTAAAATGGCAAATACAAACCCCGCACCGTAAATTATTTTCAATATATACCATTTAATTGAAATGAAACAGATTTTGGATACATTGGAATCACACAGACCCTTTATAATGTAAATATATTTTGTGTGTGTGGGTGGTCAGGGGCAGTAATTCGTAAGGTTGACATGCAGAAAATATCTGCTTCTAGCCTTGAATTTTTGGAAAGTTCGCCTTGAAAACCGGGAATTATGATTGAATTTTATCGTGGTCCTAGAGTAGCCACCCTAATAAATCCCACCTGTTTCTTTGTAGAATTAGAAAATAATTTATACATAATGGCCCTTTTTTTAAGGCTAACATCTACGTATTTTAGTTTAGTTATCGAAGAAGTTTGCTTGTCTGAGCGTGTTTGAGTTTTAAGTCCACTTATGCACAGATAGGCTAATCGGTACTGGTCCTTAAGTTTAAAGTGCGATTCGAACCACAGTCTCCGGCAATAATAAATGGGACACCTAAATCCTGAAATATTAGATTCCCTGCAAGCCGTTATGTGTGTTGCATAACTCTACGGCGCTAGTAGATGTTGACATTGCAAATTTTCCATTAAGTTTAACCACAGATTCAACTTATCGCCGTACAGGTAGACAACACCATAAAGCCTTGCAGCGAAGCGAGTGTTTCAGGATCTTAGATGTCTTATTTTTATCTAGATTGCATGGCCGAGTTAGTGCATGTCGCTACGTGCGGTCCAGAATGTTTAGTCTGGTACATTTCCCGCCAGTACTTGGTCTCTCGTCTGCGAACTGTTGTTGCCAAAAGTATATCGACATGACAGCTGACCGTACTGTTGCAAGAGTCCTTCGAAAGAGCATGCAAATAATATAAATGAGCTATTCAAGCCCTTAGAAGATAAATAGTGATTTTACAGTCGAACAGGAAAGATCTGCAAACCCTGTCTGAAAACTTGATTTAATGCCTGCCTCACACGTATTTTTCGCCTGGAAAATAGGTTTCCCAATTGCATACTCGCGTGAATAGCAGCAGGTTAGATTTTGCACTCTCAATACGCCATTTTTATCACGTGAGACATCGAAAAGCGGGGCTTGAGTTGCACATCTGTCCCTGGGCCCCTGATGAGGCATAATAACAAGTTTTCTCACACTATACAACTGTCCAGACGATTGCGTTCCTTACTACTCACCGAAACTGCGTCTAGCTTTCAGTGAGGGTCCTTGTTATATTTGTCTTACTACTCAAGCTATATGCGATGCCAAAGGAAGCCATTGTGTTTCTGGGCGAGGTAACTTCTTTGAAGAGCGTAAGAGCCTGAAACAAAACGCATAACACAGTTCGCCCATTCTTCTAGCTTCTCTTTATCTCTCTCTATCTCACATCCGAAGAATAAATTGTCTTGTACTGTTATCTGTCCATTGTGGGTCGTTTGCTCTCCCTTACCTTTTTCTCTCCTTTTTTTACAAAACCTATTCCGTCTGTGGAATAGGTTTTTACTGTTGATGGAGTCGCCATCTTTACTACTGGGTGTTTCCACGCTGTTCCTCTGCTGTAAGGCAACAGTTGCCATTCAGGTAGAGATGACGTAGGTATTTTACTCTTCCATTCTCCTCTGCAAGGTTAAAAGGGGTGCCCGATTGTTTGGCTTTGTGGTCCTCGTGTATTTGATATTGTTTGCCTCAGATGTTTCTTCTTTTGTTCTTTTAATGCGGGGTCGCTGTGTTAAATAAGCGTTCTTGGTCGTTACTGATGATGGGGGGGGGGGGGAGGCAAAGCGGGATGCTTGTCGCTAGATGAAGTGACTGCATTCACTTGCCACACACATTGTTCCCTGAAAGTGAGCCGATGTATTTCTTTGAAGAATTGTAGAGAAATTTAGAATGGAATCCAAGGACTTTCCCCTCTCCCAATCTTCTTTCCCATTCTGGGCACTTCTACTAAATTCGTTTCCAACCGGCAACCTCTCCTCTGAGAATATTTGTATTATTTTATAGTTATTTTTTATTATTCATAAATAATTTTCATTATTAGAACTTAATTTTAAAGGAAAGTGATAATTATACTACTTTCTTGCCAAACCTTCATGAAAATAGTAGAAATCTGGAAATTGCAAGTTTTAGGGGGGCATTTAATAATATGCCTTAAACAGTACACGTTGTTGTTGTTATCAAGGGCTCCTGGGTTCGAACTCCGGTAAAGGCACATTGCACAGTTGTTTGGTTTCCACTTCAAACTCTTGGTCCAGTTTCGATTAACCTATCCGAGCAAAAACTTCGTTGCTGCTGTTGTAATTGCCTAAAAATTAAATTAATTTATATTAGGTTCTCAATTAATATAAATTTGCGAATTCTCCCACACACACTCACGCTCACCTTTCGTTCAATTCGAAAACTGTTTACAAGGTTGTGACCAGGTTTTAAAATCTATTGGTAATGACTATTCTCAAAAATAAAGAGAAGGAAATGTTTATACCATACAAACTTTAGCCTTAATATTTTGGGGACTTACCTTAACGTAGAAATGGACTTGAATTTTGAGTTGTCTTATCTGAACAATTACAAACTGGTAACATTACACTGTATCAACTGAAGCCATGCTCGTGTTTAACAGCAGGTCATGATTTTCGAATCACTTGCGTTCGAAGCAAACTTGAACTCTGACGTCACGGATTTGTTTTTCATGTGCATGCGCAGAAGACTACAACGCATTCAACGGCACATGCTTATGCGCAGAAGACTACAACGCATTCAACGGCACATGCGCAGAAGATGCTATTTGCAGCATTATAGGCCCCGGAACAAGCTTCAGGAATAGCTCTCCAAGCTACTAATCAGTTTCATTCCTCCGCTCTTCTTTCAGGCTTCTTGTTTCCAGAAGAATGCTCAACGAAGTCCAGTGGCGCTTAGAGAGAGGGAAATGCAGGCTTTTTCATTTTTCAGACTCTTCATGGCGGTTGCTAAGATAGAAACAAAGTGTTGAATCTAGGGGACAGGGGGCAGCATTTATATCTGCAGCTAAATTACCTCTGAACACGTGCAACTTCCCGGTATATGTGAGAGGAGATAAAAAAATATTGTTTCCGTTTCTTCTCCGAGCAATTTTTCTTTCCAACCCCTTCCACCCCCCTCTCCCGCCGTAGACTGCGGAGAGCGGCTAAGTGTCGTGACTTTTGGCAATCGATCATTAGTTCGCCTCTCTGCGTTTGCTATCAGAGCACGCTACCGTGAAGTCCGTGCCTCCCCCCTTCTCCCTACTTCCCCCCTATCTTTTGTCTCTTTCTCCCCCCCCCACTCCCTTCCCATTTGTTCTTTTCACTTTTCCTGATCTTAAATTGTGTTCTAAAACTCTCGGTTTCGCAGAAGACAATGACCGGAGAAAGTTTTTTTTCGCGATTAGAAGTTTCGGTGGGGGTTGGGGGGTTATGAATTGGTCCTAGTCATGTACCGCGGCATTTCCGAGTACCAAAAGTGCTCTTTCCGCGAATTTTTGGCCTGACTGAGCAGGTTTTGTTTCTGTATGGAAAACTGGATGTTTCGATCTATTTTTTCTCGAGCTTTCATGTGCACTTTTTTCTTCGGTTCGCACTACGTCGCGATTTAATTTTGAAGAACGTACATGACTTTGTACACTTGACCCTGTCAGCTAGATGACCTTTTAATCGGTCGGTTCTCCACGCAATAACAGTTCAGATTTTTCCCGATTTACTTTCCCCTCCCTCCTTTCTTTGCGTGTTCACTTTGATGTATGCCCGCTAGTGGCTGAAAAATATAACGATTTCCATATTTGGCCCATTAACTTCCTATTCTACATTTTCAACTTATTCTGTAAGTGTAATTGATTATATCCTGTACCAGACCCGTACTAAGTCTCGTACACTTAAGTCAAAAGTAAACAAATCAATAATGTCACGTATTATTTGCACAGGCACTAAGATTTTGCCCCTCTATATATTGTTGTGCCGTTCTCATAATTTAATCGAATTAATCCCATATATACCTATGTATTTCTGAAAGATATAACTGTTCTAAGCTTTTAAACTACCAAATTTTTATGCTGTCAACATCGAAATTAATGGGGAATATTTTCTTACTGAGCAACAGTACGGTAGTAGCGTATCATACCCTTAGGTATGAGGGAACTTAATGGGTATGTAGCTCACTCAATCATTCATCCTTGATGGTAGAGCAACTAGCTGCTCATTGTGAGCTGGATGGTAAGGAGCTAGAGGCTCCTTATAAAGATCTAGAAATGGCAAACAGTTAACACTTGTATTTTATAACCTTCGAACCTGAATCATACATGGTAAGGGTACCTGTCTAACCTGAAGTCTGATGATGAAGTTTTAAAATGAAGTTCTAGAACGAAGTGTAAGCCTGTACTGAAGGCTTGCTTCTCAAGCTAAGTCAGGAAGACTGACTTTTCGAACACAAAACCGAAGACCGCTGTTCACTATTCCAAGCCAATCCAAAAAGTGATTCTTTCTCCTCTATTCCTCCAACAGTGGTGACTTCGTCCACGCCGATTCGTCAAGTTTTGATTTCCTATATCTTAGCAAAATTACAACCTGCTTACCTGTGAGCAGTTTGCTACAGCAGTACTCCAGGAAGTCTCTATACACTTGACTCTTCATTTTGGACATGCCTGAGAAGAGCAACTGGCTGGTAGAATAACTGAACGACCCTTGGTCAGATTGTAGCTTTTAGAAAATGTACAGACTTACGCTTCGTTACGGTAGTAATAGCGGAAGGATACAGATAAAGATTTCTATGACTAAATTTTGGTTCTAAAGTGACTATCTTTTTTGTTCAGTTTTGATGAAATCGTTTTAACAGTGCCGTGTCAAAACACAATGCAAAGATGCTGGGTACGAATCTCAGATCCTTTATCATGTATCTACCCATCAACTAACACGAGTGTGAAAACATGCTCTTGAATGAGCATATGAACCTCCCCCCGAAAGAAATAGAAAAACAGCCATTATGGTGGCTATACGACCTGAGATATTTCCGCATGCAGCTGCCGAGGGGCCTAATCACTTGCAAAAACAATTTACAAGTCTGCCACAATCGTTCCCGTCTCGCGAACTGCTTTCGGATCATGTCTGCGGGCCGACATGTAACTGGTGGTTCAACAGTCTCTCTTTTTTCGGGCGTTGACCCACATGGGGATTCCATCCGCTCCTTCGCGTTCTTTTCAAAAGATCTCTCTCTCCCTCTCTCTCTCTCTCTCTCTCTCTCTTTTTCCCGAATGCATTCAACATGCGAGAAAAGGAGCACGAAGAAGTGTTGCCACGTGGACGAAAATTAAGCTAGAATTCTTCCCTTAAAGATTAAAACTTCGCTTCAATTGCTTTCGCTCCTCGTTGGCAGCAACATTTAAAACTTAGTGCGGGGGTGGGGGGGGGGGTTATGTAATCAGCACCACGCTCCGGACGCCATTACTGCCCAGGTATCCCATGATGAGAGGCTGAAAAAGACCAAGTCGCTTATTGGAGGATGTTGACCAGGAATCGAAACCGTATCTTATCACCATAACTAAGCTTTCAGATGAACTTTATACCAGATAAAAGCACAGTACACACCTAAGGGTTATACAAAGTTCCTTGTCTATGATTAAATCATGGGGTGTTGTGTTGAAGAAGGATTTTTATTGTGTGTAGATTCTGCTGTGGCAATAAGTGAATTTTCATAGCAAATTTTCAGTGGCAACATCTACCACCGCCATAGAGTTATGCAACACACATAACGCCTTGCAGGGAAACAAGTATTTCAGGATCTAGGTGTCCCATTTTTATTGCCGGTGACTGTACATCCAATTCTGCCGGCAAGCGGCTACACGGGAAACTGCATGTTAACCAAATGAAGGAAGGGACTGTAAATATGGATAAGGTGGACATATTTTTTGCATCCTTAATCTCAACAGAAGCATTGAAAATTGCTGTTCATTGAAAGAGATCAATCCTGGCGCCATAAGGAGTATTCACAGTATTTTCCCTCCGAAGGGAGACAGGGAAACATTACCATCAAAAGTTGGCAACAGTGGCGTGAAGAAGCAGAAGGGAGATAGGGAAAAATTACCATCAAAAGTTGGCAACACTGGCGTGAAGAAGCAGCCAAACGCTGCATTACATTGGAAGGCCATCGCCCATGGGTGATCATGGAGTGAATCTTTGAACAGGTGAAGAAAAGGAGAGAAGAATGCGAATATGAGGCAGGATAAAGAACCGACAGCTCTCATTGAGGTAGCCGAATCGAAAAGGAGGAATGAATGGCTGGGGCGAAAGGGAAGTGGAACAATCGGGGAAGCGGGAATGCGATGCGGCCTACAGAGAACATTGCGAAGCAGAAGGGGTGGACAATGTATGAATCGCTTAATGAGGACGAGTTAATTGGGTTCGCTCGTAACGACAATTGTGATCATTGGAAGGGGGGAGGGAACGTTTCACAAGGAATTTGCCAAAGGGAAGTGGAGGAATTTATGGGAATAAAAAGTGCAGTGTAAATTCGGCCACATCAAAAGTTAGATCCGGTGAAGCTGAGAGCCACGATCTCACCAAAGAAACCTTCCGGGTTCGAATCCCTGCCTGGGCAGGAGTGGGTGTCCCTTCATCAATTTCGTGTAATCATTTATCATCCTCATTATCGCGATTTGCCTATACAGGGTGTCCAAAAAGTAATAGCGCAAACTGACACAGGTGAACGGACTCAGTAAACATGGGTCTGCAAACGAGCTCTTTTCGAGATAATCGCAAATGCTAATAATGTGTACGAATGTGTGGTTACAAGCCGTCATTGATTGCAGTTTGTGAACACCGAGTGCATTACTCCTTGCGCGGTCCGAGGTTTGCTCTTTGTTTACAAAACAGAAGATTTCCGAGAGGTGGCGTTGTAATCAAACAGGATGGATACAATCAGTACACAGTCTAATCGTACTGTGCGAGTCACTTTTCTTACTGTATTATTAGCATTTTACAAACTAGGACGACGTTTGCAAACAATGAAGTCAGTGGCGGCTTGTAATCACACATTCGCGATTATCTCGAAAACGTCTCGTTTGCAGACCCATGTTTACTGATACTTTTTGCTCCTATTATCGTGTACTTTCACCTGTGTCAGTTTGCGCTATTACTTGTGAGACACCCTGTAGACAGTAGCGTACGCAGAATTTTTTTTTCTGAATTTGGTTGGAATTGTAAAGTGGATATTTCATAGTTGCGTTCTAAGTGGTTAACGTAGCACACTATGAAATATATTACAATTATCATTTATAATATTTGTTTTAAAAGTTGTGACAGAGATGGCAATCCGGGCCATTTTAAGGAGTGTACATTTACTACTTTGATCGTCCAGACTTCTTTACTGATTTTTTTCGTAAAATTGTGATGTTTCTCAAAATTTATGGAGGGGCTGTAGCCCATGAGCTCCCCCCCCCCCAGAGGTACGTCATGCCCTATAACGGCAGGAAAAGCTACGTGAAAATTACGAAACGAGTATCAGTGGATAAATTGTAAGTAAATGGGTAGATTTCTATTTCGCTTATTTTACGCCTCTTTTCAACATTTTTGGGTTAATCGCGACGATGAGGATGAATGATATAGATAAGTGGGATATCCTGTAAAGTAAAAGTAAATTATTAACAAAAACTATGAAATTAAATGCACAGTCTTACTGAATTATTATATGCTATTTTCACTATTCTCTAACCGACAGCAATAAAAAGACCTATAGCCTATTGTGTATTACTTGAATTGCAAATAACGTAATAGTATTTAAATATTCATGTTTTTTAGTTCCAATCTCTTTCTTATTGTTGACGATCGTCTTATTTTTACATACATATAATTCTAGTTTTCAAGCTCTGATTATTCGTCTGTTGTGTTCTTATATAATAACAGCAAGTCTAGCATCTAGTTAATGGAAGAAAAGTTGCCTGTCAGAATCGCACGGATACAACTACGGTGGTGCCATCTGCAATTCGCTTTTCCTGAACAGCCCCGTTGCATTTCCAGTCGTTTTCCAGAGTTTTATACTATTATGTATTCACATATACAAGTATCAAGTGCGTGCAGTCGATTACATTATTACTTTGCATAAAGCAGTGTTGCCAACCTGTTGAAAATATAACTATTCAACATTCAGTTCACACATAGGTGCACTGTTAAAGGGCAAGGAGTATATGAGCTCCACTCATGTTACTTCCGAGACCACACCATAAAACAATATATATGCATGCCATACCAAACTACTTTTTTTCTTCTTCTTTCGTGAAGCAATTTTCACTTGCAAATTACAATACCTGTTCTTCCAAAATGGCGGACTACCAACCCGAAATGATGGGTTCAGTGGTACTTCTGGTTTCGATAGGTTTCGCCACGTACCGACCTCACTTGCGGGTCCGCCAATTACCAGAGAAGTGCGTGCTTCGAATGCGTAAGTGGGGCCGTGGCAGGAAGTTGACATGGCCAGTTGTAACCATTAGAAGCTTTTTATTTTTCTCTGGCAGGAAACATCAAGCGAGATATATGCATTCCTTGCGTTCTTTGCTTTCTCGTTCGGGCATCTTCTTGAAGGCGTTAACCCTTCTGCCCCGTTCTTCATTGAACTGCAGGTTTCTTGTGTGTTGCAGTGGGGAGGGAAGTACGGGAGCCTTCTGATAGTCAGTGCTGCATTTTACTATCTTTTTATGTATTCCAACTATGCAAAATTCAAACAAAGGGGTTGTTGTACAGTCACGGACACTGCCGGGTTGTAATGAATACATCGACTTTCAATGGAATCGTTACAACCCAGCAGTGTCCGTGACTGTACACCCCCTCACCCCCACCACCACCACCATGACCTGGAGAGCCACTGAGGATAAGTTATGAGTTTGAGTTTTACGTAACACTTTGCACACAGATAGGCTAATTTGGACTGGTACTACAGTTTAAAATGTGATCCGAACTATTGTGCAATGTGTCCCCACCGAGTATTGAACTCGGGACCCCTTGATTATAAGGCGTTACCACTACGTCATCGGGAAGGATGGGTTATGAACCAGCGTGTCTGGCCGCTGGGGAATTCTTGAATTTCGGGGATTGTGTCCCGAGATGGTATTTTCACTCGCTAAAAATAACCTTCGCCCATCTTTACTGTAAAAGGTTGACTGGAGAATTACAATTCCAGCCCCCTCCAGTATTCAAGTGAATTTAAATGTTTCGCATACTTTTCATCGCCATTTTGTTACAAATGTTCCTTGTATAGTCGACGCGCTAGCTTCTTTAACGACCGGCTGGCTTTGAAGTCGACGGAGCGCGCTCACCAGCTACAACAATCACATTCCACGAACAGTGTTGCCACATCTACTCTCCAGATGCGAAAGGAAAAAGTCTCCACATTGAAGTTGCAAACAAGAAATTGACACGACAGCAATAGCGTATCCGCAGTCATGTGACCGAGACTCCACGTGGAATAGACGAGCAGAATGACAGCTGCGCCCATTGGCTGAAGGTTGAGTGTGATTGGACGAAAACAACTCGCTCGCTGTTTAACCCCACCCGCGTTCGTGGCGGCGGCTTTCTTCAGTTCTTGGACGTTCACGAAGTAAATGCGCTGACTTACTTAAACACCCGACTCTTGAGATTGGAGGCAACGGTTTGATATTTCAATTCGAAAAATCGACGTTAAATTTGACTCCACCATGAAAAGTATCCTCCGTCAACAATAATATGTTGGATTTCTGTTATCATCATTCAGCATCTTGTGCTACATCCATTTTCACATGTCGTCCCTTGTTAGTACGTATGAGGAGAAGTGTGCCTTGAGTAGGCGATCAAACGTACCCAACTCGTGTCGTAAAATCAATTTTCAAAGCCTCCATTGTTCCCACAGCCCATAACGGACTACGAAATAGCCGTTGTTGATGATTTAAATTCTAGTCTCTAGCGACGGGGATGTGCACACGGAAGCCTAATTCTATATTTTCATTTTTTTCCATATGCAGCGCGTACCACGCAGTTCGATCACGTACGGTGTCTCCATGTTGATGTGCAAGAAGGCTTTTACGCGCTGTGAAACCTATTGTTTTCCGTGTAATATAATCTTCACTGCCTTTTGTGCTCGCAATTGGAAATTTAACGGAGTGCACTGTCATGGCGTCGATTGCAACCGTGTTCGTAAATCTGCAGCAAAATGATCGTAATATAGGTTCGAAAACAGTAGTAGGATTTAACATCTCCGTTTATCTTCAAGCATAAAATGTCTGTCTTTAACTTGCGCCAGATTAAATGCCTGTCTTGCACCTATCAGCTTGCAGCGCGGCAAGATGATCGTGTGCTGTAGAATGTTGGAGTTTCCGCCAAGAGTTTTGTACCTTCTAGCCCAATGCGGTGGTGAGAATGTGTATCGTTTTACAGTAATGCCTGAAAGAACAGAAAGATCTTTTTTTAAATTCGGAACGTTTCGCCGAAGTGGCTAAATATTCCTCTTAGAGGAAAGGAGAATGCAAGTGGATGGAGCGAGGCAATAATGCACTGTTGCAAACGGCTGGTATCTGCTATCGCGTTGACCCCTCCATGCACTCACTTTCCGTCTTACGCGATGACGGGTCGTGCCCTCTCGAGTAACCACTCGCGCAGAGTTCTTGGTTTCGTTCGCTTGCCCCACAGACTTCTGGGACAGTTTGTGTGGGTGTGTGTGTGTACAGTCAACGGCAATAAAAGAGGGGCACCTAGATCCTGAAATACCTGCTTCCCTGAAAGGGTTATGTGTGTTACCTAACTCCTCGGCGGTGGTAGAAGTTGCCATTCAAAATTTGCTATTAAAATGTACTTATCGCCGTAGAGTTAGGCAACACACATAACTCTTTGTGGGGAAGCTAGTAGTGCAGGATCTAGGTGTCCCAGATATATTGCCGGTGATTGTACGCACGTACAGTCACGGGCACTTCTGCGTTATAACAATTCAATTAACTTTCAATGGATTCGTTACAACCCAGTAGTGTCCATGACTGTACATGTCTTTTCGAGTATTACAAGAAAGAAATTGTATGCAAATTGTGCATCACCAATTTCTTCCAGCTTGTTTTCCACATCATGAATTGAAATAAAAACGTCAATAAGCAGAGGTCTGCCTTCCCGTCAGCAGAATTTCATTATTTAAAACAACACAGGACAAAGAATAAAAAAGTATGAATAATAGTGGTGGACAATTTGCCTATTATTATCTTTGCCGTTGGCTGTACATACAAAGCCTGAGGAAATCTTCTGCACTAGGGGGAGCTTTTCAGTGGTTCACTCCAGCGACTTCCAAAAAGCGTCAGTTGGCGACATCAATCCCGCAAGCTTTCCCTTCGCCCCATTCCTTCCAACTCGTGACCACCGCCTGTGGAGAGCGGCCAAGCAGACTGTCGAATTTACCCAAATGTAAAACTTGCTTCCACCAGAGAAGAGGCACTACTTCATTCCGCCGTCGCCTTCCAGATTTCTCTCCATTCTTCTTTCTTTCTTTGCTGAGTTGGACGCTTTTTCCTTCTCCCCGCTTTGCACGGCGACTTATATTCTTAACGTCACCAAATTATTGTCCCTGAAGATGGATCGGGGGACGGTTTGGGAACAGAAGGGCTCTTGGATCGGAGAAGATGCTCAAAGACAGCGAGATCACTTCTCTCTTCTCTTCCATCTCTTGATTGAAGCGAGAGAAATCCGTTTCTACATGTCTGTCAAGACGTCATGCTGTGCGATGTAGTTCTTGCTTCAGTAACTCTCAAGCAAAGTAGATTGTCTTTCTCGGGTACTGCCACGTAGATCAGACTTCGCCACCGGGTGGCGAAGGTGAGACAGAACCACGTGCATACACACAGAGAGAAGGAGATAAACAGAGATAAAGAGAAAGGGATAGGGCAAGGAAGAGAACCGGCCTCTGTGGCGAAGTGGTTAGCACAGCGCGCTGTCACACCAGGGGTCCTGGATTCGTATCCCCCAAAAGTGGCAGAAAAGCGAAGTAAAATACACGAAATCAATGAATCAAGAAGAAAGAGAGAGAGAGAGAGAGAGAGAGAGAGAGAGAGAGAGAGAGAGAGAGAGAGAGAGAGATGGAATCAAGGGAGAGAGAGAGAGAGATATGTCTCAACAAAAATACACATCTTTCATAATTCTTTGAAAGTTGGCAGGGGAACCGTGGGTTCCGATATTGTTAAAGGGGGGCGAGGGGCACTACTTTAATATTATAAACATTCTAAATTATTTATTTGAAAAGCTTTGCATTTAGATCACAATCAGTTTCATCTTTTTAACTACCGTACTCTTCATGAACCGCCACGGGTTCGAATCCCGGCCTTGGCATGGGAGTTCTTTGTGAGTGTCCCTTCATCATTCATCCTCATCTTTGCGATTAGCCAAAAGTGGCTCAAAAGCGAAGTAAAATAATCTGAATGAATCAATCAAACTTAATGTGACGCGTATACTCTATCCCCGGTATGTCTAGAGCAGGCGAACGAAAATAAGTCACTGAGCAAGTAGTGACTCTGGAGTGCTCGACCAATGAACGTGTAAGAGGGGAAGTGAGTGCATGAAGAGGAAAATGCAGTTGTACCAGCTGTTACGTGCAGCGGGTACTGTTTCCGCCCACTGGCTCTGTCCCCTTCTCGACCTTTATGCGCGGTCTTGATCCACAGACTCCCAGAACAGAGTATACATTGTATGTGTATTATGGTAATGAACATTATTTCAGTGCAACTTTAAATAACGAGTAACTAATTTAAATAGAATTAAAGAATGTGGAATATTAAAGAAAATACCGCTCTGCTGTTGACTATTGCAACGTGTTTTATCACTATGTAACGTCATACAGTATGGGGTAATCGCCTCGCGTCAGGTTTATGATCAAATAACGGGCCAAAATTTGGAAAACCGATAACACTAAATTAAATCTGATAGTTAATTTGGAAGCGCGTTTCAATTGCACGTTTGTCTTAGGTACTCTTTTATGTTATGCTGTTCTGTTCCTTGTGTTCACATTATACTTGTATATTAGCACTAGTACCAACAAAAGAAATGTATTCACTGTCTGTCCGAAAAGTAACTAACGCTACTCTTTGTGTCTTTGTAGGATGGCCAGTATGTTGTCGAAAGCGATTACGAAGGAAAAGGATTGTGTCCGTATGACCCACACCATAACAGCACGGGGGTGTACAGTGGTAAGTTAAAAATATTATTTTTACTGCTAAGATGCAAGTTTCGTGTAGAATTTTAACCTTGTCGGTTGTATAAAGTCTTATCCCGTAGGCATCATCCTTTATACACTGAATTTCAAATTACTTATTGTATTGGTAATCTGTGATTTGAAAAAGAAAAAGAAAGCCGGTTTTGATTGAATTTTGAATGATTAAAGAAATTTGCCAACGTGTTTGTAATTAAATGCATGATTTAAACTTAATGTACTGGAGAAGGAAGTGTGTAATCTACAAACTGAATTGGTTAAGAATTATAAGAATATGTAAAGAATTTATTACCTAGAACAAGTTGCAAAACTAAAAGATCGGTCCAATTTACCAGGGGGGGGGGGGGGAACATGGTGACTTTAATGTTGAATAGTTAGTTACCTATTTGTTCAAGTTGTGATCCAGATTGTACTTGGCTGTATTGATCATAAGTTGAATTAATTTAAATTCTATTTTACGTTATTCTTATTGTGGTTTTGGTTAAACATTACAATCTCTTGGTATGAATGTATGTATGTATTATATACAAAAGTTGGCGATTTTCTTCTGCGTTAGCAAAATTTCAACCGTGCAACAGTGTTTTTCCTAATCTAGTTTGCTACAAGAAGCGCATAATGAGTGAGAGACTTGATAAAGCAAACTTTGTCCGAAAATATAACGTCTATTCGCAGAGAGAAATGTGCTTTGAAACCAAAGAAGTTAAAAAACAGCAGAGAAAAGGGAAGTTGTAAAGGCAGAGACATCTGTGTATCGTAACTGCAACTCCTGAGAAGGCCTGCGCATTCTATAGATCTCAACCCTCCTGTTCTTTAACGTCCGAGCACATCCTTCGCTTCTTTTATTACCGGTGGCTACTTAGTTGCTTCTCTTTAAAAGCTATTTGTTCCTTTGTTTTTGTCCATCTCCCATCACTCTGTCGTCCGAAGGAAGGGACGAGAAAAGAAAAAGAAACGGAACATCAACAAGGTCTTCAGGAACCCCGTGGAAATAATTTTCGGAGTCGTGAACGTTGTTTGTTTCCAGAAATTGCAGCCATCATCGCCGGTCCCTGCGTCCCATTAGGCGCGGCTATCCATGTCTGTCCCGTCTTCCTCAAACAAAGGGAGGAACGAGAAATGAAAAAGGGGAGAAGAGTGCACCTTGACATCTATGTTATACGGGGCTAACAAATGCGGAGAACGGATTCTTTTCACAGGAGAACAAGAAAAAGTTAAGATGAAAGAAACGGGGGGTGGAATGGAAGGCTTCGGTGGGGGGGGGGGGGAGAATAGCTCAGGAAGGGAGAATGAGAAAGGGATGTTTTTCTGGCCGGATACCTAACGAATGTATTTCCATACAGAAGCCGAATACGTTGGAAGATTGATCTTTTTTTTTTCTTCTACAGTGCTGGGGGATGATTTTCACAAAGCAAATTTGATACTCGGGTTTCAAGTTTTTCTTCTTTTGTCTAGATTTGCTTCGATGGTAACAATCTTGTTTCACGTTTCCAACATACAATTCTGTAATCTTCATTCATTCTACTTGAAACTGAAATAATAATGATACACCTTGTTCTTTATTGTTTGTACATCTTCGGGTAAAGCTTTTACCGCAGTAGTTACCGGCTCGGACCTCCATTTCGCATGTGTTCGCAGGGTGGGTACTCGTAGGGAATTTCTTGAATTCCGAAAATTATGCGTGAATTATTGGCTCCGGGAATTATGCTCAGAGTACGTGAAAAATTGCTACTTTTATTAATCCAAATCCCATTGAATTTATGCATGTTTAAAAATGCCCTGAGGCAAGTTTTTCACAATTTAGCTTTTATTTGTATCCAGGAAGGAAAAGAAAACAGTATTCTCTCAATCCGTTTACTTTGTTAGTGTTCTTTACAAAACAATGTATTAGACAGACTGAAGATTATTGCAAGATAAGTTGTCTTGAAGTTGTTTAGGTAAATAAGAGTTTGAAATCCTTATAAATTAACAATAAATTAAATATTTATATATTTAAATATAGATATGCCGTTTAATTGAATTGAACTAGGATTTTTGGATAGGATTGGAATCACACAGATATTTTTATATTGGTAATATATTTGTGTGTGTGAGTGGGGGGGGGTGAGAGATGGTAATACGTAAAGTTGAAATATTTAAAAAAAAAAAAAAACCGGGAAATATACGTGAATTTTATCATGGTCCTAGAGTGGCCATCCTGGGTACGTTAAGCGACATGATTGGCTCTTACAGAGGTATGGTAGTACCTAAGCCACAACACGTGGATGGAACAACCAATCAGACGAGCATCTTCTGGAAATTTGCCCCGCCATCTTGTGCCATTGGAGGTTGGAAATAACCACGACGCTCCAAATTTTGTCATGGCTCAATACTGGACGTTAAAGTTTCCCCTCCCGTGTTATTGCGACATGTATTTATGAAGGAAATTGAGTCATCTGAATGTTTCTGTGAAAAGAGCGGTATTTTCACGCCATGTTTTCAACAGCCAATCAGAATAAACTATTGTTTAAACTGACCTTACTGCCTCGCGATTGGTTTCTGGTTATAAGGATGGCTTTTTCCAGGTGAATGCTTGGGTGGTTCATTCAAGGAAGTCCGTAGAAATTATCTGTTTACAAAACTCCGACTTTCCATCAAAGGATAGCAGCACGTGATACTTTACGACAGTTCCTTAGTTCTTCTTATAGTTTCTGGAGTGGACTAACCTTTTTTCTTTGGGGGGAGAAGCAAGGTGCAATATTAGCCCTATCTGAGAACAAAATCGACATATATGCTTGGTCAGCATTGGATTTTTCCTTCTGTCAACATCCACTATCAGATGGATTCTATGATGACAATTTTCTATTGGACATCCGAAAGAAAAAGATGGTAAAAGGTACAAATAAAGCTTGTTAAAAGGCTACGAAAAGTGGAAAAGTCGATGTGACGTCAACAAATAACGACGACATTTTCGAAAGAAAAAAGTATATTACTCGAATATTGTAGGCATGTGGGCTACTGCCAATAGAGATGGACATGCACTTCTTGTAAAATAAAGAAAAAAATTAATACCTCAACAGTCACTGCGTTGTGGTATAATTCGTCCTGAATCTTAACTCTGTCGGGAGTTGGAGGAATTGTTTGTGCAAATATTTGGTTTTATCGTATTCATTTCCTTTAATTCCACCCACTTTTTGTCGTTAGTCAATCTTGATTGTTTGACTGTTTACTCTTCTCACCCAATGTGTTTGCGTGAATCCTATATAAAGTCTGCATTCAGGCCAATATCTGATCCAAATTTGTCAATATGCATGCACTCGTGTGGGACTTCGTTTCTCTAACCAGTCTCTTTTACATCGTGTATCAGGTTTATTTTTTTAAAAATATATATCTATATCTGAAACACAACTATCAGGTTTGCTGTATAACAATGAGAAAATCTTCAAGTTTTGTGTTCATGCGCAAGACTTTTGTAAACTCGGCGACATGTAAAGAAAATGGCGACTTTTTGTCTTAAAGTTTCCAGACCTTACACCCCTCAAGACTTCTTCATTTGGGGCTGTGTGAAATATAAAGTCTACGAGCCACTTATGCCGCAGATTGTGCAACAGCTAAAGGGGATAGATAATAAGAAACGCTCTTGCTTTGGTGGACGAGGAGTTTTGGGGAAAAGTGTCGCAAGAACTGGAATTTCGATGGGTTGTTTGTCACCTAACTTGTGGAAGCCACATTGAACATGTGTAGCTATTTGTAGACATTCGTAGAAACTTGATGTGTTACTGATTGATACACAACAAATATCATTGTTATATTCCATATAGTTTAGTAGAAATAAATTCTTAAAGTTGTATAGTCTATTATGATGCACCCTGTATTGCTAACAAACTGACAATAACTTACATAACATGCATTTTTAGTTTTTTACCGTAGCTATCTAGGTTCATTGCGATTCTTGCTTTCTGGAATACATGGAGATATCAGATCACTTTCGATGGCGAACCGTGCGGAAAAAAACAACACATTCTCTCCCATCCGTTCAGCTAACATCTTTGGTTTGTCGTGGTTCCTCTTCATTGATGTCCTTATCTTATTTTCTGACCTTTTTCCTTCTGTTTCGAGGAACGAGAGGAGAAATCGGATTCTGGTAACGTTATTGCACGGTCAGGTGTATCGAACCGTGAGGTAATAATGGGCGAAAGATGAGAAAAAGGGGAGAAGGGTGAGGGTCATTCGGAAAGAAAAATGCCGGTTTAACTCGACGACAAAAACAGCAGCTGCACCCTCCCTGAAGACGGGATGAAAACGAAAACACGGGATTGTTGACAAGGATGATAAGCGTTTATACTTCTTGGATTTCCTCTCGGTGGTCGTCCGGGAAATAACAGTAAATAAAACAGGACTTAGGAAACCTAGGAAAAGTCGCGCGGGCGTGAATATGAGATCGCAGGAAGAGGGGAGATGGGATAAGGCCGTTTTCAAAAGTTCCAATTTTACGGAAATGGAGCATGGAGGTCGTTTGAAGACAAGATCTTGTGGCTAGATTTTTTTTTCTCTTTTTCTTTCACGTTTCGTACAACATCGTTGAGCGAGAGAGATGGATGCATTGTCTTCGAAATGGCTCGTCCCTGTCCCACCCAGCCTCTCCAAGAGATCTCAGGCTCTCGGCTCTTAGGTCTAACCGAAATGGAGCCATTTCTCCATGGCTGGAATCCTGGAGAGAGAGGAAGAAGGCTCCTTCGTATAGCCATGCTATAAATACGCGGCTTCGGCCAGGAAGGAGGACAAGCCCTGGGTTTGCAGACTTGCCACGCGTAACTCCTGATTTCGGCGGTGACAAATTGAGGTGCGATGCTAGGAAGGACAAGGTTCGAAGAGCCGAAAAAAGGACACTTTCCCTGTTTATACATCCAGCATCTTTCTTACTTTTTACGTGCAGAACGATAGCTGGATATTGCAAAATTGTTGTTCAGAAACTACCAAACCAAATTTTGTGACGCTCAGAAAATCGGTGGTGTGTCCACATTTTTTCCAAAATCCCTCCAAAATTATTCAACGGTAGACAATTTATACGATCTAGCGACAACCTTTATTTCTGCTCTATTCTTTTCTGTATTTTCGAAAACAGAAAAATATATATATCTCGTGCATCACATTTTCCATATTTGACCGATGTGCTCTTTTAATTAAATTTAAATCGAAGCCTTTGTAATGAAGACAGTCTGGATCTTCAAATGTGAAGCCAGCGACTCCAGCCAAGAATGATAAACAAAATAGTACATTACTGCGACAGTTGTGGGAAGGGCGTATAGAGATGTGAGTAATTTAACCCAACATGCCATTTAAATTATTAGACAATTCTAATATATGATTTGAGTACATATTGTTCACATATCAAGATCCGACTTGTTCTAGGGTAGCACATAGTACATTCGAAGCAGAACTATCAAAATCCTGGAGTGATGCCGCTCTTTTGAAAAAATATCTTATCCGTTTCGTTTTCTTGGGGATATCAAACTTCCGATGGCGAAAAAGAAACATTTGATCGGGTAGAGGATCCATGGAAGATTATATTTTCGCTAGAAAGAGTCGAAACTTCCATTTGTTTAGCCGAAAACTTGAATTTGAAGTTGTCTCTCCATAAGGAATACATGGAATTCTGTAAATACTTATTCATCATATTTTTCAAACACGGTATCAAGCTTAATAATCAAATTTGGAAATCGTTTCCACTTGCAACATGGGGAGAAATTCATGCTCTCAAATTATGCGTGGATTTTCTTTAGTAGCAGTGCCCATTCTGATGATATCTCTCTATATAAAAATGGATGTGTTGGTTGTTCCAGCATAACTCTCGAACGCCTGGAGCGATTTCAACCAAACTTGGAACACGTATCGCTTGCAATCTCGAAACAAATACTGTGGGGGTAAGACACTCCTGGCACCCCTTGAGGTGGGGGTAGATGAATAGTGACACTACCAATGCCGCTCAACTCCTAGACACCCCTGGCACCCTAGGGGTGGGGGTGGGAAGTGGGTGATATGTAAAAATAATCGAAAATGACAGATATTAGTGTGGAATCAATAGTTTTCGGGGTCGCTAAGATGAATAGTGACACTCCCAATGCCATTCGACTCCAAGAAACCCCTTAGGGGTGCGGTGGGAAGGGGGTGACATGTAAAACGACGGATATGAGTATGGAATCAATAATTATCTGGGTCGCTAATATGAATAGTGGCCGTTCAACTCCCAAGACACCCCTGGCACCCCTAGGGGTGGGTGGGAATGGCTGACATGTAAAAAAAAAAAACGACCTATCTTAGTGTGGAATCAATAGTTTTCGGCGTCGCTAAGATGAATAGTGACACTCCCAATGCCGTTCAACTCCAAGACACCCCTGTCACACCTGGGGGTGGGAAGAAGGTGACATGTGAAACGATCGAAATTTGTGTTGAATCCATAGTTTTCGGGGTCGCTAAGATGAATAGTGATGGCGTTCAATTTATTTATTCTTCCTCTTGGAGGTAGAACTAAAAATGTTGTTCAAAAATTGTTGTTAAATTTATAGGCTATTATAGTGAATTTGTAAAAGATATTACTTTATAATTTGTATACTGTAATTATACTTTTAAATTCCTGTAATTAAAATTAGTTACATTTTACGCTATAGTTAGACTTCATTAGACACCCGGGCAACGCTGGGTAATCAGCTAGTATTGAAATAAATGCATGCCTGGTGTGAAATTGTCACACCTCACCTTCATTGTATAATTCTGCTCATTGTACTATTGTATGTGTGTGTGTTAAGAGTACAGGACTGTATTAAGAATTTTCCATTTGCGATGTTCAAGATCGTTTTTAGGGGCATAAAGGTGAATTTAGCACCAAAATAATCATAATTTTGACCTTAATGAAAATAAAATTGGGACTGTGTTGGGAAAAATTTGAAGGGATGGATTTAGGTGCAGGTGTGCGTTTATGTGGATAAATTACTGAGTATATGTTTCTTCCTTTACAGACGGCCAACTGTACACCGCCACAGTTGCAGACTTCTCCGGAACCGATCCAATGATATACAGGGAACCACTTAGAACAGAGAGATCCGACTTAAAACAGTTGAACGGTGAGTATCCAAGCAATGCATGTTCTGATTTCGTTTCGTATATTTCTTTTTTGTTTCTTCTTCCAATTCTCATTTCTTACTCGTTGCAGTAATGTCTTCTCTCTCTCTCTCTCATTTCATGTACTCTCTCCACATGGTTACCGTTTATTCTGCTCTTATTTCTTTAATACTTGCCTTTTGGACAATAGACTGCTACTCTATTTTTCCATTCGGTAAAAATCTGATATTCCCCGGACACCTATAACTTCTTCGTTTTGTCAATTTTTGACATTTGTACTTTGTTGGAGATTTATCTATAAAAGTAACCATGTTTATTCTTTCTTTATATATTTTATATTGCATATAGCTTCAATTGTTTATTTGTGTATTTCAAATGCCTTAAGTAACCTGCACTCCCATTGGGTAATTCAATCTTAGCGCGGTGTCTAGTTGCCGCCATTTTAGCGCGGTAGTTACTTCCAGCCAGTGTGCGTAGAGAGGCCACTCGGGACACAGCCAGAAACCGTCGCGGACAATTATGGATACCGTAAGCCCAACGTGGCTACGTTTCATTAGTGGCGCGTTGTTGTAACACCAGCTGCAACTTCGTGTAAACAGTTTTCCCTAGACAGGAGTGCATGGGAAGTGTAATCAAGTGTTATGTGCATATACCTTATAATACATAGTTATAGTTATCAGTGTGAGTGCCTGTGTTTTCTTTACAACTCCCAAGAGGATCGCGGTGAACTTTGCCCTGTAGCGACACAATCCATACCAGAGAGATGTAAGTGGTACCTACAATTTCACTTACATTTAGATCCTACCGGTTCGGATCATCATTCATTTCTGGTCCTTCACAGCCGGACAGGTTCTACATTCAGTTTTGGTCCTGTACGGTCCGGAACGCAAACATTTTGGTCCTCCGCAGGCCGCGATCTCCTTTGTATTGAACATGAGGTACGTTATCATCAGTGAATTTAGTGACATTGTGTTGTGCAAACTTTATTTTCAAGTACAGTAACTACAAGTTATTGAAAGCATTACGTCATTCGTTAGCGCGCGAGATATTTTTCACGTGGCTGAAGGATACGCCCGGGACTTCCCCGAACGAGAGCGCTCTCGTTGTTCGCTTGTCAGTGACGTTTCACACTCCTCTCCCTTCTCCCCTCCCGCTGTGTGAGGTTCGGTCGGCGACCAGTGACATGACGTCATACACCGGTGGTGTGTCCCTGAGTTATTTTTAGATTGCAGTTTTCTGTTCCTTCACGGGACTGGCTTTTTCGTTCGTTTTCGTGCGGTAGCGAGGAAAAACGTATCGCGGAGAGGTGCATAGCAGCCCACGCGTGCAGACGTGACATCACTATAGCAACCGTGCATCAGCTGTTCGAGTACCCGCAGTGTTGCAGCCTAACCAGGACTTCAGATGCCCAGATGGTCCAGTGAATGCCAGATCGGTTAGTACAACAGTGTTTGGTTCAATATTTCCTCATTTTTCCTTTCATTTCAATACGCATTGCTTGTCCCTCCCACCTTGAGGCATGGCAGACTTAGCACATCTTCTAAAGCAACGTGCCGCCTACAGGGGGCAAATAACGAGATTGCAGTCGTATATTAGCAGTGTTGATCCAGAGGCGCCGAACGTTCAACAGATAAAGGTTCGGCTGGAGCAACTGAACACATTATGGCCCAAGCTAGAAGAAATTCAGGATTGCATTGAATTTGAAGCCACAGACGATGAACACACGGCAGTTCGAGAGACAATCGAACTTTCATATTTCGATCTCAAGTCGCAGATGCTAACATTAATTGAGGGAAATCATTCAAATACAGACGGCGCGGAAAATGAACACAGGGCTTCGTGCAAGTCTCAAGTCAAGTTGCCATTAATAGAGCTTCCACATTTCAGTGGAAATTACACCCAATGGGTATCATTCAAAGACACATTTTCTTCGCTCATACATGATAATTCGGATATTTCAGATATTCAGAAATTCCAGTATTTACGTGTCGCACTGAAGGGTGAGGCATTGCAAATCATTGAAAGCATACCAATTACAGCATCCAACTACGGTGTAGCGTGGAAACAACTCCAAGAGCGTTTTGACAACAAGCGTCTCATAGCTGCTTCACACGTCAATGATATTTTGCATATAAAACCAGTGTCGAGAGAAAATGCAGAAGAGTTGCGAGCGTTCACAAACACAGCAATCAGTTCCATCTCAGCGTTAAAATTATTAGCAGGAGATAGTTCACTATCAGATATAGTGTTAGTTCAACATCTTACCTCTCAGCTTGATGCCACCACCCGAAAAGCTTTTGAATTAGAAGTGAATGATTCTGAATTCACCACTCTTGACAGTTTGTTTCAATTTCTAGAGCACAGAACCAAGGCTTTAGAGAAATTCAAACCAATTTCCAATGAAAGATCAACATTCAAACCACAGTTTAGTGGCAACACCAAACAACAAAGTCACAAACCTGCGCATCCTTCTCCTTCAAGATCGTATGTTTCTACTGTATCTCCTTCATGCCTGTATTGCAAGGATACTATGAAGAATAATAAGCATCCGTTGTTTGCGTGCAGTTCTTTCAAAGCAGCTACTATAGCTCAGAAGTACAAATTTCTTCGAGAAAACCAGATCTGTTTCAATTGTCTTGGACAGTCAGATCACCAGGGATTTAGGTCAGGATGCAAGGCAGGATCTTGCAAGTATTGCGGCGAGAAACATAATTCCCTTCTTCATGAAGATAAGAACAACAGAGAACGTCAAACACAGAAGCAGTCCAGTAAATCCAGAAGTAAATCGGCAGTAGGCGATGATACTCGTTTTCAGGATAATGATGTCCAGACTAAAGCAACATATTGTTCTGTCAAGAACAGAGAAACTTCGCAAGTTCTCCTAGCCACAGCAGTCATAAAAATCAAGAACGCATACGGCGAGTGGCTCCCATGTCGTGCACTTTTGGATGGAGCCTCGCAGAGTAATATTATGACAGAGCATCTTGCTCAGCAGCTACGCATCAAGAAACAAAAACGCCGAATTCCAATCCAAGGGATAAATGAAGCTACAGTGCAAGCCTTTCACACCATGGAGACGCAGATTAAATCCAGCATAAGTGGATTCACCATGGATATATCTTGTTCCATCTTGCCAAACATCACAGGTTCGATGCCAGCGCAGAGGCTCGAAACTTCCACATGGGGAATTCCGAGTGACATACATTTAGCAGATCCTAGCTTCCATACACCTGGCAACATTGACCTACTTCTGTCTGCAGATGTGTTCTACACGATTCTCAAGCCAGAAAAACTTTCAAGAACAGGAAACTATCCAGCGTTGCAAAACACTGAGTTTGGATGGATTGTAGCAGGAAGGATTCCCAATGCACCATCTACGAACGGACCTTCGAAGTCATTCTTTGTTCGCACAGAAGATACAGTCAATTTCCATTTACAGAGATTTTGGGATTTGGAGGAATTCCATGATAAGTTGTCTTCGCCAGAAGAAATCGCCTGTGAAAAACATTTCCAGGAAACTACATCTCGTGATCGAGAAGGTCGATACACAGTCAAGCTGCCCTTGAAGAAGGACAGATCTGTTCTTGGTGACTCTCTGCAAACAGCGATTTCACGATTTAACCAATTAGAAAGAAGACTGGATCGGAACATGGAATTGAAAAGAGAGTACACAGAATTCATGGTCGAGTACCAACAACTCAAACACATGCAACCAATTGGGACATTGGAAGATGTATCCAGAGACAAGGAGACAAGGTACTACATTCCACATCACTGTGTGATCAAGGAATCAAGCAAAACTACACGTTTAAGAGTGTTTTTTGATGGAAGCTCGCCCACAACTACGGGGGAATCGTTGAACAGTATACAAATGATTGGTCCCACGATACAAGAAGAATTGTTTTCAATCCTGCTCAGATTTCGTAGTCACAAAATCGCACTGACTGCAGACACGGCTAAAATGTATAGGCAAATTAACATGCATTCAGAAGACAGACCACTTCAATGCATCTTATGGAGAGCATCACGTGACGAACCGATCCATGTTTACAGTTTGAACACAGTCACTTATGGATTAACTTCAAGTTCATTCTTGGCCACAAGATGCCTCAAGCAGTTGGCAGAAGATGAATCATCAAATTTCACAGTAGCCACTCATGTCTTAACACATGACTTCTACGTTGACGATTTTCTGGGAGGAAATCATTGCATTGAAGGTGCAATAAAGCTGCGTGAAAGTCTCACAGAATTACTCCGGAAGGGAGGATTCAATCTACGTAAATGATGCTCCAATAGCAAGGCAGTGTTAGAATCTATTCCAGAAGAATTGAAGGCAGTACAGGATCTAGTGCAATTCGACACAGAAGGCACAAAAACATTGGGAATTTCATGGCGCCCATCCACGGACGAATTTCTTATGGACAGCAAGGTCGCCACAACAGTGGATGTAGGCTCGTTGAAGATCTTCTCAAAGCGCCAAGTTGCCAGCATAATTGCACAAGTGTTCGATCCAATCGGACTAATATCGCCAGTGGTGATAACATACAAGTCGTTCCTGCAGCAGTTAGGGCTCCACAATGTAGGATGGGATGATCCGCTTCCTATAGATTTGCAGAAAACATGGCGTCGTCTTCATTCGCAGCTCACATGTATTAACGAAGTAAAAGTACCACGGTTCGTTTTGGCTCCAGGAGACATACGTAAAGTTCAAATTCACGGTTTCTCTGATGCATCAGAGAGAAACTATGGCAGCGTTCTCTTCGTAAGATCAATTGATTCAGAGGGTCACATAAGTGTGAACTTATTGTGTTCAAAGTCCAAGGTGGTCAAACAGATCATTCACCAGTGCAACATATGCTATCGTTTGAAGGCTTCAGCAGCCCAGCAGCTGATGGGGCAGTTACCCTCCAGTAGAGTGAGACCCAGCAAGGCATTCCATCACGTAGGCGTTGATTACGCAGGGCCATACCACATCAAGACCGGAGCCGCAAGAAGCAGATCCACAAGAAAATGCTACATTGCAGTTTTCACTTGTCTTGCCACAAGGGCAATTCATCTAGAGATTGTCTCAGACTTGACATCGCAAGCCTTCATCGCAGCTCTACTACGCTTCACCGCGAGAAGAGGAAAGTGTGCAAGTATTTTTAGCGACAATGCTACGACGTTCCATGGTGCTAAAAATGAATTGCAGGAATTACGTAAACTCTTTCAATCACAAGAGTTCAACAAGGACATCAACAGATTTGCAGCAGAAGAGAATTTCCAATGGAAGTATTCTCCACCACGCAGTCCATCATTCGGCGGGATTTTTGAAAGTGCAGTGAAGTCTATGAAATACCATCTTCGCAGAGTAGCAGGAAACGCCGTGCTAACATACGAAGAACTAGTAACTCTGCTATGCCAAATAGAGGCCTGCCTCAACTCCCGTCCTCTTTCCACACTCCCTGATTCTCATGATGAATTCAGCTACATTACCCCTGGTCATTTTCTTATTGGAGGTCCTCTAACCTCATTTCCTGAACCAAACATTACAGATCTGGCTGCCAACAGATTATCCAGATGGCAGCGCATACAGCAGTTCCAGCAGCGAGTATGGAGGAAGTGGTCTCAGGACTACCTGCATAGTCTGCAGCAGCGACAGAAATGGACAGCCGTTCAGTCGAATTTGAAGCCTGGCACACCAGTGCTATTGAAGGAGGACAATATTCCACCACTCTCGTGGAGAGTCGGCGTCGTCCAAGAAGTGTTTCCGGGAAGGGATAACCTAGTGCGCGTAGTCACCGTTCGTACTAGAGACGGAGTCTACAAGAGAGCATTAAGCAAAATTGTGCCTTTACCACATTGGGAAGAAGACGCTCCATGAGCTAAAACATTGACAATGTATCCCCTAGTGTTAGGTTGGATGTGAACATTCCAACGGGGGGGAGTATGTTGGAGATTTATCTATAAAAGTAACCATGTTTATTCTTTCTTTATATATTTTATATTGCATATAGCTTCAATTGTTTATTTGTGTATTTCAAATGCCTTAAGTAACCTGCACTCCCATTGGGTAATTCAATCTTAGCGCGGTGTCTAGTTGCCGCCATTTTAGCGCGGTAGTTACTTCCAGCCAGTGTGCGTAGAGAGGCCACTCGGGACACAGCCAGAAACCGTCGCGGACAATTATGGATACCGTAAGCCCAACGTGGCTACGTTTCATTAGTGGCGCGTTGTTGTAACACCAGCTGCAACTTCGTGTAAACAGTTTTCCCTAGACAGGAGTGCATGGGAAGTGTAATCAAGTGTTATGTGCATATACCTTATAATACATAGTTATAGTTATCAGTGTGAGTGCCTGTGTTTTCTTTACAACTCCCAAGAGGATCGCGGTGAACTTTGCCCTGTAGCGACACAATCCATACCAGAGAGATGTAAGTGGTACCTACAATTTCACTTACATTTAGATCCTACCGGTTCGGATCATCATTCATTTCTGGTCCTTCACAGCCGGACAGGTTCTACATTCAGTTTTGGTCCTGTACGGTCCGGAACGCAAACATACTTACCTATCTGCTTCGCGGAACATTCTTTAAGGTGTAGCCTATCTGCTTCGCGGTTTTTCGTCCCGGAATCGGTGGGAAATTTAAAGAAACAAATTATTTTCGTTTGAAATTTTTGAGTCCAAATTTCCCACCGATTCCGGGCTCTGCCCCTGGGGTAATTGACCTACCACCCCAACCGCTAACGCGGCCCCGCCTCCGCTCCGCTCTGGCTCCCCGGCTGTCACTATAGACTCCCTGTTAAAGGCATGTTAGAAATTGGCCGGAGTCACCTGCCCTCAAATGAGCCCCAAACTTTTAAATTTGAAGAAATCCATTACATCACACAAAACACCTTCCAGATGTTAGACAATGCTACAGGAACTTATTACCGTAAGTAGTTTATTCTGCAAAAATGAAGAAATCTGTCCGGGGAATATCAGATTAGTACCTTCCATCCTATTGGTTTCCTAGATGTAAAGGGCCTACGTTCTTACTGGATAATACATGTGAATATTGCTTTCTTCAGCACGTTTCATTCAAGTGTAGCTGACGTGTGAAATCCACAAGTTAAGTTCTTCACTTCAATATATATCGATGTTTCCTGAATATATAGTAATTAATACTAATACTGGGCATATATTTATCAATTTCAAAGACTGAAATCGGGGAATAATTCGTAATTTCAATGTTTATTTTGCTTCGATTTATTAGTAATGTAATAGTTTTGTGGTTGTAGCTCTGTTGCCTTTCGCACTCTGATGTCACAGAAACATTCCACAAACTTAGTTCGAAGCCGGCTGCTGCTGTAAATCTAGTTGATTGGTTTCTCTTACTTCGCTTTTCTTTCACTTTTGGCTAATCGCAACGATGAGGAGGAGTAATGATATGATGATGAAAGAACATCCATGCCCAGGCCGAGATTCGAACCTGCGACTCCTGATGCCGTAGCGCGCTGCGCTAACCACTCCGCCACGGAGTTCGGCGCTGTCAATCTGGCAATGCAGTACAGAAACCACTTTGATCGGTTGAAAGAACAACGTCAATATTTCGTGCCCGCCCACGAAAGAGACAAATACCGATTGGCAGGTCTTAACTTAAAGCCCAGTAAAGATGACGACACGGAGAGAATGATGAAACGCGGACCGTTACGACCCGCGACCCATCATTTCAGCAACATTATTTGCACACACATTGATGATAATGGCGCGCATCACTGTTGCAAAACGTGTGAATTCTCCCCTAAAACGAGAAGTAGTTATTTCTAGATAAACAGCTGAGATGGAGTTTAACAGTGAGAACTGCACGTGTGGGACGCATTTCACAGTTTCCTGACCCCCCCCCCCCCATCCCTCTCCTATCCGCTTGCCCTCCCGCTCCCGAATCCATGGAACTTTATGCGGTGATAAAGCATCTATATAGAGCCGGGGGCAGTTTTGCTGTGCACGTGCTGTGTAAGCAGTTAGTTCGGCCAATATCACCACCATAGAGAGGGCGTTTGAATCGCAATTAGCTTGTGGAGAGCCATGTCCAAGTGGGAGGACTATGGTGCGGTTTGGCTTTGATCTCGTATCAAGGATTTTTGTTTTAATTCTCTGCGACACGAACGAAAGGTATTGTGGGTACATTGTTGATGGTGGAGAAACACAGCATGCATGTGGCGTGTCTAGCGCCGGTTGTTTGTACGGAAAGAAAGTTCAATATAGTACCGACAACCATTGAGGCCAACTTATATGGGCCTGAGGGGCTCGAGTCCACACAGTAATTTTGCCTATTGTTAATTTTATTTTATAAATGAAGTTCCCGCGTTTAAGAAAACAAAACGTTTCATCATTATACACACAGAGAATTCTCACAACTTAATTACTGACTGTTAACAAAATATTTCATAAATAAGCTGTTACATCTCCATATGATACTTTTCAGTGTCCCATATTATTTACTCTCTCCGTGGTTACATTGTTATCAGGAAAGTAAGGCAGGCTAAAAATTCTCAAAATAGGCAGGCAAAAAAGCCACAGCTTTTTCGTCATTTCCCCGGATTATACACTCAAAAATCAGTTATCTTCGAAATAGGCATTTATGACTAAAATAGGCCAAAAGAGCCACTATAAAATTCATATATTCCTCTCAGAAATTGCCTAAAATTGGTTTTAAACGTAAAAACTTACATTTTCTGGCCAAGGAAACAATCAAGGTATTTTAGGGCAAATCTTCAGTCTCCTTATGACAATACATTATTGCATAATGTTATACAACAAATCTCAAGAGTTCAGCTCATCCAGTGTTTTTCAAAAGTTGGCACCACTGCCGACAACTGAAAAAAAGGACCATACCCTTCTTGTTAGAACACTTGTGGACACGCCATTGAGCATGCTGTAACAGGGTTGCTACTGACTTGGACATCATGGAAAAATCAGGAAATGAACCTATAGATGGAAAAAGTCAGCAACTTTTACAAATGCACCAATAAACCAGGAAAATCCAGTATCTGTTGTGCTTGTCAGGATTTGGGACTGAAAATGCTTTATTGTTCAACCGAGCCTCCCCGATGGCGTAGTGGAAACGTAATCGAGGGGATGTCTTCTGCACAGTGGTTCGGATTCCACTTTTAAACTGTAGATCCAGTCCCGATTGGCCTACATGAGCTTGAAGTGGACTTAAACAAATTTCGAAATTGATTCTCGAACCAGCTTTTGACAGAAATTATTTTGTACAAGAATGTTTTTATAGTTTATTTTTTTTTAACAATTCCGAACAAACTTTATGAATGGGAAGATCAGTTTAACATTTAAAACTTGGTTGTTGACGTGTTCTTGAAAAATTTCCATTCCGTAGACATTTGTCGATTTTCTTCAACGTTTGGTTAATCGCGACGTTGAGGATGAGGTGATGATGTCACGAATTTGATGCAGGGACGCTCACAAAACACCCATGCCCACGTCTGGATTCAAACCAGTGTTGCCACATGAAGGGAAATTCAAACCAAATTTCGAAGAAAATGGGATGAAACATACCAAAATTCGATGGAAATTTTAAGACACCAAACTCAAAGATAGAACAGATTATGTACTATTTATTACTATTATTTTTAAAGGATTTTAGTGAAGGGAGAAACTGAGTGGAAAAGGGGAAATTTTGCCCCTTGGAAATGGAAAATATGCCCTCAGATTGTGGCAACACTGATTCAAACCTGGGACCTTTGGCATTGTAGTGCGATGTGATAACCACTCTGTCACGGAGGTCCACACGAACAGAATGATTAAAATTAATTTAATTAGATAATCTATGTAATGATTAGTAATACTTTAAAAACTGTCATGCTCTACGGTAGTTGGCTGACAGCGAAAATTGACAGATTCAGACCGCAATTTCTCTAGTCAACTTCTTACAGTGTACAGTCACCGCCAATAAAAATGGGACACCTATATCCTGAAATACTCTCTTCCCTGCAAGGCGTTATGTGTGTTGCCTAACTCCACGGCGTTCGTAGATGTTGCCATTGAAAATTCGCATATCGCCGTAGACACATCGGGCTTCTACGCTAGGGGTCCCGGGTTCGAATTCCGGCCTTGGCATGGCTGTTCGTTCGTGTCCTTTCATCATATCATCGCTTATCCCCATCTGCGCAATTAGCCAAAAGTGGCACAAAGTAAAATAAAGCGAATCAATCAATCAAATCATATTTATTGCCGTTGACTGTACCTGTTGATGGGTACAGTGAGTCCCTTATGTAGAGATATTGGCGGGAAATTGACCCACCCTCGGAACTAAACCAGGGTCTCCACTGTAACCGCACGGACCAGCGCTGCGCAAGAATTAAAAAGTTACGCCGACCAGCGAGTCATCGTGAAAACGTATATACGACCTCCAACGCACCAAAAAGGGCGTACTACCCTCCGTTTGCACAGAGCACTGTGTTCACGTATGCACACGGTTATAACGCATAATCTACTAATCTCGAATTCCCTCTGTGCGGTTGTCTCTTATGGGTGTGCCAACGGTGAATTCATGCCAGAGTGCAAACAAGGTTCTTTTGTTTTTGCAGGTAATGCAGCGTGCGTGCGCGTGCGTGTTTGCGCATCGGCGCATGAGAACGCATGTTATTTTTACTCGAGTTGAATTTTCTTTAGTAGGAGAATTTCAGGGTGAACAAGAAGTCAGGGGTATGTCAACACCATCCCCCTTTTAACTGGCGGAGATTTTAATTGTAAAGAAAACAATATGCTCCTCTCCTTGGTTATTTTTCCCGTCATATTTTTCTAACCGGAGAGCACTCCTTACGCCGAGTTTGTGACGTAAATATTTAAAAAAAATGTTCTTTCTTTTTATAATAATATGGGCAGGAGAGCCACCAAAATATATCTTATCTATTCCTTTTCCATAATCCGAAGAAAAACATTCGTACCCTTCCGAAGAACCAGAATTCCGAATTCTGAAACATCAAACCTTATGGCGTTGATGCAGTAGTGGTGGAAAAACTGTGATTTTGTTATCACAGGTTTACCTGAACTGTGATTTCTGCTTGGCAATCACAGTTCTATTCAACAGTGACTTTGTGTGATTGCTATTTTATTCGTAGCAAAAGCAAGTTAGTGTGAGTTCTGTTGTGATTGCTTCACACACACCAGTAGACTTCTCACATTCTTTGCGATGTTGCAAGAGACCACGGTTAAGTTGAACAAATGAAGAACGAAACTCAAACTATACAGGGTGATTCAAAAAGGACTTTACAACTTTGAAAGCATATAGAAACTTATTCAGATAACTTACAGAGTCGGTCGAGGTGCCATTGCAAAGCAAAACACATCAAGTTTGTCATACAACATTCATGGTGGGTCGATGTGGCTACCATTTGTAACGTGGCATACATTCCAGCTGAAGTCAATTTCATTCTAAACACAATCTTTAATGAAACCCCACAAGATAAATCTAACGGGTCAAATCTGGGGAGCGAGTTGGCCATGTAATTGGACCTGCACGACCAATCCACCGACCTGGGAATCGGGTATCAAGAAAATCTCGGACTTCTACGTGGTAGTGCCCCCATCTTGATGATACTAAAGGCGCCCATCTTGATCATCCTCGTCGAACTGAGGAATTATAACATTTTGTAGCATGTCCAGATACACGATACCATTTATGGTTGCCTCCTGGAAGAAGTACGGGCACACAGCGAGCACGTTCCGCACCAGTAAATGTAGCCATTTTCAAGAACAATGCTGACAGCGCTACTGGTGGGTGAGTTCGGTACTAATGGAATACGTGAATCAAAACTTGATATGTTACTGTGAATCTTCCTAGATAGTTGTACTCGTTTTTAAGGGAACATCCTTCGTGAATTACATCGGGCGATGAAAACATATGTGAAAGTGGGGAGATAAGGCCCACACATTATCTCGACCATACTGGAGGTGATGTGATCAACACCACGCTCTGACCGCCTTTACTCAACTAACTTATGTATGGAAAGATTCCATCAGCTCTTTTCCGTACCGTGAAGACTAGGTACCATTCTGAATAATCATTCATTAACCCCAAATGGTTACTTTTCGGTTCATGAGGCTGGCAACACTGATGATGGACACAGGATTGAAACTGTTTATTAAATTACATCCCCGAAACTGGACAAGCAGCGCGTTAAATTGCACCAGAAGCCTTATTTATACATTACTGCTCTCCGCTGGAAAGTTGTTCCTAATAAAAATGTTCGCAGGGGCCTCCTGGGACGTAACCTAACCTGCGAGGTACCACGCTTGTTGTCCGCCTTCGCACCTGTCTCCCTGGTATATTGCTCCGGACGATTTCCCCGTTCAAGGTCCCGGCGACGGCAATTTGCACCGATACCTCCAAGGTCTATGCGTGTGCGACCACACACACCATTGTTGCCAGCCAATTTTTCCTGGTAGAGACCGAGTCGTCTCTACAAGGCATGGACCTTTTGGCTGCACGCGGTAGCGAGACTGGTATCGTTCTTGTCTCGATTTCAAGGAGAATCAAAGACAATTTCGGCCATCTCGAGACTTCACTCTGACCATTGCACGTCCAGTACCACAAACATGATTATCGAACTCAGCTGTATTACGGTCCTTACGCCGTTGTCTCCTTATCACCTCGGAGATATTCTGGTAACTATATTATCTCCCCAGCTGTATGGTGTTCTTTTGGCAAGTCTATTATCTCCTTATCAACTAAACATTATTCAATGGCTAGTTTATTACATCGTTATTAACTATATAATGTTCCATGGCTAGCCCATTCTACCTATATTTATCAACTAAACAGTGTTCCATGGCTAATATGTTGTCTCCTTTCAACTAAACAGTGTTCCATGCCTAGCGTGTTATCTCCTTATCAACTAAACAGTGTTCCATGCCTAGCGTGTTATCTCCTTATCAACTAAACAGCGTTCGATGGCTAGCCTGTTATCTTCATATCAACTAAACAGGGTTACCTGGTCAGTCTGTTATCTCCTTATCAACTACACAGTGTTCCATGAATATACCATTTTATATTTATGAACTAAACAGTGTTCCATGTCTGACCTGTTATATCGTTTCAAGTAAACAGTGTTCCATGGCTAACATGTTATCTCCTTTCAACTAAACAGTGTCCAATGCCTAGCGTGTTATCTCCTTATCAACTAAACAGTGTTCCGTGGCTAGCGTGTTATCTTCTTATCAACTAAACAGGGTTACCTGGCCAGTCTTTTATCTCCTTATCAACTGCACAGTGTTCTATGAATATACCATTTTATACTTATGAACTTAACAGTATTCTATGGCTAATCTATTGTGTCGTATCAATTAAATGATGTCCGTTAGCTAGTACACTTTATTGTTTCAATCAACGCTCTTCTGTTGACCAATGCATTTTTTTCCTTGTCAATTCAACGGTGCCATGATGTCAGATGGACATAATCTCATTACAGAACTTAATGATGATACTTCAGTTTTCATCAATCTGTTACATGTACCAAGAAGTGGTAAGAGCTGAAGACAGAAGGTGAAACGTGACTTATTCTGTTCCAGTGAAGGCGACATTGTCAAAACTCATATTGTAACATCCTCTTCACAGTAACTTGGTCAAGGAGCTCCTACTGGTGGATCGGATTGTATTTGTTTTACACGAGTCTGACACAGTCGGCCTTGGGAATCAATGAATTATAACAATGTAAATCATTGTGAAGACAATTGGCGATTGTCTCATCCAATGCCATTTACAACTCCCTGTCCACTTGAAGCCAGGTACACAGAACCATCCCTGTTCTTGAAACCTCCCGGTGATGAATGAACCCTCCCACCCTCTCTACAAGCACAAAAAATCCCTCTGCATCCACTCACCGACTCTTGCAAGATTCGGCAATCAGTAAACCACCAATCGTGCCGAAGCTGATTCTGTATTCAAGGGGAACCACCCACCACCCCCTCCCCTTTTCCCAAACCCTATTGTGCCCTTGATTTGTCGCTGGTTTCAAAGTCATCCTGTCCAGTTTCCCACGCCGAAACTATCAAGTGTCCGAGCTACAAGCCTGGCCAGTTTCCAATTGACATAAACACCAACCAAGGCCGCTGGAATCGACACAGATGGAAGCAGGGAGGATGGGGGTCCTCTCGAGAGGATATGTTCAGTCCTTCTCCTCCATTGTGCAGAGATTGCTTTGCCCTTGACACCAGGAGGTTACAATATGATGTTCCTTACATCAGCCGATTCTAGAATCTGTCCCGTTGTCCCAATAAACGTGATTTTTTTAACCTTCGAGTTCCTTTTTTTTTTTCAGTTTTTTTTATTACGCACGATCAAACATGCAATACCGGATAATGTTCTCGCTAATAATTTCCCGCCCGAAAACCATTGTTTAAAGTTGTCCTTGCCACATCAGGTCTCCTACTTTGCATAATGATTCTTATTCTCTGCGTTTGAGCCATCGGCGATTGCAGATACAATCTTGATGTATGCCATGTCTTCTTCAGACTCATCTTTGTTGCTCGCGGACCCGAATAGGTTGTGTTCTATGCCATGTTTCCTCAATGTATACCATAACCTATAAGGTTTGTCCAAACACGCGTCGTTAAGGAAGGACGAATTTATGGACCCTTGCGGATGTCCGAACTCATTCGGTGATCCAAAAAATAATATCAACACGAGATCAAGCATGTAGCAGAACTTAGGATTCCGGGGGGGATCTATGGTCGGAACTTTTTCTACCTTGTCTCAGCATAAAGCGACTCTGGGGCTCACGCAGCCTCAAATAAATGGGTACCTGGCGGCAAAGGCGGCCGAAGCATTGTGCTGATCACATCGCCTCCAAAATGTACTAAATCGAATAATGTGTGGGGCCCTAACCCCCACATCCCCTTATATATGCCTCATGGCATGGTGCAATGTGCACGGAGAACTTAACTTTTTTATATATGTAGAGGTCATGGTTTAAAACCAATATTCAATAAATATCCGTCTTACATAATTTATAATCGTCATATATCTTTATGCATGATAAAATATTCAAATTTAAATAAAAAACGGTTGCGCCCTCGTTTTTGTAAACTAACAGGTAGTCTAAAATTTTCACGTTAGAATATTGTTTAACAATGCACTTTGTGTTTGTTTGCTCTATGACAGGATGTAGAAAGTTTCATGCACTGTACACAATAAATTCTGAATATTTTTTTCACTTATGTTCAGCGTTCTAAAAGAAATGTTTTCTTTGTTTCAGCTCCCAATTTTGTGAGCTCCATGTCGTACGAAGATTACATTTTCTTCTTCTTCCGTGAAACGGCGGTGGAATACATAAACTGTGGAAAGGTAAGGAATTCAATAGTTACACATGATTTTTAATTGTATTTTCTGTTTGGGATGTTAATTGTGATTAGACTAATTATAAAATTATGCGAATCGAAATGGAGCGAACCAGGGAGTGTTTGTTTATAACAAAAAGATAATCAATTACATTATATTTCAATTAATACTTTACTGAGGATAATGTTGAACACACACAAAAGCGTGCCGAGAGGTGTTTTGGGGGGTTCAATCTCCTGCAAATATATTTGAAATTGTAGTATTTAAAATAAGCATGAAAAAATTAGTTTCGTTTGTCAATTTCTTTTGTATCGCATTATTTCAATAGAAAAGTTCTGAAATTCTTGATTTCGTATCTAGATGAAATGTTTTGTACACGTACGTATATGGCTGACTGCACTGTGTTCGATTAAAAGTTTTCTTAAGCTTAAAACCTGCATAAGTAACAAGCCAAAGCTCTTAAAATATACCAGTTCTGATGCAAAATAAGGAAAGCTAATTTGATTTTGACCTTCAAGTGAAATGTTATTATACACATCAAGTCTCTGCAAATCACTGAGAGTGTGGGATATGACACATGCCCATACACGAGCCTTCCCCCGGGTTCGATTCCCAGAGAGAGACCCAAAATTACGGTGTTGACCCGGCATCGTGAGGACAATTACGGAGCTACTTGAGAACAAGAGGCCCAGAAAACAGTGGCGATGGGACTCGATGCGCTGACCACGCCTCATCCAATGAAAAAATAAACACTTAATCGTTTAAAATATTTTTACCCTGACAGGTTCATATTTCCGAGAGATGCAAGGGCCTTTCTGAAGACACCTCCCTTCCACGTAGTATAGTTTGGACTGCATTTTACAGACTAACGAGGCTCTGGCGTCTGAACTCACAGCCTGTATAATCATCTGTGTGGCTCGTGTTATGTCGTCCATGTTTGTGCGTGTCCCTTCATATCATCTCCATTCATCCTCATCTTCGTGATTAGCCCAAAGCGGCAGGAAAGCGAAGTGAAATAAAGCAAATTCCTTCCTATTTCCGATATATTGTGGAAGTACGTACAGTCACGGGCATTTCTGGGTTGTAACAATCCCATTGACTCTCAATACGATCATTACAACCCAGAACTGTCCGTGACTGTACAAGCAAAAGGATACTCCAAATGTTCTGTGAGCAATCTCATTCATCCGAATCGCCTTCATAGAGTACGAATTAGGATTAAAGGGATAGATTTTTCGAAATAAGATTCCATGTCTTCCGTCATTCCTGAACGTGCTCCTACAAACCGTACTCGCTTTCTCCACCCACTCCAGCTCTCGTCCTTCATCTTGAAGAGTCCTGGCTGATTGTCTTTTGATGAAAGGCTCTGGACACCAGAGACATCTTCCTATGACCGAAAGAAGCTTGGGAGAAAGGAAACGAGCCCTCATCTATCAACGAGGCCCCTTCACGCACTTCAGATGAGTCTGGTTTCTTCTTTCGGAGCCCATTACAAGAGTTAGGGGCGCGGGAACAAAACGACAGATCCCCCGGCCTTGTTAGCTCATCTAGGTCCTCTGCTGTTCTTTCCGGCATCCAACAGATAGCTTCCTTCCTCCTCCATGCGATGACCCAAGTCCAGGAGAGGAGGAAACGGGATGGAGGGGGGATTTCTTTAACTGGTCCAGCTTCCGGATGCTGCTTTGGCGCTTGCTTTCATCTTGTTCTCTTTGAGGCTATTTTTATTATTGCAATTATCCTGTGCCGTCTCGCTAGATAGAACAGGAGTTTATCCAGAATTTTCCATCTGTTGGTGGTGTGAGTTTGTGCTTCATGAAAGAATTTTGGGGCCATGTTGAGGGTGTGTGGATAATTCACTGCACTTGAACGTTTATTTAACATGAAGTGATTTGTTGTTTTGATGTTGTTTTTCAACCACAAGACCGTGGCATCAATTACACCTGTCCACGAGAGGTTCTCCATAAACAGTTTTTCCACAACCAACATCATTAAAATCAAATTAATAATATAGTTATCAGTTTTCTGAGTACAGCATGTGCGAGAACTCCCCGTACCCCTAGACTGTATTATATAATACATATTGGATCCCACTTTAAACTGTATGTCCAGTCCCGATTAGCCTTAATGTGCATAAAGTGGACTTAAAACACCAAATCAACCAACCAACATAATACATATTACCCACATTACAGTAATTTATTATAACATACTTGCGAGCTAACAAAATCAGCAACAAGTTACCAAGACAACAATATGATTTTATATATATATATATATATATATATATATATATATATATATATATATATATATATATATATATATATAAATGGTGATGTGTACTACATACTTAAACTTTCTAAAATACCTCAAGTCTTGACCGTCCTAGGGCGTGCAATCAACAGGTTGATGTAATTCAGTACCAATTGGTCTGTGAGTATAAAGTTGAATAACAGCCAATTTTCACAGTCGCAGCATCATACATGCAAGTAGAGACTTCTCGGACATCTATATAGTAATATAGTTATCGATTTCCCAATTAGTAATAACTGCAAATTTTCTGGGTTCAAATGCAATATGCCTATAAAATCAGCACTTACGACATTCATTTAATGTTGTTGACGTGAGGGAACTACAAGATTTCATTAAACCCAGTGGCTGACGACTAATTCAATTCTAATTTTTCTTATCTTCTTCTTGCACCACATAACCCTGTGCACTTACCATCACCCTTTTGACTTTCCAATAAAGTGAAACTCGGCAGCCAAACAAGTCAGATGCTTAATAATTGACGCTTCGGATTGATTTTTCCCACGTCAAAGAACCAGGTTAAGAAAAGTGGGATCCACCTCCGCATTAGATGTTGGAAAGGTCATTACGAACCCTAGTTGAGTGTATCTAAATATAGATGCCTGCACTGACGTCAATTCCATGGAGGTAGATAACTGGTTTCCTTTTTTGTGTAATTCCCCTTCCCTCCCCATGGTAACTTCTGCATACACGAAAATCAATGCTGCCACTTACACTCGCCAGAATTCCACATACAAAGAAGTGGAACATCACCGTTGACGTGGAACAATTCCACCGTAGAAACGTCGGTGCCAGAGATTTTTACCGTGATGTCTACTGGTAAGTGATGTTTGAAAAAGTACCGGGACAATGGGCGAGTTGAGTGGCTTGATGATTAGGTAGTGTTAGTAGTGTTCTTTCGTTTCTATAGCTAGGTTATTTTCGCAGCATTCTCAGTGATATATTATGAGTTGAGCGGAGTAAGTTACCCCTCACTGTTGTTTGTTCTGCGCAGGCGCAAGAATCTACTGCACATACTGCGCATCTTCCTTCTGACGTTGCACAGATAGCCCCTCCCATTCATTCCGAATGCGCATGCGCAACGAAGCAGTAAAGCTTCACCTTTCAATACATAGATGTTGCTGCCACGACTGAAATCAATGAATCCTTGTTTACTCACATGAGTTGAGAATTGATTAATGTACAGCAGCAACAAAATATATGAAGAATTGATGTTTGAAAACTTGAATTATTTCTCACCGTCTGTGATAAAGATCAAATTACTTGCTGTATTCGTTCTTCAGATTCTTACAATAGAATTTGTATATATATTTTTAAAATACGATCGTTAAGCTTTGATAGCCATAAGTAGTGAAGTTGTTCCAGATTTAGCACTAGATGAGTTTTAGGAAAGATTCCGGATACAGAAAGCTAGATGTATCTTCAGGACACTGAAGTTGGAAGTAGTGTTAGCTTTTGAAAACTCGGTGTTATCCTGAGATAAATTCTTCAACAAACAATCTGCAGTTTTGAGAAACAGGAATACTTACCTTACCGTTTGAAGACTTGGTATTTTCAGCAAGAGAAACGTACCCGTGGAGATAATAAAACTCAAAACCAATATGGAAACCAGTGGTTGTAAGTCAAACGTGCTCCTGGGTCGTGCAGTTTCCTCCGTTTTCCCACACAGAATCAGAGAATCAATTTCCCATCCTAAGTCCCCGCCAAGCAGTTTGCTTTTTCCTTAATCGAGCCATGCGAGAACATCAGCTACTTTTCCCACTGAAGCAAGCTAGAGGATCCCGGCTAAGAACCAAGGCGCCAAAACGTCTGCGGAGTGGAGGAAGGAGAAACCAATTTGAGCGGAGGTCCGGGAACCATCTAGAGCCCCCGATTTATTGCAGTATTGCCAACCTGAGCTGGAAAATATCTAGGTTTGGAGTCTTGTCTGATACTTCACGGCATCTTTATGGCTAAGTCGTTCCTCAATAAGTGAGTGTCCTTGGGTCGATCCAGGATGTCTAAACAATATTGAGATAGAAGTTGCATCAAAAGAAGAAAGAGAGGAGGATCAAGATTGTGATGAATTGACGATGATTTTGATTTAGTTTATTTCACCTCACTTTTATGCCACTTTTAGCTAAACGCGACGATGGGAATGAGTGATGATATGATGAAATTTATGAAGGGACATTCACAAACACCCATACCTGTATTCGAACCCGGGACGATGATTTTGAGGATATGAGGGTAAATAGGGAGGATTCGAGAAAGATTGTGTGGATGACCAAAGAAGTGCCAAGGGTTGAGAAGGGAAAGTGCAGGAAATGGATACAGATGACTGTCCTCTTAACTGCAAATGTTCGTCAGCTATTGTATTGCACTTTCTCTCTCTATATTTACATATGCTTAGTAGGTTTGACTTCTTTAATGTTTCTCTGCACTTTCCTAATTTTGTTTTTGAGAAGTTGTTCGTCGTATTTTGTGCTGATCGTGCTTCACTTACGTGTGAAAAGCGAGATTTCTTCAGGTCTTGACATCGTTCTGTATTTAGAGTCATAAATCCGAAAATGCCAAATATATATCGTAGTTTCCAACACAATTTTGATTGATTGATTGATTGAGTTGGTATTTTAAGTCCACTTTATGCACAGTAAGGCTAATCGGGACTGGACCTACAGTTTAAAGTAGGATCCGAACCACTGTGCCATGTGCTTCCACCGGGTATCGAACCCGGGACCCCTTGATTACAAGGCAACTACGCTACCACTGCTCCATCGGGGAGGGCCCCAACACAATTAGAGTAAATTAGATTCGGGGGAGGAGCAAGTGAAGTATTTGAAACAAGCTATATACAATAAAAAGCTGAGGCTCAAACAGAAGCATCTCAATGCATTTTGCGTGTGCTGAAATGGATGATGAATTAGAGGACAATATGCATAAAATACCTGCTGGCTTATCCGATTTTGAACCCCAGGCACCTAAATTCCAGAGTTAAAGTGTTTTGTTTGTTCTACTGAAACACAGCCTTCATCGTCTCATTGACTTTCACAGTTAGATCATATATTTATGCAATTTTCAAGCAGCTATTATCAATACTCTTTTTAGTGCAGTGTCAATAGGAGGTTCTACAGGTCCGTTTGGTTTCAAGTGAGCTTATATGTCTCTTTGAAGGTCTCTCTTTCATGATGGCATTTACTATTATGTTACTTCGTTTGTGATGTGGATCTTGTGCGCCCAAGGGACGTTGAGTTTGCCCGAGAACGATGCTACCAGCAAAGTAACTGAAAGAGCAGAACAACCTTTTGCAGGTTGGCAACACTGACTTAATGTTGACTTGATAGAGAGCAAAGTAAATTGAAGCCAAGAGTCCTCAATTAGTCCACGGCGTTTGGTAACACTGGCATCAATAACCTTCGTCGTTTGGTTGATGAAATCCCGGTATGTGAGCACGAGGGCGCTGCAGAAAGACAAACTTTCTGGAGTTGATGAGCCGCAAAGGATGGGTTGAGTTGGGAATGAGTGGGCCGAGACTGCTCTTTTCAAACCGGTGATATAATTGATTCTCCGTAGAGATGACCTTGCAGCGAGCTTTGGCATTCGAAGAATTGGTAAATCATTAAAGAAGCTAATTGAGCTCTTAAGCTTTTTTTTCCTCCGCCTCTTCGTTGACGGAGTCATTGGACGATTAATTTTCAACGTGTTGCCATGGTTTTCTTTCTTAGAAGCTCGGCGCTTATTTCATAACCAAGCAGCCACCGTAATGGTGTTCTTCGGAAGTCAGAAGTCCGGCTTTGACGTGGGAGATCCAGATTGGCCAAGGTTTTCTACCCCGAGGTCCGTTTATAAATGGTGTCCTGAAATACAACCGGAGCATAATCAAAAAACAATATTACCAAATAGACTAACCAGTGCGTAGTTAGAGATCGGTTAGTTCATTTAACTCCTCTGCCTAACTATTGCCTATTTTTGTGGGAGCAGGGAAAGGTTTACTATTCATTTTCCTCGAGTCATCTCACCCAACAGGTCAATAGGTGCTGGGGTTTGCCCGGAGATGATATTTTCTTGGAGATGAGGCCTTGCTCGAACGAAAAGATTTGCTATCCAACCGGAGCATAATGTTGAGTCCACCTTAATGACAAAGCATTTACTTTTTGTTCAGACTAACCAGGACTGGACCTTCAGAGGAATCTGACATGCCCCTTCACACAGCTGAAACAAAAAAAGTGAATAAAGTCGCTAGCTTATAACCTGTCCCAGCTAACTGTAGAGCAATGTCGCGCATAGCGTCAGAGAAGCGAGGGAAATCTATTGGCCAGAGCGAAGTGGGAAGGCTGGTAACTTCAGTCGCTTTCCCCCACTCCACGCAATTCCGTTCCTCACACGTGTTCATTGGTGGAGCCGTCTCGCGTCACTACTTGCGCAGAGACTTGTTTTCGTTTGCCTGCTCCACAGTTAGCTGGGACAAAGTATAGGTCAAATCTTTAAGTTTAAGTCCATCATCGAGGAAGGTGCTCAAAAAGCGCATAATATGATGCATTTTAAAATTACCTTTACAAATGCAAAAATGCATCAAACTGTAAGGTCCAAAAACACAGTTTAGTGCATCAATAGATTTGATGCATTTAGTTTTCTGTGTGCAGAAAAGGCCCTAGTCACCCCTTTTTGGTCAATTTGTGATCCTACTCATTCATTTTCATGTTTTCGTGAATAGCCTGAAATATCATTAGAGTGCTTGAAAACAAAACACCTAATTTCATACTGTAAGCGTGGAATTTAGTGACGAATTACTTGATATGACACTAATGAAATGATGCCTAAGAACACGAGGATAATACCACATTAGCAGGCCAGTGGAGTATATAAAACAGATCGCTGAAGACATGAATTGGAAAAGCTACAGAGGAAAAAAGCTAGCATCAGACTTGGACAAGTGAGGAAATGCAACACACTAGAACATGATATAAACCAATTCCACAGCCCACCTTCCTTAAATGTCAAGGCATGGCAAACATAGAAAGTCAGCAGGGAAACAATGGTGGAGTGATATTTTTTTCCGAATGGAAAAAATATCTTCAGCGAACCTTGGCGTGTATCGGAAAATACTTAACAGAACATTCCTTGTTTAAAAAAACCGCTATATTTTCCCAAATTCTGCAAAACCATATCTGCCTAGAATTCCTTCTAGAGCATTCAGCCTTACTTCGCTATGAAAGCATAACATATATCTACACAGCAGTTAAAGCAAACCACACGAAGAGTCACTTGATTATACCCTACAAGGAATTCTAAATAGATATGATATTTCAGAATTTGGAATATCACAGCAGTTTTTCTTTAAAGGAGAGGAATTTTCGAAAACTATTTAACTGCTGTAGGTAAAAGGTCCAGGAAAACATTTCTCCGTAAATGTACCAAGAAGCAAACGTGCACTTCTTTCAGATCACATACATTGGTTGGCACAAACTGATTATAGGCTCTATAGCAACGAACTTTCCTGTGTATCATTGTAGTTCTTTTCTTGGATATCGGATTTTCATAACCGTATGCACTTTTTCTCTTCCAGACTGTATACTCTCGAGTGGCTCGAGTGTGCAAACATGACAAGGGCGGACCTCACCAGTTTGGAGACAGGTGGACGTCCTTTCTCAAGTCCAGATTGAACTGTTCCGTACCAGGGGATTACCCGTTCTACTTCAACGAAATACGTAAGTATTTGTACAATTTTTTATGTTTCGGGTGTTTTGTTATTGGCTATCTCTATACTTAAACCAGCGATGTTTTTACCATTTTACTTCCGAGGTGGTATAATTTTTTTCCAGCTATGATGTGGAGATTTGTATCAACAGCGACACACAGAAAAATTGAAGGGCAATAGTACTGTTTGGAGGAGATGGGGGATGAGACAAAACTTGCCTAAAGTTCGTAAGTTAATACAGAATATTGGGCTATATGTCGACTAGGTAGAGTTTTATCCTGGGCATGGATGTACTTTGTAATTGGCTCTTCATCAAGTCCATCTGATCATCACTCAATACTTATCGCCACGATTAACCAAAAGTGTCGGGGGAAAAACACGCTAAATAACAATACAATTAAGAGAATATTTGTGTATATATAGGAATAATGATGAAAAACACATGATCACATGACAACTTCGAAATCTTCAACTTCCCTCTTTCAAATGACACTAAGATAGTATTAGTGAAAATATAAGCTGATGAAATCGTCCAATAATTTGTAACCACGCTGTATATTAATGATCAAAATATTTTTCTACGAACTGGAGGAGCTACGTGTGGACCTTTTACTGGGTGATCTGTCCCTCCCAAAATGCAATGCTGGAAAAAATCTAAAATCTACTTTTCTTATTTATAGAGTCTCTTTTCTATCACTTTTGGATAATCGCGTCGATGAGAATGAGTTCTGATGTGATGAAATTCATACCGGTACACGTACAAAGAACACCCGTGCCCACGGCGGGACTCGAACCTGGGTACTTCGGTGGCAAGTTCGAAAATCGACCAACGAGCTCGCCACTGAGCCAACTGTGAACTCCAGGAAATTATTTAGAGTCAACGAATGATGAGCGAGAACATTTACGACAATTCGTGTGTAATCGCAAACGGTGTCAGTTCTTCAGCATTGTACAATTATAATAGGGTTCCTCCATAGGTTAGGTCCTCGTTTTAGAAAGGGGGGGGCTACAATCAGAGTAGTTATTATTAAATAGTACTTTTTTTCTCAATGTCGTACATATCGCATCTTCTCATAATGAACTAGATTCAACATTCATTGGAGAGTACAGTATACTGTAGGGCTACAAAGAGTATATTTACATATATATATATTCTAGAATCTTAAGTTTCAACTTACGTTGTAATATTTCTGGTTTACTAATGTTTATTATTATTATTTTTAACCCTGGCACGTGCTTTTATATCATTTGGTAGATGGTTGAATATTTTGATTGCCATCTATTCGGTTCTTTTTGAACTAGCGTTAGTCAGATGCAGCATGGTTTTAGAAGTTGTTTATTTCGAGTGTTATATGTTATAATTAGTGTTATTATTAATTTAAATCTTGGGGAAATGTGTGCTTGAATATGCCAGTGATGCTGCTTGTCGAAGAAGACTAAAGGGAAACCCCGCCTAGTAGCTGCTAAAAATTCCTCTTTCATATTTCGTGCCACGTGTTCGACATCAATAAACAATGGCAGGAAGCACGAGGTAAAAAAAATTAGGAAGCAAGTGTTGCTTTGTGTATACAGCACCGGCTCCTTCCCTCAGAAGACATTCATTCACAATAGGACCATCAATACGGAAGGCAGATCGTTTGTTTGCGTCGTGTTTTGCGAGATGCAAGAATTTCTCGCCAGAGGGAACTTTTTTCTCTCTCTCTCCGCCGACCATGATTCCAAGGTTAGGGACGGCGATGTACTGCCGCTGAATACAATTAAGTATGTTTTGTGCCCGCTAATTATATTCTGCTGCGTTTTCTGCATCCTGGCCGAAATACATTAACTTGTTTCGGAACGTCACCGCCAGATGTCTCCGCTGTACCATAGCCCGGGGAAAAACAGAAGACCAAAGAACTTTTTGCGTCATTGTAAAGTTGAGCTTCGCTTTTCCGCGTTCAGGATCCTGAAAGTCTGAAAAATTGAGACGTAGATGCAACGGTTCAGTTGTCATAAACTTCCAATTAATTGTCTCCACAAAATGAATACAACTATCCCAAAGCTGTTCAGGAACGTAGTGTCCCAGAAATAATAATAATATAATATGATTATAATAATAATAATGTTTATAATTAGTACCCTAATATAATTTATAGGTGTTTTCATAATAATATATAGATTAATTAATATTGCTATTATTTCATGAATAGTAATCAGACGCTATAAGAACAGAGATGTATAACAGCGCATATTCATTATCTCTTATAGTTAAGGTCGCTAAAATTTTTATAAAAACGACTGCTTTGACAAGGAAATTAATGTCCAAAAAGTAAAGAATGGATATTTATTGAATAACACAAAAGGATGTAAGGTCTAGATAATGAAAAGTAAAGTTTCTGATTAATGTTTTATGCATGTTATTGCAGGTAGTAGTGTGCATAAATTTTGTTTGGTAATGGCATTCTAATCTCGGCGGAAATAAATGACCTTTGATTGCCCAAGAAATGCTAAACAGGTTTAGTTTTGTTATTTTATTTTAGTATTTGGTAAGTCTTTGGGGGTGCCCAGACCCCCACCCTAAATACGTTCTTGGGCCCGTTGTAGTTTCCGGGGTGGAACCCTCCCCCCCTTTTCACCAAGGCTGTTGCGTTACTGGGAGAAGTAGGCGACGGGATTGTTCGCTTCAGGCAATTGTCTTTCCTAAGCGTCACAACAGGTGCTCCAGGCAGCTAATCAGACGAGCATATTCTTGAACTCTATAGAGAGACCACAAGGGAAAGAACCTTCGGCGAAAAGTCTCCGCGCACCTTCTCCCTTCTTCCGTTCAGCTCGGGCCATAACGAAGCATGGTCCACTTTGCACAGGAGTCGCGGGACTGCGCAGGTTTTTTTGCTTGTGGTTCCACTATACCCGCGCTCTCATGCTATTGGAGGCCGGGAATTAAAGCCGGCGATTTCAACAAAACTACACATTAACATAGTTTTGTTTCGTAGATTATAGTGACATTTTTCATATTTTTGTTATTTTTTTTAATATATGTATTTTTAAAAGAAATAACCATCTGAACCACTGCGAGAACGGCCTAAACTTTATAGATATTCTGTTGCATCTTGGGTTCATAGGTGGCGCGACGAGAGGTCACAGTTTTCCCTGAGAATTCCAGGTTTTCACTTAGAGGTTCCGATTTACAGATAGATATCTTCGAGACATTTAATTATTCCGACTTAACAATACAATTTATACTCTGATACAATACACTGAGAAGAACATACCTTGCATATGCACATCGGTCACTTGCTAATAATTGCAAAGAAGAAATACATAAAAGTTTTCTACAACACCACATTTCAATTTTCCCCTTCTTTGACAGCATTAAAAATTCTAGGCCTTCTGATATCTGTGAGCTTAGTGTGATTTCTGCAGATGCTGCATTGAGACCAATGAACTGGCCTCGAGTTCGATATCCGGCGGAGTCACACATTGATTCTGATCCCACTTTAATCTGTAGGTCTAGTCCCGATTAGCCTATGTGTGCATAAAGTGGACTTAAAGACAAAAATTCACACCATTGAACGGTATGTAGGCTACCTAAATTTATGACCTGGAGTGTCCCGGAAAATCTGGCCAGCCTATCAAAAATAAGGGAGACCAAGTGTCTAGGACTCGTCTCGAAATTGCTGCGAGACGGTGAAAGGTCTCTTCCACGATCCTATTCTTACTGAGTTTGTTCTACGCAGACGATGCCGCGTTCTGGTTTACACATCATTATCTGCCCCTAAGAAAGACTAACATTATGATTCCAGATGTTTGTCCCCCCCCCCTCTTCCTTCTCAGCAAGTTCTGTGCAACATTCAGAAACTCACTTGGAATCTTCCCAGTAATTGCTAAGGACACTCCCCTTCTCCCCCTTCCCAATTTACTCCCGTTCTATTTTTGCAGTCCTCCAATTTCCTCTACCGTTTTTACGGAGCATCCCGCAAAATCAGAACGATTTCAATGCCCCGTGACTTCCTCCTTGTTTTTCGAGAAGCTTGGAAGGGGTTGGGGGTGGAAGAAATATATGAGTCCTAAATTACTTTCATTTGTTTTAATCTTGGTTCGTTTTGGGAATGGGTTTCGAGCTGGGAAAAACCTATCCTCTTTAGCCGGAGAAGGAAATGGTTTGTAGAGCCGCAACAGATAAATGCTGACAAGAGGCACCACCCACACCCCCCACCGTAGCCGCAGACAGGAGAATTTCGTAATTGCAGGGCGCATCCTGTTTTCAACCCCCTCTTTTGTTTCCCTCCATCCCCCTCCCCTCCTTCATTCCGCCCCGTAAGATATTTACTCTACGGAATCAGACGTAAAACGCCCTAGTACGTTAATGCCACGAAACCTCATTCTAAGAGCATCAGAGTGTCCAACCTAACTCTCGAAATGGTTCCCCCACGGTTCCAACCCCGGTTTTGTTGCAAATTTCGTTTGCAAGTAACTCGATTGTTGTTATTTTCTATTTTGTTAAAACATTTCGTGCCGCATTTCCTCATTAATCGCAACAGCGAGAATGTATGATCAAGTAGATTTAAGAATGTACAGGATTCGAACCCAGAACCCTCCTCTCCTTCACGTTACGCTAACTATTTCACAACGGAGGCGGGAAAAAACGATACATGCAACTTGGTGGCTTGCGAACCGAATATTACATGCATTTTATACATCTAGAGTGCATCATTTAATGTGTGTATGCGAGTACATATATTTTGAAGCATTTCTATTCAAAATTTAATGCATTTCCATGCTTTAAGACGCAACTCATCTCATGTAAATGCAGCTCAAAATGATCAACTTGTAACTCCAAATATCTTAGGGCTTTATCAACATAGCCTACGAGAATGGCATATCACGCCAATCGTTAACTGTACTAATCAAGCCAATTTAGTGTCTGCCCATTAAACATTCATGCAGTTTGAAGCTTTAATTTGTGTGCAGTTTTTGCTAACATTTCTTTCTCTGTACGTGAGCCGCTATTTTTTGTAGAGTTTGCGAAGAACGTGTATGGGTTGGCAGCACTGAACTCGTATAAAACTTTGGGGACGGAATGTTAGCTAGAAAGGGAGGGAATGGTGGATTTTTGTCACTTGACCTCTTCCTGACCCAACTAATGGATGAGGGATATCACGGAAAGGAACTACTGACTGTTCTGATTGATCGACTGGTAACGCCGAGGAGGCTGAGAAAAAAAGAAGGGGCGAGAGATGAAAAAAAAAGAAACGCAGAGAAATGTGGGGTGACACCCCTCCCTCTATCTTTTTTGGGGGGAGCCAAATGAGCACACTTCAGCTTCCATTAATAAATGGAGTTACACGATCCTAGAGGGCGTTGTTACGAAGCTACTGTCTTCGAAACTCTAATCTTCATTGAGACTGTATGTTATCCCCGAACCTTTTCAATCACATTTCTTGATAATTTTATTTTAGTTATTCTACGTCGCTTTTCTTCGGTTTTATAGGTAAATCGAGAGCATGAGATTATAGTATGAATTCATGAAAAAAGATGGCAGAACAACCATAAACAATTGTCGCGGGTTTCAAACCCGGAGGCCCTGAATTACCAGAACAATATATTTATAACACTAAGTGATTCATTTATTGTAATTAGAATTGTGGATACGTCAGTGATTTGTTTATATGCAGCGTCACTCGATACAGGAATAAGCCTTGTGTCGTCAAAAATCAACTCTGATTTGCACACATGAAGAAAATCGATATTATTGCAATGAGTATTTGTATGTCTTACTGCAAATATTTGATGATTGTGTACACTGGTAATATATCGGAGCCATTGGTATATCAAAGAAATTCTTTTGTCTCGAATCAGGCCTGTAGGTGAGTTTCACCTACGTCACGTACAGATACATTGTGGGATCGCCCGCCATGCTTCTGAGGTAGAAGAATAGTCTGTATTGCATAAAAAACACGGGGAACTTTTTAATGTTTCGTTCAGGATGGTAAAGTGTGAAGCTTTCAGTGTTCAAAGAGAAACTCCGCTTTATTACTGCGATTTTCTCAAGAAGGAAGCTACTGTACACTTTTTGTGCAAAGCAAATTATGAGAACTATGTATGTATGTATGTATGTATGCATGTGTGTGTGTGTAAGTATATGTGTATATACATATATATGTATAAAGACACGATATATATAATATTGTTTAAAGCTGGTCAAAGGCCGGGTTAAGCTCCCTAACACCCCGCCACCTCGTGGAAGCTACAAGTATCCTAAAGCAATTGAAACTTTTAATCCAGATAACTGAAATCAAACTTGCATCCCACGATTTGCAGAATTTCGTGAGCTTATCATGTGTGCCTATTGTCTAATTCCCTTTAAAGTTAGAAAGCAGTGACATTAATCTGAAACAGTTTAAAATACATAGAAACATAGTTGGTTATGCCCACGTTGTGGTTGCGACAGGCATTAAACCATTAGCTCGAGATGGAAACACTGCACGAAATTTGTTAATTATCCATCCCTGCGTGGAAAAAAGGGGGGAGATTTTGAGGCTTCTTATAATGCAGCCGGGGAAAGAAGGGGACGATGAAATGTGAGGAAAATGGAAGCTAAAGAATAGCGTGCAAGTGATACGAGGACCCCTCTTCCCTTGCCCTAATCACCATAGCCTATATATATATATATATATAATATCCAGGGTTCTGCCAACCTTCGACGGAAATTAACGAGTTTCTTAATTCCTAGGAGAAGGGGTGGGGGAGATTTACTTTCATGGGCATGAGGAAAAGCAATAAATTACAAACTGCATTTAGCATTCTCTATCAAATTCAGCTGCAATTCATCAAATCAGAAACTAAAGTAGATCGAAATTGCGGAACGAGAGAGATGCGGCTACATTCAATTGCTGTGCAACTACCAAAATGTCTAACATTCGTATTTATTTGCAAAACATGCCGATAGCATCTGATGGCTAGGCAAATGTTCAGAACCTACGTCCATATTTACGTATAATGTAAAACCTACCTATAATATTTGTCTAATGTTTCTGCGTACAATGAAAGTATGCGATCTAACGATATATCACTATGCATGTAGTTGTTTGTGCTCTGTGTAGATATCGTATCGAATAATTTCCCATAATTCCGTTGAACTGAACAATAAATATTTTTATGTTCGCAATTTGTGACTGGAGAGAAACATGTATTAACATTGAGGAAGAATAATAAGTTTAGACATTAAAAGTTGAGTTCATGCAGGGCCAATAAGGTATTTTAAGGAATTGAAAGATATTCTATAAGTACTAAAGTTGGGACACATAAAACTCTTTGGAACAGAGAATCACCTTATCTTTCTTTGCTTTGGTACAGAGCAAAAGAATGATATAACTGGTTACACGTTGATCATGTTGGTTCTCTTATAAGCATTTTAAAATTTTTCTGAATATTCCTGTTATTAATATTTAATAATTTGTGTTAGAACTCTCACAAACACCCACTTACCAACTCTATGAACATGTAAAGTTAACGTGCAAGGGGAAATATATTTCTGCCTTAATATGTAGTTACCAAAGAGTTATTCCGTTAATTTGGTAGGCCATGATGTCAACAGTACAAGGAACCAATATCGTAGACAGTGAGTGCAAAGGTAAGATATTGCTTTTAATAATATCGAGGAGTGACTCCAAGGAGTAAATGAAATGTAAATTCCGAGCTGAGCTGGAGATATCATGAGCTTAATTAGCATGCTATTCCCAGCGACAGCCCTTCTGAGCGGAAGGCTCAAGTTATCCCAGAGGGGCAAAATATAGAAGAACCCTCTTCCTCGTCGTTGCGACGATCCCTGCAGAGCTTCTTTGGTAATCCTACCCTGAAAATGGCTTTCAAATCTTTTTAAAAGATTCATGCGCTTTGTTCTTTTCTTTCCCTTCATGGTCTCACTTTACTAGTCTTTTGTATCGAACGAACCCTCTTGTCAGTCTTCAACTTCCACTTCTCCCGTTTCTTCTTTGTTTATTGATTGAACCTAACGTCATTTCCTAGAAGAGAGAGAGAGAACTGTATAAACATGTAGATGGAAGGGAGGAGAGAGTGATGGAATGATGGTGCATCTGAAGTAATGGCTCCCATCCAACCAAATTGATTCAAGTGCCACCTAGTGACACACTTTAAACTGTAGGTCCAGTCATAGGCGGATCCAGAATTATTTTGTGGGAAGGGTAAAATAATATGTATAAGTTAACTGTTTAAGAACAATGATTTTTGGATCGGAGTTAACCAGAAACATTTCTGAAAACAAATTAGCAAAAGTGGATAAAAAGTGTGCCATGCCATTCTTTTAAATCGCACAAGTAGAAGATACAGCCAATTGAATCGAGGTCAGTACTCAGTGCAATGCTGTTGCAAATGTGTTTCTATAGATCCACCAACCCATCTGAAACCCTGGCGTGGGTGCAGTGGCGCTAGTGTCGATAGGCTAAGTTTCTGGGAAGCCTGTAGTTCGCATATTTTCCGAGGTTTCAGAAAGCTTGGTGGATCTTATATTAGTGTATAACGTTTCTCTAGTGCAATATGCCTTCTGAAGATGGTAAATTTAACATTCTCTTCCACTTCTTTGGTGCCACCGAACGCCAAGTAGGGAAGCAAGTAAGGCTCGATTTGAGCAACATACTCCCATAGTACCTATCTGAAATCATGTGACCGACTGGTCCTAAAGTCGTTTTAACTAAGCATGCAGGAGAAGACATCCCGGCGTTGAGGTTTTTGATTCGTGAACATCATGGCATGAAATACAAAAGATAAAAGCAAATATCACGTTCACTTCATTGCTTATGCATATAAGCTGTATTTTCGTTCGCAAGGAAAGTTGAAGTGCTGTGAATGAACTGTCGAAAGCAACGAGAAGCAACAATGACTATACGTAACTGCCGACATAAGCACCTGCTTGCATTCGTATACAAAGAGCGAAGTAGGTCTTCAGTAATATTATTATCCACTTCTCGGTATCTGCAACGGTGTACAAGTAGCGTTACATATGCATCCCCGAACTGGCAACATTGCCTCTTAGCGAGGCTACATCTTGCAATAGTGCTTGTTCCTTGTACCTTTTTTTGTTACGAGCAAATTCGTGTATTGTCAGATGTAGTCAAGAGACTCCTAACACTGTGTACTTAATGAGAGAATGTAAGTAGCTAGATCCTGTAACGAATACACCACGCCCAAGAGCTTTCTGTGTTAAACAAGCTATAGAAGAACACTCATTATGTACATTTTCATAAATGGATTTTCTCTGGTTGTGCAAAAGTCTTCCCTTTTCAAGGTTGAAGTACTTGTTTTGCTGGTAACGTAGAAATAGATTATTTTCTGAATAGATCCGCTTACTAAGCTCAAGAAAACAATGCCGGGGTTAAAATTGATATCGACGTAGAAAACACGAAATATTGAATTCGAATAAGTTATCAAGGCAAATAATAGGAAATATTAAAACTAAAAAAGCATGCATATGTGAACAATACGTAAACTTTGTTCAGGCAGCCAGTGAAAAAAAATAATAATTTAAACACGTTCCACGTATCAACGTGTCGAGTATTTTTCAAAGATTCGTTAAACGTTAATCATATTGAAACACATTGACGGATTTCACTCAAATGCATTAGTCCTTAAGATACTGTACCCAGCGGCTATAATAATTTCAGTACACAAACTCTAATTTTATGTTGGTTATCGTGATCACAAAATAGAACAACTTCCTCTTTTTGGCCCAAGTTCCTTCTTAACTATGTAGAAAAGTTTTCATTGCCAAATTATAGCTCCATAAACTTTATGTGAGTCTATTTCTTTAAGCTCCGAAAATGTGTTTTATACAAAGCTTTGCAAAATGACAAAAAAGACATACGAGGTTTGGCTAGAAACAAACCGGATTGATGTTGCTATTGGCAAACAACGAATGCGCGAAGGTTGAGCAATGCATGATTCTATACTACCATACCCTGCCTACAGAATGACTAATTGCCCTGGGTGCAGGCCTCTCAGTTTCACTGTGGCACTTGGACAAAGCGGAACGTGCGTCTGTGCTCCGTCGGAAAAATGCTGAGTATTAAAATGGAACAGCGTGTCAATATGAAGTTCCTTTACAAACTGGGGAAATCCGCAACAGAAGCGTACGACATGTTAAAATCTGTGTACGGGGATGAGTGTTTATCATGCACACAAGTGTTTGAGTGGTTTCAACGGTTTAAAGAAGGACAGGAAATGATCCAAGACAACCCACGTTCAGGACGACCATGCACGTCGAAAACGGAAACAAACATTCAAAAAGTGAGTGATGTGATTCGAAAAGATCGTCGATTGACCATTAGAGCAGTTGCTGAAATCACAGGAATAGACAAAGAAAGTGTTCGACAAATTTTACACGAGAATTTGAACATGAGTAAAGTGTGTTCAAAACTCGTGCCAAGGAACCTGACATTGGAACAGAAGGAAGCTCGAGTGAACATTTGTACGGACACTTTGAAGAACATTGAAACAGACCCTACATTCTTAGAGAGAGTGATAACCTGTGATGAATTGTGGTTTTTCACGTACGACCCTGCCACAAAGCGCCAATCAATGCATTGGAAGACCCCGAGTTCGCCACGTCAGAAGAAAGCTCGCATGAGCAAGTCCAATTTCAAAGCCATGATGATTGTCTTTTTCGACATTCGAGGCATTGTGTACGTTCATTGGGTACCCGAGGGTCAAACTGTAAACCAACATCATTACATTAATGTGCTGAAAACCCTTCGTGAGCGAGTAAGAAGACGACGACCTGATTTGTGGCAACGGAAGTCATGGATTCTGCACCAAGACAATGCTCCTGTCCATACGGCCCTGTCATTGAAGACATTTTTGGCTAAATATGGCATCCCAGTGTTAGAACATCCGCCGTATTTGCCGGACCTTGCTCCCTGTGACTTCTTTTTATTCCCCAGAGTGAAGTCCGCCCTAAAAGGAACCAGATTTGAGACAGTAGAAGCTGTGCAAAGAAAAGCGACGGATGTAATGAACATGATCTCCGAAAATGACTGGCAACACTGCTTCCAGCAATGGAAAATTCGTATGGAGCAGTGTACAGATCGTGCAGGGGAGTACTTTGAAGGAGATAAAGTTCCTGTTGTACAAAATGCCGAATAAAAGATTTCATAGCATCAGTCCGGTTTTTTTCTAGCCAAACCTCGTACATCCAAAACCGGGTTCGAATTCCAGCATGGAGGTATCCGAAACAGGATACACTGCACCGTTCTTTATTTAAAACCAATATCCTCAATTTAACATTATATTAACTTAATATATTTAATGGTGCTCATGTATTATTGTGTAACAATTTCTTGCACTTTTTTTGCTTTCTGCTTGCTAAAATCAAACTTGGCCAACACGTTTTTTCGACGAAGAAGTTATTTCAAAGGAATTTGCATGTGAAATAAACTTTTTTTATATGATGAAAATAGAATTCCCGTGGAATTTCATTGTCCAAGTTCATTAGAAGAGTTCTGTAGCACTGATATTCTGTTCGGAGGTAGAATTTTCTGTAACTCCCAGAGATTTGTGCCACTGAAATATTGTTCGAGGGTGGGGTTGAGTTTCTGTAACCTCTCTGAGTTTTGTGGCACTGAAATACTGTTTGCTGGCCGAATTTGTGTAATCTCGAGGCTCAATGCATCAAACAAAAAAGAAGACCTGGAATAAAACAACTGATAAAATGCTGTTTCTCAGATCTCAAGATACAGAATGTCTAGATACTTCCATGGTTTGAGTTCCACGTACGTTGATACTCTCAACCAAACAGCTTTTATTGGTTCCCTGTACTCACCTAACAGGGTTTCTGTGTACAAGAGTTGTAGGCGTGATTAGTTCGCAGTCTTCTACCACGTGAATTGAAATTTTAATCAACAAGAATATGCAAATTAGCGAACAGAAGAGCTTGCGATTGAGTCCTGTAGACATGTGATAGGGAAAGAAGAGAAGATGGCAGTTTGCAGTCGACTAGAAACGAGTACCCGTGTCAGGAAGTGGTCCGAAGAAGTGAAGATTGTCGTCGAGAGCTGCTGACACAGCATCCTCGGTTTCAGAAACCATCTCCCTCTCTCTCTCGTTGCCTTCGTCTTCTTCTCTGTCGCTAAAAAACCTTTTTTTCAGGGTCACAGAGAGTGTGACATGTCACAGGCAATTCAGCTTCCCAATCGATAGATCGATCTGGACCACTTGACGAATAGAATAGAAGGGAGAGCACGGTGAATTGGGGGAAGGAAGGCACAGAAGAGATACTTAACATCCATTGGCATTCATGCCTTATATTAGTTGGCGCTGAGTGCGCACTTTGATATAAATATATGATGAAGTGATGCAGATACTCACTCTTTGTTGTCGGTTTCCATCTGCGATATTCACTTGTTTTAACTTGAATTCTTGTTCACGTTGTAAGCCTTTCCCTAGACCGTCATCATTGGTTCTTCCTCACTGTGTGCTTTTGCAGGTCTTCAAATTCTCATCCAAGTCAAATAATATTTTCAAATCGCATTTTTCGATCTGCGTTTCAAAATGTTTATTTCATCTCAGAAATGGGTTGTACCGTCAAGAATAAAGTCATCAGGAAGTGATTGAAAAACACAAATTCCTACAACTCACAACCCTATCCTGAAAATCGCCCTTGGCTCGTGATGTTTACCATTGCATGGTTTGTCTGTCAGAAACGAATACAATAGGTGTGTTTCACCTACGTCACAAATAGCTGAATTTATGGCTTCGAGCAGCCATTATTGAGACCAGTTCTTGTAAACACGGAATTCAAGGGGGCGGGCGGGAGATTTGAACCTTGTTTTCGATGGTACATTGTGCAGTATTCGGTGTTTCACGCAGAAGCTCACGTTATTTCACGACATTCCCTTGCACACAACAAACAAAATTGGCCGCAAACATGGCAGCTTTGCGCATCCTGACATCACATAAAACCCACTCTTCCGATAAAACTGCGAAGAATCGAGTAGGAAAAATGGTACTGAGAACTGCGCTGTGTCGAGCAGAACTGCAATATCTTGCCTACACTGTTTTGAACTGCACAGGCAGACGTAGTTGGAAACGTAGCGCGTGGTCCATTATTTTAAACAAAAGTTCAATCACATGGAATTTTATAAAGAACTAAAGCATACTTAATTGTACCAAATCCAAATTTTAGTCGGAAGTATTCATGCTAAATAATCGGTCTTTTTCATTTGGTACAAAATAATAATAATAATAATAATAACTTTAGCAGTGACTTTAGCACAATCACGTAGCTGTGGAAATTATGCTCTATCTATTTTGTTTAGTTTCACGAAAGTTGATATTGAGATTTGAGAAGCCTTGGTACTATAGTTATAAGCCAACCACTGAATAACTAACAATGGTTGGTCTGCTGACAGCTTACACCCCGGATTTCAAACCAAAATCACGTTGTGTTAATTTATGGGCGGTTGCCAGTGAGGCAACGTGAGATGCAATAACAACTATGACCTTGTACAAAGGTGCACGTGTGCTTGGTACAAACCCAGTGGGTTTGGGTTTGTGGGACGCGACAGTACTGCCAGAAACACATTGGATTAGTTCACGAAATATAGATACTTTTGAACTGGACGCCGAGTTATCGGGGTAGTAATCGAACAAGACTGGCGGAATATATATCCTAGCTATGGCGTTGAGATTGTCGAAAGTTTTCGATTCATATATTGAATTTTCGCGTTTTCAAGTTCTTGTCGACACTTTTTTCAACAATGGCGGAGCGTGACTACAATTTACCGTTTTCCTCGTTCACTACAGACGAATTTTGGGATGGTATATTTAAAGAAGGCCACAGACGCTTCCTTACTCTTCCCTTCCATCACACTCTCACCTCATCTCATTGAACCAAATAGTACAACAACAATAACAATAAGGGGGAACCCCCGAATGCAACCAAACCTCCACCCGTATGCATTCGAGGGCATACGCTTGTCCCAGTGCCTCTGCAATAAACTGGGACGTCTTTTGCTCGAATTACGGTTCCCCCGTTATCGTTGTGCACTACTATTTTATACCAAATAGTACACCCCTGTTGACATAATGTGGCACATTATAAGGTTAGACAGTTTAAGTATGTGCCGGACCCTGTGGCCGAGTGGTTAGCACATCGCGCTGCGACGCCAAGGGTCCCGGGTTCGAATCCCGCTCGGGCTTGGTTGTTTGTGAATGTCCATTCATCAATTTCATCATTTCATCACTCATCCCCATCTTCGCAAATTAGCCAAGAGGCACAAAACGCGAAGTAAAATAAACTAAATCAATCAAGTTAAAGTATGTGCCACTTTATCTGAACAGAAGTGTACAAGAAACAATGCGGATTGTTAGGAGTCGGAGATTGGGTTCCAAAAGTATGGGGGCAAAGTGCCAAAACGGGCGGGGGCAAGGATAGTTTACTTTAGCTTATTAGATAAGGTTTTGCATACTGCGGGCGCAAAAGTGGAAAAAAGTGTACCGCCCACTGGTACGTGGATAAATCACTAAATATCATATACACTGGAGAAAATTTATTCATTAGCAATCCCTTAATTGCAGTTCCAAATTTAGATAGATTGCAGTTTATAAAAACCTTTATCTATCTATATAATTTTATCTTGAAGCGAGCAGGTGATAATAATTTGGAAATAGTATTTTTTGTGTGTGTGGTATTGGGTGAAGGGTTAAGCCCCAGAAAGAAAAAAAGTTATTTCATGTTAGCGAACGATATCCAAGTTTGCAACACTCCAATCTAGGCGGCAAGATAACAGGGTTTCTTCCATAAACTGCATCGCAGAGCAATGAATGTTCGAAAAGTGATCGATATAACTTTCTGGGTAACCCGCTCCACAACAGACTCGCCAATCCATCGGGCGCTGTTCCCACGCACCGATATGCAAATCTAGCATTAGGAAGGCCCGTGGAGGGAGGTGGGCTCAGATCCTATTATTCAAAACGGACAAGAGCTGGAATGGGTCTCGTAGGAATAGCAACGTTGCCATGTTGAAAGTGATGGAATCTTCTTCCTCTTCTCTCTTTCTCTTCTGCAGAACTATATTTCCCGCAACAGAATATCAATAAACGCGATCCCCTGTTCCCCAGTGGGTGAATGAACTTTTGTTCCAAATATTCAACATCGTTCATCATCCTATACTCGAATGCGAAATGTTTTTATTATGGAGTCTATAACCCTGAAACTTTCTGCACCACTGCGTAACAACGTATGGGAAGGGTTGAATGGTGCGATTTTGAATTTCCGAACCTAGAAGGAGGGATGCACTTTCGATGGTGCTAGACGAGACGTGACGTCACACGTGTTCCGAGTCTCGAAATAATAGATACAAATAATTGAAAATGGAATGCAAACATGTAGGGACGACACAACACTGGCCCCACAAAAGATGATTATGTTGCATATTCAGGCGCCAGAGCCTCGTCAGTCTACAAAATGCAGTCGTGGAAGAGGGGTTGAGTTTTGGGTGTCTTGAAAAAGAGCGCCCTTTATACCTCAGTTCTCAAACGATTTTTTAATTATTTTTTTTAGATTAGCGTTTTTGACATTTTTGGTTAATCGCGACGATGATGATGAGTGATAATGAAATTGATGAAGGGGAACTTACAAAGAACACCCATGCCGGGATTCGAAACTCGGGTCCCTGACGCGTAGCACGATGTGCTGACTACAAGAGCAAGTCTTTTACACTGCTTTTGAGGAAGTTTTTTTTAATGTTGTGTTTGCCCTATGCAGGTTCCTTTACAACTTGCCCCTTCTCAAGGGGCTCTTCACATCCCTTTTTAAACTTTAAGGTACGGGTTTTAGATAAGAGAATTTTAATTTTTATAATTACGTGCCGATATACCCAAACATTTAAACTCAGTCAAACAAAAGAGACGAGACTCTCGTTGAGTTCCTGTCTCATTCTTGTCTCGGATCCTCGGTCTTGCCTCGAATTTCGAATTGCGATAAGACTTGTCACTCGTCAGTTCCATCCAAAGAGCGTACAACAACACAGAATGCTATTATTACAAGAACGACTAACGATAATAATATCGTCGCGATTAGCCCAAAATGTAGACAAGAGACGCATTTGTATGTTTATTTCAAGTCGCATTTCTGCTGCTTTTGACCAGCAACGTGAAATAATCAAAGGTAAATAATAATGCAAACGCCACTGTTCATGACATTGTAAACATGTTTGCAAAGGTATTAGGAACACAATGCAATTTATCATATCTTTTTAAAGTAAATGTGCAAAGTCGTTCCCGATGGATTCCTTGTTTCACAAACTCAAAAAACAAACAAGCGAATGAAAAAAACAATGTCTAACGCCGCTTTCTTGCCCAGTCCAAACAGGAACTTTTTCATTCCTGAATCGGACATCTTGATCTCTCCGGGGATATCAAAGGAAATGATGAATGACTGGGGAGAGAAGCTTGGCAACATAGTAAAGTAGTAGATCACGTGGTATCAAGATTCCTCCTTCCCCTAAAGGTTCGTTTCTATCGAAGTTTCCTTCCCGCTGCACAGCGCGAAGGGATAGAAAAAAAAAGGCCTGGGTGCAACTCAAGCCGAACCCCCTTTTAAAAAAAGTAGTCTAGATATCTAGCATCAGCCTATAATGGTAGAGTGCAACTGATAGTTATGGTTCTCCCCTTTTATGAGAGGGTTCGAACTAATGGAACGAAAATCAATATTCAATAAACCACAACGCTGCGGTTTGCAATTACAGACGCTAGCTAACTTTTAGTCATAATTTCCCCTGGCGGAAAAAAAGCCCCCTGGTTGTTTGTGACAGAGCTCATTTACTGAAAAGAAATTGCCAGTTGCATTAAATTTATTGGCTGTTATATTAAATTTCACGTGATGCGTGTTTTATATCTCCCTACCTGCCAGTTTGTAAATGCATGTAGACATATTACAAATTGAGAGTGCGAATACTACATGATCTTCCTACTGTGTGCAGATAAACTATCACATGAGAGGAGTATTACCTCACCCACAATATTAGAGATGATAAGAGGGGCCAGAAAATTCCAATTCTTCTGAGAACCCTATGATAATCATTTTATTGCTATTCATCAAAAACTTTCAGTGTTGGGAACTTGCATTTTAAGTTGGGGAAGTGATAATTAGGATGTATTGTTTTCCTACTTGCATTTTTTAGTCTTTTCTGGTTTATGCTTTTAGTTCGTGTTTAGTGCCTATTTAGGATAACTTTGCCTTTAAATTGCCTTTTTCTGGGGTATTTTTCTGTTGATTCCCAAGTTATTTTGCTACTTTGACTCACTTCACAACACAGTATAGAAAGTAATCTCTTATTTAGCGAGACCTTCATCAATTTCATCTAATCACCATTCATCTTTGTCGCGATTAGATAAAAGTAACAGAAAAGTTAACCAAAATTGAGAAAAATAAAGTGCAAAAATGCAAGTAGGAAAAATCAATAATAAGTTCATATTCAGTGCTTATTTTTGTATTTTTATATTTTTGTGCTTATTTATTTCATAATATAAGGGCCTGCTTTCATCATTTTTGTGACTGCATGCATGTTTATTTTATAACGGTTAATTTCCTACAAATCTCCACTTTGATGATAATTGTACATCCTGACATAACCTTTGTGAAAAGAATTGAAATCCTTCAATAATAAGTTATTATAAATATTTTTTTATTTGAAAATGGTGTGGAGCTTTTAATAAGCATTCCATTTATCCTAACTTTTGTTTTTGAGGAATAAAAAAGGCCTTGCGAATGTGACTATATGATTTATATTTTTCTTCTTTTCAGAATCTACAAGTGAGGTAATTGAAGGACAGTATGGTGATCGAAATACAAAGTTAATATACGCTGTATTCACAACACCCGTCAATTCAATTAGTGGTTCAGCTGTGTGTGCCTTCACAGTGCAAAATATTTTGGACACTTTCGAAGGCCCTTTTAAAGAACAAGAGAATATGAACTCAAACTGGTTAGCTGTTCCAGTTCTGAAGGTGCCTGAACCAAGACCAGGGCAGTGCGTCAATGACTCAAGAACCCTCCCAGATATGACTGTGAACTTTGTGAAATCCCATCCTCTTATGGATGAGGCAGTGCCTTCTTTCTTTGGACACCCTGTTGTGATTCGTATTAGCCTACAGTAAGTATGGTGATGGTAGAGTAACTGTTGGAAGAAATGTACATGCAAATACAGAATTTTGTTGATACTTTGCTGTATATAATTTAGTATTTGAGGCTTGGCTAGACCTTTAGCCAATGCCAGAGCAGCTGTTTTCGAATTATTCTCTTTCAAAAAGCCGCTATGATATTACAAAATATGAAAATTTTCATATGCTTAGAATTGCTTCTTGAACATTCACGTGAAGATGTGGTTTCCTTTCGTTGTTGCCTAGATATTCGCAAAAGTTTAGTGACTTTGTATAAGTCTATTAAACTATAAATCCAAACTATTAATGTAATAGTCTGAAATATGAAATCAGAATTAGGGCATATCGATTTTTTTAGTCTTCATTTCATTTGTAGCTAAATTTATCAACAGTTGTATATTTATAACAAGTTGACCATGCTTTTAGATATGGTTGTAAAACTTGTAAGTAAAACAGCGCATTAACAACTTTCATATTTTTCCACAGCCATAGGTTTACCAAGATAGCCGTTGATCCTCAGGTGAAAACAGCAGATGGAAAAGCATTTGATGTTCTGTTTATTGGAACAGGTAACGTTGACACATTGTTTGATTCAATTGCTTTTTGCAAAAAAATAAATGTTGTTATGTTAGTACTGTAATTCTTGTATGTGCATATATCCAGTACATTGTTGACAGTGTTACCAGGTCTGGGTTTATAAATAGGCATGTGAGTTTTCTTCCCAGAACTCAATACTTATGGGAAGGGTTGGGTTAGATTTTTTTAATTAGCCTATAAATATTTTGAAGAGATATAGTGGGAGGGTGTCCCACACCGTGGCTATGCAGTCTAAAGGGCAAGCTTTGGGCTCTGGCTACAGGATGCCTGCAGGTTTGAATCTCCTGGGGGAAGCAAACAACTTTCCCGATATTTCCATGTGTATGGGATCGGTGGCCGCCCACCATTGTGAGGAAATTGGGAGAGCTACGAATGAGTAGCGGAACCTTGTCATAGAAAACCTACAACAAGGACTGGGTGTTCGTTGTGCTGACCAAACGTCACCTCCGTAACTGGTTGGATGATATCCCACCACTACTGGTAATGAGACCAACAGTGGGTAAGTTGACACTACACTGGGCCTCACAACCTGCTATGCCATTGGTTATTATATTGGGACGGTAAATATTTTGTGGGGATATATTGTGAGGGACATAGTCTTACAGTGACTTATACAGTTAGTGTGTATTGTAATTCACATTTATTGGTTATTTATTAATTAGTTTGTTAACTTATAAATTAATGAATTAATTAATAATATTAGAAACTAATTGCAATTGATAAGTAGAATAGATAAGTTAGAGGCCCCACTTTGATAGTAAACTTAAAACATTGACTAAATCATGATTGTAGACTCTTCGTTGACTCAACACAATGTTTTCTTCACTTCTTCAAGTACTCATTGTATCTTTTATTTTTTTCAGATGATGGGAAAGTTCTAAAAGCTATTAATGCCCAGTCATACGATGACAACAAATATGTCAAGCCTGTAATTATTGAAGAAATTCAAGTCTTCCCAAGCAGTGTTGCTATTACAAATTTATACGTTGTCCATATGTCAGAAAATTTAGAAGACTCAAAATTAGTTGTTGTCTCAGATGATGAGATACAATCCATCAAACTTCACAGGTGCTCAAGTGATAAAATTACAAGCTGTAGGTGAGTGGAGGTCATCGTATATCAGTTTTTAAGAATGATAAGAGTTAAATTTTTGGAAGTAGCTTTTCTGGTAGAAAAAAATATATAAAATATATTTGTCAACTCAAATGGTTGTGCAAACTTCCAAGCTTATCAATGAAAGTAAAATTACAGGCGAATAAATGTTCAGTTCAGAGTAGCACACATGAAAGTTATTTCAACATAACTGCAATATTTTTTAAGTTTGAGTGGGAAATTAAAGTGCATTGCAGGTATATTTGCTAATTTAACAGAAGTGGTATTTTGTTTTCACAGTAAGCTTTAAAAGTCGATAGTATTTCCATTGTACTTTGGTTTCTGCCCTATCCCGAATGCACATTCACACCTTCTCCACTCTCTACACACACATACACACACTGACATTGGCATATTCATCCTCATCCAGGGGTCCTGGGTTTGATTCCCAGTGGAGGCACATAGTGGTTCAGATGCCACTTTAAACTGTAGGTCCAGTCCCGATTAGCCTTACTGTGCATAAAGTCCATCCAATCCAATATTCATCCTCATTGTTGTGACTGCTTTAGTTTGAAGTTATCACGTTCCTGTCAAAACTTGTTACAGACTTAACTGAAATTGTCAGTCCATTAAAATTAACACAAATTAATGTGACTGAAATGCAATTACATTTGTGAAATTTTTTAAGTCGATATTAATTTTAAGGAGGGAACATCCTCCCTTACTGGATGCCCCCGATGAGAGCTCGTCCTCATCACTTTTCACCTTCGAGATTAATTGTATAGATGAAAACGATGTGCCAAACAAATGCTCTACTAAGTTCATGGCAATATTTCCCAAAACATAATCTTCCTCATAAAATCACCACTACATACTTCTCCACCTAGATCACCGTACAAAAACATATGTAGAAGTAATGGAAAAGAAATATGCATTGTAAAATTGGTTCTAAATAGTCATACTTGCTCTTCTGGGATCATAATCTGCTATGCGACATCCTGCTGAGGAAGCTGGAATGACACCATCTGCCCCACAAATAATAATTGTCCACTTTTGGACCCTTCCAACCACAACTCGACAGAGAGTGTCACCTTTCTGGTGTTTCTGCAACATCGTGCCAGAGAAGTTCACAGAATTTCTGTGCGCCTGTTCTGATATTTGGTACCTTTTCCCCTGGAATTCTGAACTGAAACTTGAGGAATCAAAGAATCATGCATGAACGACTGTGTGCCTGTCTCTTCTTACCAAGTCTGGTGCACTTTTTATGTTTTGTGTAATCAGGAAAATGGTGGGATTTCAAGCATTTTGAGGGCTCTACAAATGTTTTATTATGCAGGAAACAGAAAACTTTATGAAGATTTCTGCATGTACAATCAGGAGTCCATATGCTCCTGTGAACCTCACTCTGTATAATAGTATTACAAACACATTATTATTTGACAACTATAACAGTGCTCTTGCTTTCAAATTCTGCAAGATAGTGTAAAACCTCTGTGTTCCACTAAAAAATTAATTTTACCCCTTCATATTTGATTTCAGGGAGTGCATCTCCCTTCAAGATCCTTATTGTGCCTGGGATACACAGCAATTACAGTGTGTCGGAAACAAGGGAAAATGGAGTTCGGGAAGCCGATACATCCATAGTGTTGTCACAGGAGAGCACTCATTGTGTACAGAAGGTGAGTTACTATAATACCATAGCATGAAAATTGCTTTTAGCTTCTTGTGGAATTCAGTGTTGCTTTTGGAACTGAATGCCTTGAATTTGACATGTAATACTTCCCATTTATATAGTTTGTATTCTTGTTGTGTACTTGTAGAAGAATGCTTGTATTTCAATAGTGTTTGAGACAAGTCGCAGAAAGCTTGATGTTCTAGCTCTAATGGATGTGTTTTTCTTGTACATTAATGACGTTTCCTGTCATATAGTGAATTTAATACTATGTATGCTGTTTTCTGTAACTTTTGAAATGCATTTCTATGCAGTTCTTCATGTTTCGTTAAAACGGATTATCAGATCACGTAAATTCGGTGAAAGTATTTATATATGGTATTGTTTCACTTTCTTCAAATATCTTATGAATTTGTTGTGGAATTTTACAGAAGACATTAATACTTTGCCTTGTTAACAAACATTTTCACAATTCTTTTTGGAGGCTTTGTAGGATAAACAGTGATAATTCACTACCTCTAACTTTTCTTACGGTACCAATAATTTACAATGTATCACATTTTTTCTGTACATGTATCTGTGCTTTACTCATAGTATAGTACACTAAATTAATGCACTTTTTATTTGTATTTCTTAGAGATACATTTTTACAACACTCATGACCATTTCTTATGCATATTTTTCAGTTTACTTGAGGTTAATAACTGTGAAAATTTTTAAAAGTTACATATCCAGTTCATTTAACTTTGGCCTAATAATTATTGTATTGTAAAGCACCACTCATGTATTTAAGAACAAGAAACTTTTGAAGCCGCTGTAAAAATATTGTAAATATCTCACTTGGAGGCATATGTTTCACACAAATCTTTATGGAGCTTTAGAGAAGCACACACACACATTACACATAAAGAAACTTCAGGGTAAGTTAATAGGTTGGTTTATTTTGCTTTTACATGTTAAAATTTTTGACACCTTTAAACATATATCGGATAAGTTTTATGAGGCCAAATTCCACCCATCAGCCTTTTTGTATCAATCAAAACAAAACTACTATAGAATACAAAATGAATTTCATTGTATGGCATCTCACGTTAAAATTATGAAAATATGCACCTTGAAGATTTTTATACAGCAATAATCCGATTTCAAGTACATATTTATTTGTTGTATTATAATTTAAAAATATTACTGTACTGATATGCAATGATGCAAATCCATATTGTAAATGCTAAGTATTTTAAGTTTACGTTCTATTTATGTAAATTGTAAAAAATTAAATAAAAAATGGCATAATCCATGATTAGTAGCTTTGCTCCATTTTTTTCACACTTTTGTGCTAATAAAGCAAAAGTGTACAAAATAAATGATGCAAATCAGCACTACTGAATATTAGCACTTCGAATTAAAATGCAAAATGTTATGATTAACAAACAAATGCTTTCGTGAAGTGTGTGCGTGCATATGGTGTGTGCATTTCTTTCATTTTGTTTGTGTGTTTGTGTGTGAGTACGTGTATGTATGTGTGAAAATTAACACAAATTGCATTGTTGATTTGCTTTTGACTCATTTTTGCAGTGGATGATCCTGCCCCAGTACAGATAGAGACAGCTAGCCCAAGTGGTGAGTGGCCCTTTGTATGTCCTTGTCTAAGCACTTGTACACCTCCCTCACTCACTTCTTGTTTAATACTTTCTTCTCGTTTCTTTTGTAATGTGCAACATCATGGTTTACTTCAGTCTTGGTGACTTTTTTTTTTAATTGCACCTTTAGGTACCTTTTGAGCACCATGATTCATTTTCAAAATAGTACAAGGAAAGCCATTACAATAAAAAAATAGGGAGATTTTAAATCATTGCCAGCATACAAAAGTTAGTAGAAAATTAAATTTTCATTTGAAGGTCACATATTATAATGGAACTGGCTTACATATTGCTCAAGAGATACTTTTAATTCTGTATTAATCACATTGACGCCAACAGAAAACATTCTTAGACTAAGTTGTTTCATTACAAACCATAATAATTTAGCATAATCATAGGAATTTTAACAAAAAATGAATGAAAGTTTACATAAATATTTGAAATATATGTATTATATAATATTTTATTGACCATATTATAAAAAAAATTGAAATGTTTTCCTAAAAATTTTGTATTGGCAATACAATTTAACAGTATTTTGATTAAAAGGGGAAACAGTATGTTTAACTGTAACTAGAAATGTGATGAATCTGTTTGTACCAAATCAATATTGGTCACTATAGACATACCAGTGTATTTGTTTATCAGTATGGCTGGCTTGACAACCACTGGTATCCACATTTGTTTCCCGAGTGACCCACATTTTTCACATAATTTTTCAGTAAGTTATATTAATAACATTTTTACATAAATTGTAAGTCAGGAACTATTTTTATTTGTGAACCAAAGCAAAGTTTAGTAAAGTTTGTTTTAGGTTCATTTTAGCCTCATTAATCCGAGTCAGATCTACAGTTGTTTCAAACCTCTGCATAATGTGCCTCCACTAAGGATGTGATGAGCATTAAATTGTGCAGAATATGTGTATATAGCTTGTAAACAACTTTGAGTTCCATACCTGGGGGGAAGCATAACAACTTTTCTCCTGGGATTTCACCCTGTGTATGGGACTGGTTGGTGGCCACCCACCATCGTGAGGAAATTGAGGAGCTAGGAATGAGTAACATAATGTGACCATGGAAACCTTCAACAACGACTGGGGGTTCGTCATGCTTATGACATGTCACCCGATAACTGGTTAGAGTAAATAGGCCTTGGCACTCATGGGCTGTTGCACCACGGGTTATAATCAACTTGATTTCTTTTTCCTTATTTTTCCAAGAAAGTTTTTCTGTGTTCCATTGTGAGGGTGGGGCAGAATTTTTGAAAGGGGGTTTTGTGTATTTTTTTTTGTAGTCTGCCCTCATTTTGCCATATTTTCCTGCCTTTAATGTTCTTTTTTTAGGAATACCGGGCCAAAGGAAAGGTTATAACCCCCACCAACCTCCCTTGGACATGCCACTGGGCCGGGGGATGATTATGATGCTGAATAATTCAAATGTAAAATTACTGGGGGGGGGGGGGGTGCAGTAAAAATTTATATTTCTATTGTTTAAAAAATCTAAAAACTCTGTTTATTCCCACTCTCAATACTTTACTACTAACTTTTGTATCTTCTAGTACAAAGTAAGGTGCTCAAATTTATAAACCAATAATAATGTTCTTGTTATTTTTGAATGCAAGATCTTTTTGTCCTTGTTTTCTTGCACACACCAAACAATGAGTTTTCAGCACTTCTTCGTGTGACTATTCGTAGCATGCATTAATGCTTTCTTGATGTACTTTCTCAGATATTCCTGTGGTTACTTGTGCACCTTGCGTATGTCCCAGTGCAACTGTGATTCCAGAAGTGACCAAAATGAACTTGTCAGAGGCGGGTTAGTGTTCAATTCAGTGAACGAAAAATGCTTCATTTATTTTTTAGCTCACCTAAATACAAGATCTAATACTTTCTTTCTATTGTACATACAGCTTTTATTTCCATGCTACATCATCGGTTAGCTGAAATGGGATGACTTACTAGCATGGGTATTGTTTGCAGCTTCTGAGGTGTATTGTTCATATTTTTTGTGGTGGTGGTGGATTTCTTGTTATTGCTGTTCGAATTTATAAATGTGGTTCTGTGAAAACAGCATTGGGTTTGGTGAAAGATCGGTGCTTCAGAATTGTTTTGCGAATACTTTTTGTTTAGTGAGAAACTACTGTTATGTGGGCAATATGCACTACAGGTGATTCATATATGCTTGGACAGAAAAGTAATGTCCTGCTGTTTTAACTATAAGATTTTTCATACTTCCATTTTTGTGTATTGCACTGAATTAAGATTTTTCGTAATGCCATTTGCAAAATGTTTAATGTACCATCAGAATGCATTGGTGTCACACTGATATACTAGTTGATAAATAGCTCATAGTGATCTGAGTATTATTCTGAAATGCTTCACTTAAAACAAGTAACCTATTTTTTTGTATTCTGTAATCAATCACCAAGATATACAATTTTAAAGTAAATTTTGCTAATGATGTGGTTCTCTTTTTGTATCCAACATAGTTTATTTTTATTCGTTATTCTCTGATGCTTGAACAGGAATGTCGGTTACCATATTTCAAGCAAAAAATTAGAATATCCTAACCTATTGCCTACATTCCTCAATTATATATTTTTTTGCTTCACCATGAAGAGTCAAATTGGTACAATTCAGTAAGATTTAGGAGTCAGGTGGATATTTGCTTTGATTAAATCTATTTAGACATTCTTCTAGAACATGCAATGTCAGTTACATATCATCATAAGAGAGAGAACCAGAGGAAGGCAAATCCAAAAATGCTGTTTTCAGTTTTGTTTAAATAATCTCCTCTGAAGAGCTCTATTCGGAATCAGATTGAGGTATCTCCACTTTTTAATCCTTAGCAGTTAGGTGGAGTCAGCTCTAATTTGTGGACTCTCTTTAAGAGAGAGATATTCCTAAGAATACATTTTTTCCTCTCTCCTGTAAATGTGATAAATTGGAGTTACACCCTTCTGGTTCTCACACGACGATATGTTGTGTTGCTTAGATTTTTGTAAATTAATTCAGTAGTGCCACTAAACTATTTAAAAAGCTCTGAACATATGTTCCACATAAATATCCTCTTGTATGCTCTGGGAGGATTTCTAAAAAAATATATAATTTTTGAAAATATAGTCATGATTTAGAAGAAAATAATTCCGAGGTAATCCAAATATCTAACTGCCCCTTATAGCAGTGATAAAATATATATTAGCATATCATTTTTACAGTCCTAATGATCAAGAACATTTGTTTTATCGTCATTACACATTTTTATTGATCCAAGTTTTTGCTACATAGATGTGGGATGTACTAGAATTGTATTATAAAGCAAGGTATAAAGAAGCTTCTTGGAATGGGACTTAACGTGGAGTGGTTTTTAACTAATGCTAAGCATTGGTTATTGGTTAAATGGATATAATAATATATGCTAATTGTTATGAGCACATTGTTATTTAGACTTGTACATAACCACACAAAACTAATTGTTTTAATAACTTCTTGTATTATAATGTTAACTTGTACATAAAGTGACCATAACTCTAGTGTGTGCGTGTAAACATTGAAATAATGTGAATACATTTTGTAATTTGATTGTGATTCATTTATTTGATACCATTTCAAATATAATATTAACATAAACAAAATTGTGAAGTGCATTTTTCCACGTTTTTATGTGTTGTTGTATCTGCCAAGTTGTAATTTGTGCAGAAAACAATGCACTGAATTGAAAAGAGAAACTGGTCACTTTATGTTTTTCTAAATAATAAACTGTACATAGAAAAACAAAGTGAAATCTGATCCATTGTTAGCTGCATGATGGATGTACGTAACTTTTTTGTTTTGTTTGTTCATTTCAAAATCAATATTTGTAAATTTATTTATTTTAGCATGCAAATTGCACAATTTCTGATTAATTCTGGTTTCTTAATTAGGAATAAAGTCTGGAGAACAGCTTTACATAATCATTATAAAATATTGACACAATTACTTCCTTTTTAGTCAATAAAAAAAATACAGCTAACATTTTCTGCTCTACATTAAAGAAAATAATAAATTCTGAACGAAAACCTAAATGTGCATAATGAACCAATCTTTACGCTTTTCTTCCTAGCAGGAGAGACAGATCATTCAAGTGATCCACTTAATGATGCCTACGATCCTGAAATTGAAACAAATGAAATTGTTATAGAACTCGATGAGACAAATATTATTCCTAATACTTTGGCAGAAATTAATCACGCAGGTAAGCCCAGTCCCAACAATTATTTTTTTTTTTTTGCTGGTAACAAATTGTTTCATCTAGCATGACACAAGACAAATATAAGAGTGTGTTTAAAGTATAGTTGTTAGTGTGTCTGCCTGTTTAAAACATTTGTAATACTTGTCTGCCTGCCTGTGCTTGTAACAATTTTTAACTGCATCATTCCGCAAATTTTGTGTAAATACCTGTGCACATTCTTAGATTTGCGTGTGTCGTGTGTGCATCTGTGTGCCCTTTTTTTAAAATTTTGCTCAACCAGTTTTCCCACTATTTATTTTTCTGTTGTGAAATGCTTGCATGATCTGTTGTTAATAGTGCATATGGCGTGTCTGTTTGTTATAATTGCAGTGTCTATTTTCCTAATGTATTACTAATATTAAATTTTATGTGTGGATGAAATAATTAACATTGTCTTCTTACCCAATCTAATCAAGTTTATAATTAACTAAAATTCACTTACATCTAACAAATGTTGTGAAACAATTGTGTATGAATATGACTTAAGCATTAATAACCTTATGTAAAAGCCCAGTCCTGTTAAGTATGCCTGCACTGCATCGGAAATTATTTTTCTGATGTTTTTCTTCAATATTCTATCATTTCCTTTTCCAATACTATAGATTGTCTATTCTTGATTTTGCTCTGTTGAAACTATCGGGCTTTCACCATTTGACATGACATATTGTATATTGTATTTATATCAGCTTTAAAAAATTATATCCATACCTTATACAACAGACACTCATTTATGCTTTCAATAAAAGGTGTAAAAATAAATAAAACCAGCAAAGTTAGTCTTCCCTTTAAATTTTTTGGAAGGAGGAATATATAAAGTTACTTTTAAAGAGTAAAATTTGAACTAATGCAAAACTTAAATTGAGTGTAAATATACAACATAACAGTTTGTTCCCAACATGCAACTGTTTTCCTGTATCAATGACGATTTCTTTCAGGATACTATTAAATTAGATATCCATTGTTTTTATGTCAGTGGCATTGTTGTCAACACAGACAATGAAGGCAAGGACCTTCGAAATTAATAGATTCCTGAAAGAAGTAGTATGGAAACAGGAAATCACTTCCAACTTGATAAACCAATCAGATTTACCACGCTACATGAATATTAATTTGTATTGATCAGAAATAGGTAAAAAATGCTATTAGTATGTATATGTATTATGTATATTTGCACATAACCTTTGTATATGTATTATTCTAAATAAGAAATATTGATGCTTTTTAAAAAAAATAAAAATAGGCAGGCAGGCAGGCTTTACAGGGACTGGGCTTCAGTATTTATTATTTGTAGGAATAATATTTGACTTATCTTTTAGGATGTCATATTGCGATTTGCCTCAAAGACAATTTGATTTCATTGTTTGTACTACAGACAAAGTTTTCTTTCAGCATTTTACAGGAGAACATTACATCATTATATGCAAATTAAATTGTGCTACTGTCTTAATTATTAGATAATTAAATTAGTGTATATTTTTATATATATATATATCTCCCCTTGTCTCTTTATGTATGCACGTGTGTGCATGTAAAATATAATAATGTGTGCAAGGATATATGTTGAATTTTATCTAATCTTAAAGATTTGTGGTATATTTAATTAGAAATAAGAGCTCTTGTACTTACCACCTCAGTGGCTGAGCGTATTGAGCCCTGAGTTTTAGTCCTGACCTGAGTACAGGTGTTCTTCTAGCTGAGTGTGTTCAATCGGTATTCATTCGCATCATCACAATTAGCCTAAGGAAGCAGGAAAACTAATGTAAAATATGAAAATACAAATACAATTAAACTGGATTTTTCAGGCAATAGTGTACCATATCTTTAATCTTTAGCCTTCAGAAGCCTTTTTTTATATACAAGTCTCTACTGCCCGGTTTTTAAGTGCTCATTTTTTGGAAACATGCAGTGATGTGCAAAGAAATTGGACAGCTAATTACCACAGACAACTGAGACTGGTTTTTCAATTAATCTGTTGCTTTTCACAGGGGTTAATACAGAATTTTCTATCTGGCTGTTTTTAGGAGGGATGCAAAATAATTTTAATGCCAAAATAACCATGAGTTGGACCTTTCTGAAGAATTTTAGGGCTATGTGGATAAACCATTTGCTTTTCAGAAGTGAAATTTTGGAAACTCTTACCATCAGGCACAGTTAGAAGAAGGTTTAAATGTTGCACAAAAATTCCTTTTAGGTGAGCCCCTGTGGTCCCTAAAATAAACTAAAGTAAATAAAAAATTCTAGAATGTAGTACTGTTATGAGCCTACTATAATGCATGGTTATGTTGAAGATCATTTGCTACTTAGTTGGAATAAAGAAAATATGAAATTGTATACTGCAGTGCTAAAACAAAGGAGTTTGGTGCTGAAAATTACAGCTGAACCAAGATGGCAAACTCAAAAACAAAAGTGAATAGTCATTTGTTTTCTCCTCTCGCTTTCCCTTCATTCTGTCTGAGTTCTCCATCATCTGTGTAATTTAAGTCCCTTGCTTCATTGTCAAAACTTCAACAACATTAAATATTATATCTCTACTCTCACTGTGTATGATATGACCTCTGGAATGGCATAGTCGTGGAGGCATGTAGTGATTTGGTCCCACTTTAAACTGTAAGTCTATTTCCGATTTGCCTTTCTGTGCGTAACGTGGACTTAGGAAGACAAACTCAGCTTCATGATGATACAAACATTTGGCAATGAATAAAAGTGATGATGCTGTGTTGAAGAATGCAGCCCATTTTGGCAAGGAAGGACAGTATTACTTGGTAAAGAGCTAATTCCCTCGCTCATATTCCCTCCACTCACAGTCGAAAATTCAACAACAGCACCAGAGAATTTTTCTCATCTTGGTCAAGCAGTACTTCTCAAGTGGTATGCTGGATTGCATTTTACGTGTACACACATACACACATGCACATATAATTTTCATACAGGTGCTAACATTTTCCTCGCTGCAGACTTACAGGGCTGGCCAAAGCTTAAAAAAATACATTTTGGAGGAATTTTAAGTGAATATTTTTTTAAAAAAAAATCCAACAAAAAGTTTTTATTTGTGTTGCTTACATTCTTGCTACAACCAATGTTTGGGTATAAGTAGCTACACTGATTTGTTGGTATAGCATAATATATTTTTTTTTACTTATTTTACCATGAACTACAGAACTGTTTGTGAACTAGACTTAAGACAGCCACAGGGATTCTCCAAAGGTGTTTTTTTGTGTGTGTAAAAGTCCCTTTTCTTCTTCTTCTGTTTGTTGGTAAGTGGGATGTACTTTTACTTTCTGTGAAATCCTAGGTCTTCCCTTACAATGAAACAAACTTTAATTCCCTGTGTCAAATAGTTCTCCTGCTAAGACTTTTTTGTACATAATTGCAAATTTGGAAACCCCACACTTTAAAATTCTATTTGGTACTTGTATTTCTTTGTAATTCATGTATGTGATACCTTCATACACACTGGCGTATGCAGGATTTTATTTCGGGAGGGGCTTGAATTGCAAAGGTGGATAGTGCATAGCTGCTTTCAAGGGGGGCTGCACACACAATAAGATATTTTCGTATATATTAAAAACTTAACACTCTCAAGAATTGCAATAATTTTAAGGCGAATTTGCATTTACCAACTCTGGTTTTCCTGAGTTCTTCATTATTTTTATTTTAAAAAGTTGATTTTCTCAAAATTTCAGAGGGGGCTGTAGCCCCTTCAGCCGTCCTCTGCATACGCTGGTGTTCCATGTATATTAATAACATATGTAAACAGGAATGAAATACCAAAAGTAGCTCTGGAGAAATGATGTGAATATAACAGTCGGGCAATCTTGAGAAATTATGTTCTGACTGGCAGGAAAGGTTTATGTGGATTGGGATATATATGTCTCAGCTGGCATGTAGAGGTTAAAAAATAGTGGAATATATCACAAGAAACTGGAAAAATAACATGGAAAAAATTAAAAGCAAAAAATATATAATTTCAATTTAATAATTGATCAGGTTGCCTGTTTTTGTGAAAGAATGAATTGAAAGTTTTGTTTTTGGTAGCAATTTGGAAAGGCAATATTTGTTTTATTTGTCTTAGTTGGCTCTGTTCTGTTTGCAAACAAACCTCATCCTTTCATAGTTGCTGCAGTAAATGCAGTTTAAGTATTGCACAGGTAAAATTGGAGATCCATCCCAGATACTGTAACCTTTGTTAATGAAGGCAGTGATCCTTTGAAATTAATCAGAAAAGTAACAAAAAATGCAACGTGGAAATACAGAAATGTGCCAATGCAAAACCTCACAGTATTCCAATTTTTTGTGAGTGCCAATGGGAACTTCTAATCACACATTTGCCTCAGTTAGAGGTAGTTGATATTAAATGTGAAAATATTCGCAGGTAGTTATTATGTAGTGGGTTCCCACATAGCCAAATTATTAGTGCTCTCACCTTAGGTGCAAGCATTCCAGAGTTTGATCCCCAGAGGGATACTCTTAAATTTTGACATTGACTCATCATTGTAAGGAGAATTTTCGAGCTACTGGAAAGGAAGAAATAGCAGGGTCTGGTCTCGAAAGCCAGAAAATAGAGACATTGAAACTCGATGTGCTGACCATGCATCACCCAATGAAAGAGAAGCTGCCTAATATTCCCTGACTCTTGGAGGACTGGAACGGTGCAGTTTTCTATCCGTGACCAAAATATTGAGCCCTCGGTTTGCGTGCATGTAAAATTGTACTCCATGGGAAGAGAAAAGTCAAATATACCTCATTGGAAAGCTACAAGTGTCTGCTTTCTATATCAAACAAAAATGTTCGTAAAAGTGTAGTTTTTTCGGGTGTCTTTTACATAAGTCGAATTCAATTGTGTGTAGATTCTTGTAAAACCGTCGTAAAAATATGATTTTTTTTTTTTTGTGATTGAACCTTGATTGTGTGGAAATATCTCAGCCAAATATAATTGTACTATCATCTGTGGAACAGTCACAATTAATGATTAATTATGATGTTGCAATCTCTGTAATTGTCAGCTCAATGGTCATGAAATGAATATCAAAATGATGGCTGTGGAATAAGAATAAAATTTTCATATCTCATTCTTGCACACTGTGTGAATTGAAAACAACAGAGAGAATTGTTTTTCTTGGCAACCGGTTCCCACGCAAGTCACATCGTTGCTAAAAATGCATGTAGAGGAAGTGAACTTTGTTGCCAAGCGTCGCTGCTTGCCCTTTAAAGTCCGTGTCCAAGCAGCTTTGACACGGGAAGTGAGCCGAAACAATGTGTTGCGCAAAGGAAAGCATTGTAGAGATGCCAAAATTTCCTTTTGTCACTTCTGTGTTTACATTCCTGCTATGAATTATCGGCCGAACTCCACATAGCCATAATATTTCTTACGTGCATTCTATCCAGCCAGTCGGTATGTCACAAGTTTGGGTGTTTATTCGTATGCACTGTATTGAGTGATGGGGGTTCTGTGAAGTTTTTTTTTTCTTGCATGAAAATGGCAAGACGGTAATATCATAGTGGTGCAAAAGAAATGATAGTCAATGCCAAGAGATATTTCGACCAGGGGAAATACATGGGTCACGACATAAACCAAGGTGTCAAGTGCACGGCGGAGTGTTTTCGGGGTTACGTTTACCATATTAGGAGTGCAAAAGAATAATTAAATTAATATCTGGAACCATATTTGATGTAGACATGAAAACTTATGGAATTTGATCAAATGTGTTATATCAACAGTTTTTTGCAATTTCATTGAATTTGTAACTATGCATTTCAAGTTTGCACGTTTCCCTAAAATGTCAATTTTTGAAGTATCTAGTAAAAATATGCATTTGAATTTTTCTATAGAGGTGCAAAAATAATCAAACTTCAAGTACACAAAATCTCAAGATTATATGTACAGTCGATTATGAACTGTATGATGTTAAGTTCCCCATTCGTGGAAATTGGAAGGAAAAACTACTTTTCAGTGAATTTTTCATTATAGTAAGAAAACAAAGTTAATAAAAAATTCAGATAGCTCTTATTAAAAAGTAGATACTTGAAGCTTTCCAATGAGGTATAATTGACTTTTTTCCTCCCACGGAGTACAATTTTACAAGCACGTAAACCGAGGACTCAATATTTTTGTCACGGATAGTAGTTTAGTTCAGTTAGTCATTATGTTGCATCTTTTAACATGCCTATTACAGAATTGAAACATAAAGTGAAATACGATATTCTCTATCACGTTATACCTCTGCAGTAAAGTCATTTTCAGAAATTCCTCTTCTTTTGAAAAATCTGGTGTGATATTCCAAATTACATCTCTTTGTAATTTCTTCTAGAGCATTCAAGTGAATTTTTGTGTGGTTTACTGTCACTGTTTAGATATAAGTGATAGAAAATAGCCCTACATTGCCATGAAGTTATTCAATGAGGATTATTTGTATCATAATTAATTGGAAATTGAATCAGAATTCATTATACAAAATTTTATTTACCTGTGTAGCATTTATACTTCCGGAAATATGGACCATGGTAGCTCAGTTGGTATAGCATCTGGCAACTATGCAGAAAAGATCCGCGTTCAAATTCCAGGGCAGGTGATCTGGACCAGGGATTTTTCCAGTCATTTCCTTGTTTCTGCGCAACTCTGAGGCCCACCCAGCCTTGTACCAATGAGTACCTGGGGGCAACCAAAGGGGGATAAAGGTGGCCGGGTGTTATGCTGATCACATCATCCCAACTATGGCCGATATCAAGAATATGTGGAGCTCTACCACCACATCACCCCATATGACTTCATGACATGTGTGCACATGCACAAGGGCACCTTTTATTAAAATTATGATCTTATTGGTATTTTTCTCATGAAGATATTTCTTCTTTTATTGGTTGTGGATAGGTTGTTATAATGCCAATTGTCAATTTCTGACTCAAATTGACACTTAGACAGATTGTTGAGATGATAAATATCCCACTATACCAACACCTAGTATTCTTTCAGTCCATGAAATAATATCTCTGTATTGGTAGTGGTTTCAAAACAATCAACTGAATGTTTGAATTGTTGATAGGACAGACCAATGGGGTACATTTTCAAGATTAAATTAATACTTCATGCATCTTTTGGTGTACCAAATTAGATGTTTATAGCATTGTTGACTTTCAGTAGTGGCGGTTGTCTGGCAAGACTGGGGGAAGGGGTAGGGTGGTAGACAAGGCTTAGCATTAAGAGGTCATGGTTTGGGGCAATCACTGCCACTGCCACTGTTTCGATGATTTGATTGTCGTAGACAGACTACCAGAAAAGATACTTTATGTTCTGTTAGCTGGTAATAGGAAAATGTTTCTCTTTGCCAAATTTTATGTTGAGGAGTAGTTTCTGAGAAATGAATAATTTAAAATCGATAAATCAAACACCTAACTTGAACAATTGAAATATACTGGTTAATGGCAGACTAATTAAAATTTAATTCCAGTTACCAGTTGTTATTCTTAATATTGCACTGATATGATAGTATTTTGTCATGCAGTGTTGGTTGTCAATCTTTGCATAAAACATTTCAGGATTTCATTCTGATCATTTTTGAGCTGAAGACCTAAACGTTAGCAGCTACTTGGTGATGCGTGATTCTTGAATTGCGATAAATTGTTAAACTATGCTATCTAGTTATCAGTGTGTGATAAAACACAGACAGCAAACCTTGCATGAAACTTTAAAGTTCAAAGTGGTTTCAATTGGCTACTTCGAATTCTATTCCCACAAGTGATGATGAGGATTAATAATAGTTAGATGAATTTGATGGCCGCGGTGGCTCAGTCGGTAACGCGTCTGACTACCATGCTCAAGGTCCCGGGTTCGATCCCCGGCCGGTTCAAATCCGGGAACTTTTCTAACGGTGGAAGCGGCCCCGGCGCCTACCCAGCGTCGAATAACATGGGTACCTGGGGGAAACCCTGGGGGGTAAAGGCGGTCAGGGGCGTGACGCTGATCACATCACCCCCACTCACGACCGGATCAAGAAAGTGTGGGGCGTTACCCCCACACCCCCTATACGCCTTCATGGCGTGGTGCTATGCACAGGGGAACACTTTACCTTTTTTTTTTTTTTTTAGATGAATTTGATGAGGGGACAACCAGTGCCCATGTTGAAACTCAAACATGGAAATTTCACTGGTGAGATTGTGAGTCAATACAACAAACTTGGTCATAGTGAACAGGTCAATGGATATACCATAAGCTTCAGCTTTCCTTAAAAATTTCACAAATCAAAGATGTATCAATATAAGCTGAAATAAGGTCACCTTGCTGCAGACAATTGTATGGTAATTGCTGTACAGTGGCATGCACAACTATTACTAGGTAAATTTGTCCATACCCTGTTGTATTTTCTATGTGAATTGCATTGTGATGGTGCTGATGTTAGTTTCAGTTTAGTTTCATTTTGTTTCAGTCCTTGAATAAAGTAAAAGGAACATGGCAATTGCCTAGTAATAGTTTTACTATTCATATTAGCATCCCAAGAAATCAACTTTCTGAAAAATTTTAAAATGTTTAGGTAGTCGTAGTTTCACCAAGTCAAGATATTGATTTCATATATCCAAACTGCTTTGTTTCATTGTGCATACATGTTTTAAAAACATTATCATAGTCAACTTACAAACAACTTTTCTGAATACTGCCACTTCATTCACATCTCAAAGAATACAAATTCAAGTTTCAATTTTTTAAATTTGTTTGTTCCCCCTTTCACTCATTTGACTTGTGAAATAATTCATGTAGTCAATGTAAAATGACCAACTACACGTAAGTCACTATTAATAGCAAAGAACATAGAGAGCACTGTATAATTTCATAGTTAACTTTCTAATTATGCAGACTGGGAAATGCATTATATCTTAGGAATGAGAGGGGTAATTTATTTTGGGGGGCTATACCTTAAATTAAATCTTTCCCAAAAGGAAGAGAAACAATTTCATTTCTAAGGTATAGCTGGGCCTTTAGTGTGTGCGAGGAAAGATTCTCTCAGGTGGAAGGTTCACTATAATATTCCAAATACTGAAAAAATTACAGAATTGTTCCTTCTGGAGCATTCAAGTGAACCTTTATATAATTTGCTCTAGATGTTGCCTAACAGCCAATAATAGAAAATATACTAATAGTGTCAGGAAATCATTTCAGATATCGGGACAACAAAATCAAACCACATAAAAGAGTCACTTAAAAAAAATAAACCAATGCAGTTTTCAAAATTTGGAAAATCATATTGTTTTTTTTCTCTTTTTTTTTGTGAATAAAGAGAATTTTTGAAGTTGTCTTTGCTGGGACCCGACAAAGGTCAATGACAGCTTCATACCCAAAAGTATCCATGGAAAATCCTTAGTTTCATCAATACAATCATATTACACTACAGTTCTGAACAAGAAACCCAGTATTTGCGTAAAGTGCAAGGAGTTTAAAACGGAATGAAGATGGTACATTAAACATTAAAATGGTTTATATTTTTATATATATAGCTTAACTTTGTTTTCAGTACAGACTGCACAATTAGGATGAATGCTGCAGGAGCAAATAATGCAATTTCTGTTTTGAAATTTTTTCACAGCTTTAGTTTCAGATTGCATAAATATAAGTCCTGAATTCACATCAGTATATAAATGCTTATGAAACATCATATTTCTCTTCTCCTTTCAGGTCCAAAATTACACTCATCACAACAAAATCTGCCCATCTACACTGCTGATACACTAGCCATTGCAGTGGCTACTTCTTGTGTGGCAGCCCTTGTTGTTGGTTTTATATCGGGGTTTCTGTTTTCCCGTCGATGTCGAGGAGAAGATTATAATTCAGGTTTTCCAGAAATGCCTTTTCCTGAACAGAGGCGTCAGCTCAATAGGTCAGTAAGAGTGTACTCGTACACTCATTGTACAAAGCAATGGTTAGCATATTATAGATTAGTGTTAGCATGCTTCTAATTTTGCATGCATTTAGATGATAATCTTCTTTAGTGAGCATGCTCGTATCAGCAATGATAGTTTCCCCTATTATCATGCTCTGCTTCAGAGTGTTATATATTTTTTAAAATATAAATTTATACTTTCACATTTAATTCTGCCATTATTATGCTGATTCACAAGTGCTTATTTTTTAAACCAATTAAATTATTATTATTATTATTTTATTTCAGTTTTGCAATACAAATTTTTGTGCCCTCAATACTTATTAAACTAATAAACATTATAAATTTTATGTTCAAATTAATTAAATTTATCAGTAATACACAAATGTACCCTTGATTGATAATTTTATGATATAAATAGAATTCAATCTTGAAATTTTCTAAATTTTTAAATAATTCTTAAATACTGAATATTATGTTATTAAACAAATCACTTCTTAATTTAATGTAAATTGTTATCTATTAATATGTAATTAATAGTAGTTTAAGTCTAATAAATAGCAATCAACATTTATGCTTACATAATACTGTATTTTTCCATGACACAAGGAATATGTTTGATTTATGGTTCATAGTAAAATAAACCTGCTAAGTAGATAACACTTAAATAACCATCAGAAGTAAGTTGAAAATCAAATAACTCACACCTTTTTTTTTAATTGCACTTGCTAACTTGATATACAGATTGCTTCCTTTCATCTCAGTAAACAATTTAATTTTTATTTTAAATTCATGCCCACACATACGATGGTAAGTCAATATATAAGTCGCAAAATGGAATAGAAAGAAAAGTTGAAATAGTTAACCTGATGAAATGTGGTTTCTTTTTCAACAAAATCTCCATGAACATTTAGGCACTTGTCCCAACATTTCACGAGTCCCTCAAAGCCAGCAGCAAAGAAGGTTTGTGGTTGGTGTTGTAGCCAGCTGGTAACCTCCCAATGGACTTCCTCCATATCCTGGAACCGGGGACCACCCAGGTGATTCATCAGTGGGCTGAAGAGATAAAAGTCAGATGTGCCAAATCTGGACTGTAGGCTGGATGTTCCAGTTATTCCCAACCTAGGGACCGTATGTTAGCCACTGTGGTATTGGCACTGTGTGGACAAGCGTTGTCATCCAACAGAAGAACTTTATCTCTCAAAGCACCTGGACGTTTCCTGCAAATGGCTGACCGTAACTTCATCAGGGTTCTGCCATACGTGGCTACAGTGACAGTGTGACCCTGGGGCAGAAATTCCATGAGTAGGATGCCTGCGCCCACAGAAATCGAATTATGGCCCATTGCACACCACGTGTACACTCGGCTAACACACCTGCCATCTTACCCACTTAGCACTTGTATGACTCACTACCGCAGGAGAACATGACTACTAGCACCGTATACGATACACAGTGGTGCTGCCACCTACACCGACACTTGCGAGTAGGATCAGTGCAACGACTGATATTCATAAATCAATTTCACATTGCAGCAATTCGAAGATATTTCATTTTGCGACTTATATGTTGAATTTCCCTTGTATATTCTGTCAGTACATGTCATGTAAAATATAAACCAATTATTAGAAGATATTTCTCATTCTTAATATGTAGGAATAGCATAGAAATTACATATTGACTAGATCTTTTGTAATATAATTCATTTTTTGAAAGTTGGTGTGTAAGATATTCAGTTTTTTTTCCATTCATATATTTTTGTTGACTACTTGATAGTTGGGCTTTATTGTATATCTGTGAAACTTTGGGTTTTGCTTTATGTATATAAAGTAGTTGTTTATGTGTCAATAATGTAAATTAAATTCAATAGAGAATTCATAAAAATAGAACACATATTTTTCTGGATGGTTTTCTTTTCTGCCCAAATGGATTACCAATATCCCCAAAAATAAATTTGACAAATTAGTTTGTCACAAATTTCAGTTTCTATTCAAATCTTGGCCAATAAATGAATTACAATTCTTTTACATTAACCTCACCAGCCTTGTTACTATTAACTGTAGACTGGTTTGTTACATCTGGTTTTGTGACTGTTGAAATGTCATTTAATCAATCAATTAATTAGTATTTATCAAAAGCTTGTTAAGCGAGCATGTAAAAGGAGGGATGCTAAAGCTTAAAATGTGTCTTGATAGCCATTGCATGTGAAAATCTCTCAGAAATTAATAATTCAGGTATTAAAAGTATTAAAATAAATCACAATGTGCACCATTGTCTTTTTTTTTAAATGGTACTGTACGCAGTCTTTATCTGAAGAATAATTTTTTAATATTTTTTTTTAGTGTAATGAAAATCAGAAAAAAATATTAACAACATAGATTTTGTTACGAAGACAGAAATCGTTATTTTCACTGTTCTTGTTCTTTATTCCTAACTTATTGAGATTGTAAAGAGAATTCTAGTTTATTGAAATTTCAATTTGTAATATAAAAGGACATGAAACATGCATTGAGGGGTTCTATTGAATCCAAATCTGATATGGACAGCCAATTTAAAATGCTAGCTCTATTTTAACAACAAATAGGAAGACACTGTTTACAAAGATCTGGTAAGCTAATATTATAACCATGTGGATTTTTGTTATTGCTCAAACTTGGTGTGACTAGTAATTAATACTGAAGAAACAGGATCTGAAAGTGTTTTCATAGAACTGGTCACAAGAAAAGCATAGCTGACCATGACCAAATGTTACATAGCTTATGAATATAATTGTATAAATCGTCAGATTACAATATAAAAAGCACTAAGATAGTTGAAAAGAAATATTGTATAAACAAAAGTGGAAAGAGTGTAGAGGTACAATAAATGATGGGAAGATTTAATTAGTAGAAATAACAATTAACAGTAAGAGACAAATACAAATTTTAAGAAGCAATTTTTTCTCTTTTTGTGTGTGTCACAATTTCTGATAATTTCTGAAAACATTATTATTGGATATGATAAGACCATAGATATATCATTATGTTATTTTCAGTGTGGAATACATATAAAATTATTACATAATGACAAATAAGTTTAGGATCAAAAGTTCAAAGAAGAGTTCATTAAATAATAATATAAGTATTTGTAACACCTTAAATTGTTTATGTGAAGGGAAATTGAATCTTATATGGCAGTGCATAAAGTGCATATTCCATTTTTAAAAATATGATAAAGGAAATTTCTTAAATGTGGAACAGGTGCCTCCCTGATGGTGTAGTGGTAGCGTCATCGCCTTGTAATCAAGGGGTCTCGGGTTCAATTCCTGATGGAGGCACATAGTGGTCCAGATCCCACTTTCTACTGTAGGTCCAGTCCCAATTAGCCTTACTGTGGAATTAAAACATAAACGTAAATGTGGAACATTTATAAAATATTTTGAGGCATTTGCCATGGTCAGCATGAAAGCAATGATGAATGATTGGTAGGCCTATTACATATATATTCATACTTATTTTTAGCATAAATAATAAAAAGCAACTGTAAAAATTGTGAATTTCATAAGAGTACAATCAAAGCAAAACTTTGTGCTTTTTTATGTGCTTTTCTATAAGTATATACACACACACAACTTACATTAAAAGAGAAAGAAGCCACTTCTTTGAACATATAATATAAATCCAGCAAAATACATGGATACATAGTGAAATTACATAATTTTTGAGATAATTCCTAGCATGCTACAAATTATGTCGTTAGAATGTGCAATGCAAATCCTTTGAATTTATATGCCAAAATTATTTGCTTGTACCAAATAATAAACTAATGAACTAGTGAGTTTTCCATGGGAAATAGAGACATAGAAGGCCTTCTGTTTTAATCATAGCTAATACTGCTTGTGTTTTATTCAGAGAATAGTTAGATATTCTTGAATGATTGAGGAGCATTTGGTGTATACCTGTGCAGCCATTGCCAAAATTTTCCTGGGTATAAATTACTGTTCAACTAACTGTGACAAGAGTAGTTTTGAAAACTACAATCACAAAAAGAATGCAGTTGTAGTAACTTTTTAAAGTGTGATAATTCACGGTGTTTTAATTTGTTCATGCATAAAGTTACCTTTTTTTGATGAAGAGTAGAATTGTGATTCTAATGCAAGAACATAACTTTTTTTTTCGGAGGTAGTTTGAAATTCTTGTGATCTACCATCTCGTTTACAGATAAGACTGGTCCTAAATAGAATGGTGAGGTTCCTAGTCCAGTGAAGTCTTTAGCAGATGAGGTGATTGTCTCTTGTTTAAACCCTGTCTGTCTAAAGCTTGGTGCTTTATTAGTGCACATCTTTTTTATCTTCATGGTGAAGGCATATAACACAAGTAATAATTATGTAAATATGCCTCTAACCCACACCAATACTCACCAGCATGTTGCCTAACTACCCTTGTCAAAAAAAAAATCGTGTCAATATAATATTTTTTTGTTGAACATCTTGTGTAGATTCTGGGGGTAAGGAAGCTTCACGTATCATCGGTTTTCAAAATTCAGTGTATGGTTCATTTAGCTTTATTATTGTATTGTGGATAAGGTTGTGTTCGTTGACTTTAATAAAGCATGCGGAAAATTGCAGTTGTTATATGTTGTGGCGTTTTGAGTCTGCTTTATACATGAAAGGAACTAGCATTCTGTACATAAAGAATAGTTGTCTGTTACATCTAACTTCTGTTTACAAGAATGCTTGTTTCAAATTTGTAAATAGTTATATTGTATAAAGTCTGACTGCAGGGTAGATTAATGGTACTGTATTGTAGAGGTGCAGAATGTGTAACATAAATGTATATATTAGTATTATGATCAGTGTGTTTTTGTGGTACTGTCATTTCAGAAATATACTAGAATTATTTTTATTAGGAATTATAAAATTGATGAGAGAAGCTAACAGACATAATGCACAGTTATTTATTGTATCAAGAATGTACACTTTTTTGTGTCATTTGGTAGGAAAATAAATTTTCACTTACAGTAGAAAGTTAAATTTATTTGTTCGTTTTACATTGATTGAATGATTTGGTTTATTTTACTTTGCTTTCTGCCACTTTCGACTAATCATTAATATGGCGCTGAGTGATGATATAATGAAATTGATGAATGTACATCCATGCTCTGACCAGCATTTAAACCAAGATCCCTGGCATCATAGCATAATGTGCTCACTCCACTACTGAGGCCAGCTGTTTAGTTTACAGATTGAAGTGTTAATTCATGTATCGGAATTATATTAAGTACTTTTTAATGTTATTTTTTTCTATACTTGAGTGATATTTTGAACATTTGAAATCTTTCATTAGCTTCTCTTTTAAAATTGTAAGGAAAGGTGCAATTAAGTGTACTGGTTAATTTGCTAATTTTTTGGTGATTCAATACTTCTACAAATAGTCTATAACCTTACATTGTCACTGATGTAATGAGTCAGTATTTGTAGAAACAAATGAGGAAAGGCCTAACCTTAGACATTTACAAATGTTACCTCTTTCAATGAGGAGGGCAGATTTAAGAAGTTACAAATCCCTCCCCCCACTCCCCCCGGATAAAGTTACATTAATGTGGTGACATATACAGGGAGGTTATTTCAGTCGTTCACCGCCAGCGTGACGGCCGTTCCGCGGACTCTTCATGCAACAGGTCCCGGCAAATTGCGTTCAGGAAGTCCGTAACAGAAACCGCTTGTTTTGTAATGTTTCCACTTTTCACAATTACAGTTACAATTACAATTGAAATAAGCACGTACCTTGTCGCACGGATGCAGGAAAAGGTGTCCTCCCAAATACAAATATTTCCGGCACCTTATTTCTGACATCTAATCTTAGATTAGACATCGCTACTTTATCCTCAGTTGACAGAAAGGGAAGACAGCATCCCGGCGCATAAAGCAAACCGAAAGCGTAAAATGATATTTAAAAGTAATAATAATGATGATCACTAACCTCCTGTGTTATAAGAGATGTTGAAAATGACTTCCTTCAACAGCAATACAACACGTTTCTTAGGTTCAAGAGATCCTGTCTATCGTAATCCCTGACCACTTTTCTGCAAGAATTCGTTTTCACGTAATTATCGTACATAAAAACTCTATGTTCAAGACTATATTTGTTTAACGACATAAGTAATGAATGAATAACAATTAACACACAATAAAGCACTGGCCACGAGTAAGCACATTACAATAACACAGTATAAGCAACACGCGTACTGATAAATGAACAGAAGTGAACATGAAGGTACACTGACGTCTGGTAGCCGACAGTGTTGCTAACCATTTTTCGGCAATGTCCCTACAGACGTAGTCAAAATGTCCCTACAACTGACCAAATGTCCCTACGCCAAGTAAAGTGACTAAAAAAAAAAAACCTCATGAGCATGCAAACAGAAGATAAAATATACACATTTACTTACCAAATCTTTCTGCTCGGTGCTTCCACAATTAATGAAGGAGCGAATTTACAATACAGGAGCTCTCCCCGATTTTTTGTAATATTTCGCATACTCACTAATTGAGGCCTCCTAATCACGAATTTGAAGTTAAAATCTGGGGGGTCACGTGTAGAAATTGCAAAATAAGTGACATTGAGTGGTCCGCGATCGGCACGATTGCTTATTATTTACCGGAAGATTTTGTGTTTCCAATACTTAAAAAACGAAATATACATTCCTGATATTACTACGACCCCAAATTTTAACTATGTTTGCCTATCCTAACCTAACCTAACCGTACCTGAATGGTTCGTGGGGCTATCCGTCAATGGTTTGTTGGGCTACCCGTGCATGTTTTTTTCGAGCCCAAATTTTAACTATGTTTGCCTAACCTAACTTAACCTAAACTTACCGAGAATGGTCAGTGGGGCTATTCCTGAATGGTTTTGCGGTAATTGTGATTACGAACCGATAAAAAATATTATTTTCGTAGCACTTTAACGGCAAACGTTCATCATCGAAGACGCCATTTTCGTATCCTGCAATTTTATGATTGATGTACTGTTGCCAAATTTACCTGTAATCAAATCAGTTCTTCTACATCGTGATTGTCGCTGTCACATGTAAGCACGTTCTTTGGGCAATATACTGAAATCCATAAGTTTATTAATTAGCCCACAGCCATCCTCCTGCACACTCCACCTAACAATCTGTACAACATTAACAACTTTTTTACTGTTCTCTTCCGCCATTCTTACACGATCCATGCTCTCCAAGTATGAAATCAACAGTGTGGCAACGCTGTAGACAGCGTAACTAATTTTAATTTGTTCATATCAACAAATATGGCTACCATACTTGTATACGGAGAATCATTGCGAGAATTGAAAAGCTTATTTTACAACTTCTACACGTTAATGAACATTTTTTCCCCCTCACCCCAACATGTTAACTTGAGATAAATAATCACGAATAATTATTTCGTGAGTATAAGACGTAGCATAGAAATTACAGAAGGGTCCGGTATTGTAAATTCTTGCCTTAATGAATAATAGGGGTGTGCTGGACAGAATTTTTTGGGTCGGGACGGGATCGGGATGGTAATTTTTTTAAATCCCGACATTCGGGACTGAAAAATTTGCAATTTCCCGACCAAGTCGGAAAATTTTCTGGACGGGAAATGTTCGAAATTTCCCGAAGCACTGGAAATCTCGAATTTTACAAGTCATTTTCACTTTAAGTGATTGTTTTTGCATTTCTAGAATAAAAACTTACAACTTTCGATAAGTTCCAGAAACTTACAAGGCAGAAAACGTCGAGAATTAACGACTTTTTAAAGTAAAGAATCCAGCACACCCCTAATGAATAACGTTGAGTCGTTTACTGTTGATTATGTTATTTGAAGTCATACATGCTGCTGCTGTGAAGAGATAGATGTTGGTTGGTGATGCTGTATTTCCTGCATTCTTTAACAATTTTGGTCCCATTTTATTTCCCTTTTTTGTTTTTGTATCACTTAACATTGAAAATATTCTTTCCGTTTCCGCGTTAGAATGCGGCAATGTTAGCACTATTTTCGCGAGAGTGGAAATGTTTTCAAAAAGGAACTTGCCTTGAAAGTTTTTGGTAACCGATAACATGTTCCAAAATTCTGATGGAGATCTGTTAGTTAGTTCTTTTTTCTCCTCCTCGCTAAAGTATCCAGATAAACTAATTCATAAAATGTAATTTACCAAGATTGAAAAAAGTACCTACGTTTTCCCTCATTTGGCAAAATCTGTCCCTACGTTCCTACGCGGGCGAAATTTAGTGAAAAGTCCCTATGCGTAGGGACATGTCCCTACGGTTGGCATCACTGCCGACACGTGCAGTATGAAGCGCCCTCTCGCGGCTGACAACTCACCCAACCCCCGATAAGCTGCAGGCGCTGTCGCGACAACTGAGAATAAAGTAGCGATGACTAATCTAAGATTAGATGTCAGAAATAAGGTGCCAGAAATATTTGTATTTGGGAGGACACCTTTTCCTGCATCCGTGCGACAAGGTACGTGCTTATTTCAATTGTAATTGTAACTGTAATTGTGAAAAGTGGAAACATTACAAAACAAGCGGTTTCTGTTACGGACTTCCTGAACGCAATTTGCCGGGACCTGTTGCATGAAGAGTCCGCGGAACGGCCGTCACTCTGGCGGTGAACGACTGAAATAACCTCCCTGTAGATATAAGATAACAAGATATATCTAAAGTTTCTTTCTTTGTTTGTACATAATCTGTAACTTCCACCCAAAAGTATAGAGACTCTCCCAGTATACAATCCAATCAGGTCAGTTCTCGAGCTTTTCAGAGTCAACGTCACACTCGTCTTCAAGCATAAAGTGATGAGGTAACCCAGTAAAGTACATTCCACCTTCCCTGGAATCCTCCAACACAGAGTACATATGTATAAACCAGATTGTTTCATACCTCTGCACTACTATCCCTGAAGATTAGGATGAGAATTATATTAACTCTCAGAAGCGTATTCAGAATTTATGCACTTGATATTCCAAAGAAATCTGCTCATTTGTAACCAGGATAGCTTTAAAATATATTGTTTACACATATCTGTCATTTTCATTTTTTTGGCCACATTTCTAAATACTATATTTTCTTCAATGATAAAGAAATATTAATTTCTAAGATGACAATTTTTTTTATCTCAAATTGAATTTGTTATAAGAGAGTGTTAATATTTACTCTGTGAAAAGTTAGTGAGAATACATAGCATACACAGAAATCTATATAGTTGTAGAGGTATTGGCATGGTACAGAATGCCAAAGACCTAGGTTCGATCCTTGCTTGAGCCTCAAGTTTCAACAACTTTTCAGTAAGTTATTTTTGTATGTATTGGTACATCACCTAAATATTGCAATTGTTTTCAATCGACATTCTTAACCTTTTGATGATGTCATATTCACCCTGAGAAAATATACCCCATAATTATTATCATTATCGATACAGTGGTAAATCTATGTTGCAGGTTGACTCATGATGGTAGCTTAAATGATGCGGCGTATCTTCCTCCAAGCAATAATAAGGCAGCCATCAACCTTGTCCTGAATGTCCCGCCAAAAAACGGGAATGGGAAGAATGCGAACTCCTCAGCCGAGAACAAGCCCATCCAGAAAGTGAAGAAGACGTACATATAGTAACAACCAATTTTGGAGCCTGGGAGGCTCCAAGACATCCGAGGCCAAGGAGAAGATCAGTTGATTATCTTGTATGATCCTTCGGTAATAGAGTGGTAAGGCAAGTGAAGACATGACTACATTCCGAACTTGCAAAGCGAAGCCGGCATTTTAGTGATAGCAGAATAAGTGGAAAGAATTAAGGGGAATTGAAGCACGTGTAAGTTGGGCACTGAAAAATACAAACTTATTGGTTGCGAGTGGAGAGACATGATATTAGAACTTCAAATATGTGTGAATGTGTGACAAAAAAAAAGTTGTATAGTCAGTGATAATGCAGGTGCTGAAGTATTTTTTTGTTTATAGAGAAGTTCCAAGACAGTTGTACAAGAGACATAAAATGCAGTACAATAGTTGTGCTAAAAAAAAAACTGTTCTTCTAAACTAGTATGAGTTCATGAGGAAAAGACAGATGGAGAACGAAGCATTATAGCCCACCAAAATTGCAGTATTCTTGCAGATTTTTCAGGCCTGTATAAGGATTACAATATGTTTTAAGAAGACTGACTATTGCTGAAATTATGTATGAACTCTTTGTATATAATATGTATATAGTTATGCATTGTTAATAATACATTTTCATTGCATCAGAATTGAAGGCAAAAAACTTGACCATAGAGATTGTTGTTTGTTAAAATATTTTTCTCTTTTTACTATTGTTCATGAGTTTGATAGATTGTAGTAAAAAAAAATGGTAAGAACAATGGATAGTTTCAAAGAGTGAATGCTTTCAAAATAAGCATTAAGTTAAAAAAAAGTTGTTTTTTTTTCGTTTTTTTTTTTCGAAATAGTGCACAAGTGTGGATGTGTTCATGATATTGAAATGCTTTGAATCAAAGAAAATGTGTTCTTCCATGTTTCATTTTTGTTTTATTGAAGAAGAGGTATAGTAGTAGATGAGCCAATGTGTGTATGCATGTGAGGGTGATAGTATGAAACTGTTGTTCATAATTATATTTTTTTCAACTCTTCCCATATTTTACGGTTCTGGATTTTTAGTGCAGAATTTTTGACAGCAAAATGAGAAAAGTTGAAAGCTTACTGTGGTCAAGTGTTTTGCCGCTGGACATTTTTGGTTAAAATAAGAAACAGAGCAGTGAGAAAGTTTTGTTTTCAAGTGGTATTAAAGAAAAAAAGGTGTGATAGAATTCTAAGCATTGTAGTGATCTATTATAACTCTTCTAGCCTTAGATATTTCTATGAGAATTAAAAGAATACAATAACAGCAAGTAGTGCCATTGAGGCAAGATTGTCAAGAGGGTGTTTATAACAAATAGAGCATAATGAACATCTCATGTGCAATGCATAATACCTTTAAATACATAATTAAGACCAAGAAATTCCATAAAGTTAAACTGGAGAATAAGGGTCAGTCTAATGAACTAGGTGCATTGAAATTTCCATGACATTTATGTTAAAACTGAAATTTTGTTACGAATGTATTCAAACATACACTCTTTTAATTAATGAATTAGTATTTTCTAATGTTTACTAGATATATATTGTAAGAAAAATATATAAGTCATATATTTATGTACTTGAGGTTGCCTCTTTGATTCTGGTTATGCAATGAAGTGGTCTTGGGTTCAGTCATTGGTGGAGGCACATTACACAGTGTTTTGGATCTCACTTTAAATCGTAGGTCTAGTCCCAATGAACCTATCTGAGCATACAAATAGAAATTTCTATAACCAAATTGCTTACACATGAATATAATATTGTCATTTGTTTCATCTAAGTCAATGGATTTTTAATTGCGCCTTATGCATGTTCTAAAATGAAACTGGGCATATATGTGAAACCAGTGAGTGAATTACTGATTGTTTTATCTTGTTACTACTACATGTGTCCCCATGTTTTAAAGTTCCAACTTCAAGTTTTTTAGGATATTAGGGATAATGTGGGGATATATCCCCCATTAACCCATCCCCTGGTCAGGGCACCACTAAAAAATCTTTCTTAGTACCTCTTAATGGTACCAATTGGTTCTCAACTTTTTAAAACTAAATTAACATTGCATATTATGAATAGACTTTCTCCTATTTCCTAATATAATGACAAAAGCCCTCTATTCAAATCACTTGCTCAATGGCATTACTTCTCAATCTTTCACCGTCCATTAACAGTAACTATAGAATGCTATGTTCATGCTATTTTGACAGTATATTGTCCAATAGTCAATTTTTAAGCTTGCATTGTAATGAATTCATTCTATATTGATTTCATTACGAATAAAGACTTTTCTTTTTAATGTACACATCTGGATTTGTAGCATTCAAGTCACTGTGTATCCAGAAATAGTTAAAAATTCATATATCTTCATGCATAATCCTGCCTTCCCTCTTCCTTCAAGCTTAGTATCACACTTAATGTCTTATGCTGTGCCTCTTATGCTGCTATGCAAGGCAACATTGTAAAATTTTATAAACCGCTGACAGATTTTGTTATAGAGCTGGTAAATAAGGGTTTGGTAAGTACATGATCTCATTATCCATAAGAATTAACCTTTATGTAAGGATGTCCAAGATGCTAAATCAGAATAACAAATACTTCTTGTCGAAAGTTATATTTTCATGTGTATTTTAATTGTATATTTTACCATGTATCATAATGATTTCTTATCAGGAATTTTAATATCTGTATATATTTGCACAAAACCTTTCATTTATGAACATTGTTTCCAGCATAATTGTTATTTTTGTTTATAAAAAACGATCCGTAGCTGTGACATGTGAAGGTGCATTGATAGATGTAAAGTTCTTTAAACCGTGAAGCAAAACGGCAGAAAACAATGTCTTCCTTTGAAAATATGTAGGAAAAAAATTATATTTTAATTCGTTACATTTGACATTTGTCTACTAGGATTTCATATGGGAAAGCTAGACTTGTAATAATACAATTCAAAATGTTTTTATTCATTTTGGAAAAATAATTGTATGGTTTAATCCTTTACTGTGTATATGTGACTTCTGAAACAAATTATTGAAGAATTATTTTTATGTCATACACAGGTGAAAATATATATTCAAATCTTATAAGAAGTAATTTTAGAAAGAAACATAATGACAAAAATTCTGTATCAATTAAAATTACAAAATGAACAAGTATCATCACATATAAAAAGTAAATCCACTTCAATAGACAAGCATATGTTTCACAGTTTCAAAACCTTTAAAGGTTTATATGGCAATTACTGTAAGAACCACTGCAGATACTGGCAGATTTCGTTCTTATGTATTGTGCAGCAGAATCTAGTTCTGTATTTAGCTCGTTGTTTTGCTTAAGTATGTAATATTTTTAGATATTTGTGGCAACAGCCTTTGCATAGTGTGTGACACAGTACATTTTATTAAGAAAAATTTAATTCCAAACAAAACTGCATGTTTATTCTAAGTCATTGCAGACATTTCTTCATGGGCATTATATGTTAATGGTTGTGGTGTAGAATATTTGAAGATAAAGTGAAATTTCCAGGGAAAAACTTGTATCAAGTGAGTGCGGTGTTGGCTTTTGTATCAGGAAAAATGGAGTCATTGGTTTTTGAGGTGGACATGGGGCTGTGAACCGAAAACAACAACCTTTACTTTTTTTCTTTTATTATTGTGCTGTGTTTTCAGTTTGTGCAAACTTATTATTGTTTCCATCATCACCTAAAGAAGGTGTTCGCTACATGCTTGCTGTTCTGTTTCTCGTTGAAACCAACATCATGCCTACATTTAATCTTTAAAAAATTAAGATCATTGTAAATACCAGACACCTATGCAAAAAAATGTTAAATAAAAAGTTGATACTGTAATATCTGTGTATTTTTTTCTAGATTACTTTTCCGACTGAAAACCCAACTGTAAATATTAAATTTCTAACTAAATACATGTACAATACAATCAAATGGACAATATCAGGCATATTGCATGTACATTATGTATTTTCTTATTTTGTCACTTTTCTGCATTTTTGGCTAATTATGGCAATGAGAATGAATAATGATTGGATGAAATTGATGAAGGGTGAACTGAAAAGGAAAACCCATGTCAAAGATGTGACTCGAATCTGGGACCTTTGGTAGCAAGATCTCGAGTAGGTCATTCTACATGCTTGGATAAAATTAAACATATTAATATTGCTTTAGATCTTGGTATTGACCTCTTTTTGTTGTTGTTTCCAACTCACTAGGTTAAATACGGAGAAACTAGTACTCACTTTTATCCGCGAAGCTGTTTTTTCTTCTTTTTCGATTAATTTCAGTGGCCATTGCCACACACACACACACACACACACACACACACACACACACACACACACACACACACACACACACACACACACACACACACACACACACACACACACACACACAAAAAAAAAAAACAGCAGCTTCGCGGATAAAAGTGAGTACTAGTTTCTCCGTATTTATATACTACCGCGTCTCTCTTTTCCCAATTATGAATCACTAGGTTAATTGAAAGTTTATTGTTATTGTTAGATATCTTGATTTTGGAAGGAGGAATCATTACTTAATCTTATATGATAGATGAATTAATGCCAGAAATCTAATCAGGACTGCTCACACTAAAGGCATAATCTCTAACTATTCTGCTACACGTGAGCCAAAAATGAAGAAAGTATTTTGAAAATTGTGCTGACCAGAAGTGAAATGCAAATAATGCAGATTTAACAATTGTGCACTCTTAAGTGCAAACAGAATTACTTGACAGGTAAGATTTCTGTGCAGTGATTTGGAAATATGTTTACAGGATGTTGTTTCTCCATAGTGTGAAGTTTTTTGTGTGTGGTGAGGGTCAAAGGGGATGAATCTCATTGGGTTTAATTAAGTAAAGATGATCATAATTAGATGTAAGTAAACTTTTTCCGCGAAAGTTTCTCAGAAAATGTTTGTAACTTGCTTACCAATTAGAAACTCATGTAGAGAATTATTTAGAGAAAATAAAATTATGACCATATATTCCCTATATATTTATAAAGTAATTGAATATGTACTAAAACACTGTAAATTAGATAAAAATTCGACCGTCCATCAGCACAACACACGTCGAAAAGATAACTTCCACATGCAAGTACACAGACTTGCTCTTTCAGACAAATCACCTCATGTTGCAGGAATAAAATACCATAACAAACTTCCCACATACATCAAAGAAATTACAGAAACTCACAAGAAACTGAAAGCAATTAAACAGTATTTAACAGATATACCTCTATATAATCTCAATGAATTTAAATAGTTAAACTGGATTAGTAAATTGAAGCATTTAAATTCTTTTGATATTGTATGGCTCCTATATTTGGATTATCTCTTTTACAAGTTTAGTATGTGACACTTATAACTGTTTAACCCATATGATTTATTTGTATTTTTGTGTTTGCATTTTGTTCTTTTCATTGTAATCCTACTCCATTTGTAATATTTAGTATTGTATGACGTTTTCCACACCCACGGAAATAAAGAATTTATTATTATTATTATTATTATTATTATTATTATTATTATTATTATTATTATTATTATTATTACATCTAATGTATTACACTGGGGAACAGTGAAGTTGCGGCACAGTGTTTGAGAGCTAATTTAGGGCGATTTCATGCTGCTGAATAATGATATAATAATATATTTCCTGAATTGGCTCTAATTTATGAAATAAATGCAACTAAATCAAAATGGCGGAAACATAAGACATACATATAAATGAACTTCCAACGACAATTTAATATTTATTTTTGTGATTACAATAATTATTATAAAAATAAATTTATATAGGCCTATGATCATAATAATTAAGAAAATATGTACACAATGAAGTAACAAACTATGTGAAACGTTTTCTATATGATATCCTGCTGTATTGCTTTTTAGGACAATCCCTCTGCAAGCTCCAACGGTAGTCGGCCATCATGTGGCGATCCCACCGTCCCTGGTACCTTTCTTCCATTATCCTTATATCCTGGTGGAACCTTTCTCCCTGTTCTTCACTAAAATCACCAAGGTTCTTAGGGAATCTGTCAATGTAGCTATGTAGAAAATGTATCTTCACACTCATATTAGCTCCCAATTTCTAAAAAATATTTCAACATATTTCCAACCATATCGCGGTAGATTTCTACTCTGTGATTCCCCCAAAAGTTTTTGACGACGGACACAAAGCTCAGCAAGGCCTCAGATTCGATGTAAGACATGTAAAATTGCCATAATTTATAAGTGTACGAATTTGTGGTCCGTCAAAGATTCCTGCCTTCAATTTTTATATACTTAGTCCTGGAAAAGTGTGGCATATATATTTGAAACAATCATGACTTGTATCTAAGGCCTTGACAAACTGTTTTATCAACCCAAGTTTAATATGCAGTGCCGGAAGGATGATTTTGTCCCTATCTATCAGCGGTTCATGAATGATATTAGCTTTTCCCACTGTAATATTTTCCCTTGGGGGCCAAACTTTTATCACAGATTAATAAGATCACTTACTTCCTATCTCTCCTTTGTAATCTGTGCGTATACCAAACCGGACATGTGGAGCCACCCTACGGCTGTTTCGAAACGTAAAGCGTTGTCATAGCAACTTCTCCGCCAATCATATCTTACTCTTGGCAGTGACAGTTGAATGCATCTCAGCGCAATGATCTGCTCACCCCACCCTCTATTCCTGCTTTTATTTTCTGCTAATAATTCGGGACATATCTCGTAAGGTCGAATTAATTATTTTATTTAAGTGCATAAAAATGTTCTACAAGGATAAATACCATTGTTCAGTTAATGCACGTTACGTTTGAATGATTTCTACATCTAAGTTACGAGATATACAGAATAAGTAGCCCAGAAGCACAACATACGAAAATAATTTTAAGTTCCTGAAATTCCAGCACGTAAATCATTCCGTTGTGCATGAAAAATGGTCCGTGTATTATCTGTGGTAATAAGTATTTTTATTTCATATTCTCCCTATTATGCGTTGCTTTCATGACATTTTGGGCAAATCGCGATTTTATCTTGTGTAAACTCTACGGCGATTACTTTGTTCGTAGATCAATGCATTTTACCCCTCCCTCGTCGTTTTTTATTTAGCGTCGCATTTTTCCAATTTTAGGCTAATCGCGACGATGCTATGAAAAATTGATGACACAAAGAAAGCTCTAACAGGGATTCGAACCCAGGACCCCTGCATTAACCGAACAATGGTATTTATCCTTGTAGAACATTTTTATGAACTTAAATAAAATAAATACTACGACCTTACGAGATATGTCACGAATTATTAGCAGAAAATAAAAGCAGTAATAGAGGGTGGGGTGAGCAGATCATTGCGCTACCCAAAGTGTTCTAAAGGGCGCTCGAGCCATGTTGCAACATTTCCCAAATTGTCTCTTTCTCTTCATAACAATTGCTGCACAGTTTAACGTGGGTGGCAATCTGCAGGATACAGCATACTTAATACCAGCAACTGTTTCTGGTGCCGTCACTGTAATTTTCTCCCTTGTGCAGGCCTACCATATTCAATCGCAAGATGTAGACACTTCTGATTTACCAACGTAGAAAATTCCATTCATCTGTCTATGGCCTCATAAAACGAAAGACAAATGCATCCACTTTCTCTGCAATTGATATCAGTGGAGTACCCTGAGGAGGGGGGGGGGGGGGAATTTGATGCTGAAAATGCCAGGGAAACAAAAGACAGGATTCGAAGGTTTTGTCTCAGGAAATAAGAATAAATCATCAAACGTGTATTAAAAACTACTGATGGAACATTAACGCTATTCATCTAACGAAACCATTACAAATCGGCTGGCGGCTTGAAGGTATGAAATATACTGGAATAAAAGATATATGCATATAGTCAGTCAGTACTTGTTTTCCAAACTTAACCACCATCCTAAGAAAATTGGGGACCTACAAGTGAGTAGCGTAACCCAGTCTGGGAAATCTCCTATAACAGCTAACGGTTCGATGTGCTGACCCTACGTCACCCCATTACTGGTTGAAGATCTCCACACCTCTAGGTAGGGTTGTGGGAGGCAGACTGGCAGTCAGTTGATAGGCCAAGGACCTTCCAGGGCTGTAGAGCAGTGGATCTCAAAATTTTTCAGTCGGGGACCCACCTTGAAGGATATTACACTTCATGGGACCCATAAGATGGGAACCAGCGGAATTACTTTGTAGGGGTGTGCACCTAGTCTATAATCATATATTTGCTCTTTTACAACAACACGGCCTGAATTTAAATTGTTAAAACAAAATATCTAAGTAATTTAAGGTAATAGGTTTTTAAGACCCAGTTAACAAAGTTTCGAACCCAACTTCCCGACCCACCAAATGTCCCCTCAGGACCCAGGAGTTGGTCGCACCCTATAGGTTGAGAAACTATTCTGTAGAACCATGGGTTATGTTATGCTGTAGATGAAAGTAAATATTTTACACTACAGTTAATTTCTATCACAACTTACATTCAGTGTTCTGTAGATGAAATAGTATTTTGGACAATACGACATAGAAACTAGTTCAGTGCCATCTGCCATGAGAGAATAGAATAAAATAATAGTTATGAGTGACACAGCTCATTGGGGAAGTTATCAAACAGAATAATTTCTGGAATAAAATTGTAATTGTTTTAATTCTATCAGTCTATTTGTAAAAACTACTATGATGGTGATAATGAATAGTTATAGGAAAATAGAGTAAGAAAAGGTCACACCTTTCACAAGTTAACCTAGAATGCCTATATAGCAACCACCTCATCTCGAAGTTGTACCTATTTGGAGACGCATAGTGGTTCGGATCCCACTTTAAACTGTAGTTCCAGTCCCGATTGGCCTTACTGTGAATAAAGTTGACTTAAAATACCAAATCAATCAATCAATCGAAGTTGTATGAAATTTCACTTTTCTGGTTTGCATGAGAGTAATTTCAACCCATTTCTAAAAACGTGTGAATGTTTGTAAGACACATTATTAACTAATCACTGCATGCTTATTCATTTTAGTATTTGTCAAAAATCCCTAATTTTTAATCTAGAATGGGAGTAGGAGTATGTCATACAAGCGAGTTTTGTTCGAAGTTACTTACTGGAACCACTCTACATATTGACTACAATTTCATCATATGGCATTACATATTTCATAGTTACACAAAAATCTGGACTCGAAGTATGAATGTCTTAGAATACAAAACAAAGCAGTCATTGAGTATGTAGGATCAAGCTAGATAAGCACACTCCCAGCCCCCACTCCTAAACACACTCACACAATGGAATTATAAATACACCACTGAAAGATCTTATCCTGCACAGATATGTATTTTATATATTCATATACTTAATACAGTACTGAAGATGATACAATCCATGCATTCAGAATAAATATTGCACATGCATTTTTTAAAGCTAATTAAAAAACAAAAGAAATGTGCAAAATTCCAGCTGATGACAAAGAAACCAACAGTATTTTTTGCAATTTAGAGAGATTTCACACCAAAGTGACATGTGACATATGCCACTTGGAAATGAACCAATGAACAACAACATTTCACTCATAGTGGATGCCATATTGACAAAATCCCTGCTACTTCTAAATAATGTCACACATGTTTCTAGTCAGTCTAAAAGAAAGTGAACAATAAAGAGTTAATAAATAATCATTCTTTCAAGCTTCACACTATCAGGTTGATCATTGGTGCATGTTTCTCATATCATCCCTTCCATCAAGAAGTAAATTTAACTTGGCCTCGTATTGAACATAGGTGTCTCACTCATGATGATTTGCTGCAAGGGCTAGACTATTCAATGTGTCATGTCTAAATGTTAAGTGATTGTGTTATTCCTACCTAATGTGTAGATTATACTTTCCTCAAACTTTTGATCTTACCAATTATTAACCAGGTTGGGAGAAAATGAAAGCACTTTAAGAAATGTCATTACCTTTTTGAGAAGAGCTGGGCTCTTATACTGTCTCTGAGGAAGTTCGTAGTTTTGTGTATGTCCTTTGCAAGCCTTTATAACATTTCACTTTCAACCTTTCTCAAGGGGCTCTTCACACCCATTTTTTAACTCAGGTACGGGTTCGATACCCGGTGGAGACCCATAGTGTTTCGGATCCCACTTTAAACGGTAGTTTCAACCAAATTAGCCTTTCTATGCATAAAGTAGACCTAAAAGAACAGTTCAAACTCAAGTAAGGATATTAGATAAGAGGATTCTTCTCACATACATTGAATGGCCCAATATGGTCATTATGCCTACAAGTCCCAACATTTATTTCAAGCATCTTACTTCCAATTACACATATAAATTATATTGTTAGCATTAAACATATGGAATATAAAGTAAAAGACTATAAGAAATCCTTAAAACCCTACATCAAATAATTTCTACTGTATTGAATATTATCATAATATTGTTAGTGAAATTCCATTAGACAAACCATTGTGTCATACTGATAAGTTTCTTGGTCGGACACTCACTATGGTGACATGTTATACTTCACCAAGAATGAATTTACATGTTGAAATACTCCAGAATAAGAGAACAGTTTCAGAGTAAGTACATTACTCTTAATGATTTAATACTCATACTGTGGAAATGTAAAACATTATATTCTATTGCTAATAACAAATGTAAGGGAAAATAAACAAACACGTTGTTATTCAGGTATATATATATATTTATTGAATCACTAGTAATTAATATATTTTGCATAATGTATGATAATCTCTTTGAGGTCCTACAGACTTTCACTGGAATAAAAGTTACTGAAATTATTAAAGCATCATTAACACACTCAACAAACATTTCCATAGTAGGTTCACATATGTACAGTCTCAAACAGAAAAATATGTGCATTTTATTTCCTTTAATCAAACTTTTCAAATATTTTACAGGACTGTTTAGCTGAAAATCATATCTTTTTCATCCATCCTGCTTGGAATATTTAGTGAAACATTAAATACATTTGTTTCTAACATCCTCAAGCAATGTATCGTGTTGTTAGGTGTTATGTACTTTAAGCAAAATTTATCTCTAAAGCATATATTCTTTTAATGCAGAAAAGGGAAAATACAATTTCTTATGCATGAGCCACATAACTGATGACAATGTTATTCCATAAGAAATGCAATATACTTACTTGGTTCTACATCTGGGTATGCATCATGCACTAACTTATTTCTATTAGAATTCATAAACATTTTCTCTGAAAAATTGTCTCCACAAACTCTGTAACTTTTGTATGTTTTGTGCCTCAAGTCCTTTCGCCATATTTTCTCCAACTAAATCTAAGCTCTACAAGAAAAATAAAAGACGAAAAATTATTTTAGAAACATATAACTATGCAAGACAAAGCATTCTGCATTTTATGTCACTCAAAAAAGATAAATTCCAAGATGCAAGAGTTGTTAGTGAGCTAAGGTCAAAGCGTGTCAACACAAAGAAAAGTTACTGAAAATGAATATGCATTAGATCACTATCTGTATCTGTTGAATAAAGTAGTGTCAAATGTATAAGGGTCCATTCTATGATAGCTCCTTCAACAATTGCGCAAAATCTTATGAGCTTGTCACCATTCAATTGATTTATTTTTACTCAATTTTCACATTATTTCTCATGGTAAATACTTCTTATGGCACCATACAGTGTGTGGTAATGCAAATAAAAAAATATTATAGATATTGCACTAAACTTCCTAACATATGAAGCAAAGTTTTACCACATTATCTTTTAGAAAGAGTCCCTGAAGCTTACTGCCTAACCTACAACTGGCTAACAACGCAATTTTGTCATTAAATGGATCATGGAATCTACTCCCGGGAGTGCTTTCAAGAAAAATGTTACGACACAACATATTTCTGAAGAAGATACCAGGACAGGAAATATGTCAACAAATCAAAATCACCCATACCATCTAGTAGATCAAAGCCCATGACCAACAACAAGAGCTATTACAGCAATAATATTAGCTACAGGTATAATTAGATGATTCCATCAACAAAATATATTATTATTAATAATAGGAGTAACATCCATAATTCTGCAGGGTTGGATTAAAGCACATAGATTAAAATGCGATTTGAAACACAAAATCTTCCTCCCGTGGCACCAGTGAGAAAGGATTTTTCTTTACAGTACCACATGGTTAAATGTTCGTAAAATATTTTGCATATATTGCACATGTAGGTTAGTTACACTCATTTCGTTTCCAAAACTAGTGATTACTTATGATTTGGTTCAATGTATGCTTTCGTAGTTAGGTTAGGCAGGCCAGGTTTGGTTCTCTAAGCATTATAAATAAATTACCTAAATTCATTTTACTAAGGTTCCGATTTACGTCTACATTAATTCCCACTAGTCTACGATACTTACAGTCCCTTGTCAATGGAAAATACATTGTCCTTGGGAAGCGTGCAAGCTTGCATAAGGTAATTTTTAAGTTGTTTTTTCAACATAAATATTTTTTAAAAAAACAATCCAAAGAGTGCTTTAAGAAAGGTTCAAATTTCGTGTGACAATGATTGCTAAAATTCTACGATAATTAGTCTTCCTGCTAAGAGAATTTTTTAAAAAATCATAGAACGATAGGAACCGTTACCTTAGGTTTCATTGCTTTAATATTTACACGCTTTTTTTCATCTCCTGTACATGTTGACAAAGTTTTAAATGCTAGAAGAAATAAACTTCATGCAGAAGCTGATAGGAGCGAGATAACTTGCAACTTTCTGCATTATAACATGCACAAATGAGCTTTTCCGAACTTCAAACAAACTTCAAGTCATTCCTACTATTCTCGTTGGCTTCCTATCCTCCTGTGTAACTTATAAATAACATTAAGTTTCAAAATCGAACCTTTAATCTTTCAGACGTTTTTTTTAACACATGTCCTTTTACTTAAATGAAGCAAAATACAGAATACGAAGACATGCTAGGAATTATTCTCCGTGGAAACTAACTTTATGGAAATTATTTTTACATAAAGAGCGAACAGAATTCATAAATAACTAACCTTTCAGGATATGACAGAACACGAACACAGCTCTGGATTCCTCTTCTGACAGTTTTTACAATAAAAATCTGCACAATAAGCCATTGTTTTTATTTTTTGTTCTTCTACATCCTTATTAAAATAGTTAGTGTACGTCCATGACAGATCATATGGAACGATGTTACGTCATGTAGAACTAGTGACTTTAAAAATACGATTTTTCTTAAACATGTTTAAGAAGGGAAAGGCATTTAATAAAATACAAAATCACGTACAAGTGATCATCATTGATTAATAGATACATAAACTAAATTTTTAATGAGAAAATTAGGATTTAGCATCGATGGTGGTGCCGACTGGTAGCTGGTTAATTCATGCACGAACAAATGAATTCCGAAATTAACCTTATTCGGATTTTTGCACCAGTGCGGGAGGCCTGCTTTTATCGTCCAATGCTTTTCTCTAGCACGACTATCCCACAAACATATGAGATATATTGCCTAGCAATACTTCATAAGTTGCCTAACAACAATTTAAAAATATATTAATAATTTTCTTAATGGGAATTTCAGCCCATTATCAAATTTTGATATTACTGAGAAAAGCGTGGAGTAATTTTACCTCCTACATTTTCCATGGTGTGTTGATTTTTTAAACTGGAGTCAATTCAACTGAACCAATCATACAATTGGCAATCACAGCTGTTTTGTGTGCTGAAACTGTTATAAACTTTATGCCACAAAATAAAATCTTTTTTTTTGTTCCCCAGTGTTATCAACTGCATCTTTTATTCCCCAAAGATGAATAAAGATGTTCAGATGAAGCAGACAGGGCAGTTAGGTTATCTACCCTCACTCCTGACAGAAACAACCTGTGTGAGGGCCTCCCCAAAACTAGGGTATGCAACATTGGCGAATGAAAGGGGGTTATGGGGCCCAGACCACCACTCACCTTGGGCCATCGTATTATTCAGAAAATTACTTACTTCTTTCCACAATTTTATAATGGGAAAATTCTCATCCTTGCATCCTTATCCAAATGTATCGAGGTAAAATATATGTATGATATTTCATATTCGCAAATATATTCTGATAGTAGCAACGTAGAGTCCAACAATTCAACTTCAACTAATTCCTTCATGCAGTGCGATGATCATTGAACAGAAGCAAAATGGCACAATCATTTTTCGTGCTTTTAAATAGCATGTGATAAATTTGATAAATCTCAGTATCCTCTACTATCAGCCACTCTGCAGAGAGGTTTTTTTCCTTTCTGAAAATGCCTAATATACTGCTTACCATCCTTCATAACTCCTGCCTGAAACAAGTCCTCCAAATCAGGAACAGACCTTCCATTTCGGATTGTTTGCACTTTTTCGTAAATGCTGAAAATCCCTTCTCCAGAATGTCATCAATAACTCTCGCCCCCCCCCCTCCCCACTATTCTCTCACTTCACTGCACCGACAAACAATAGAGACCCTGTGCAATGCAAATGATATGAATGAAACACTCACTGCAAATTTCACACGACAGAAGAAAGCAAAAGTCAACCTCCCACGGCTATTTCCGAAAACCGTACGTTCTTGTGGATGAATGAATTGGAGTTGCTAGTCCACAAAACATTTTGTAGAAGAGAGATAATTAAGCACACGTGGAAAATACGTCAGCATACATCCAAGAATACTTCAAAAGCTAAAATAAATTATGTTAAGCACAATATAACATCCAATTACATCACTTTTCAATGTCTGGGGAGAGGGAGGGTGTGGCCTCATTCGTATCCCATTGTAAGCATTGCGTTTATATATGTTTTTTCTTTCTTTTTAATCGTTCGTTCATATTATCGGGTCAACAGTCAACACCCATCCTCATCAACCTAAAGGCTGAAATACAATGGAACTCAAATAAAATGGGGCCTCCCCAATGGTGCAGTGGTATCGTCGTCACCTTGTAATCAAGGGGTCCTTGGTTCGATACTTGGTGGAGGCACTTAGGGGTTCGGATCCTACTTTAAACTGTAGGTCCAGTCCTGGTCAGCCTATCTCTGCATAACTTAAACAACAATTCAATTAAATAAAATGTGGATCCCGAAAGGAGATAAACAGATATTCTCGACTTTGAGAATTGAGTGAAACTTGCAAATTGTTCACATATTTTCCCCCAGACACAGTTACGATGCCAAAAGGGGGTTCACAAAAGACACAATCCTCAGTCGGTCAGTCCATTCTCCTTCTCACCTTCCTATACAAAAAAAAACCTTGCTAGTATAACTTTAACCTCATATAAATATTTTATATCTGATAGTTTACACGTATATATTATATATAATCTTCCACCACAATATATTCTTGCCTTTCTCTCTGATTCCTGCATCAGCAATCATTTTTCATAATGTATATTTATTGCAACTCAACACAGTGATCTATCTACGTGTGACTGCTAAATGATAGTAAGCTAAACATTCCAGAAAAAAATATATATCTTGAATACTGCCAACACTTCAAACGCTGCCGAAATCTTTGGTACCTTCGATGCTTAGAACAGGGAAAGAGGGGGGAGGGGGTGAGTGCGAGCAGACCCAAATGTAGTCTGGGCTGATCTGAGTCAATGGGGTTTGCCTTCCGAATTTCTAGGGTACCAAACAGAATAAACAGCGTTTGCTGGCAGAAATCAGCAGAAACGCGTATCAGGTGGGTGCAGTCAGGGGCGAAGTCACAATCGAGATGATTCGGGACTGCCTTCAGGAAGGCCAGGCAGGCTACAGGAGACAGGCAGCAGTGTGTTCATGCAGAAACCGAAATTTCTTGCAGTTTAAAAATGCTTTTGGAGTGATAATTGTTGAATTTTCATGTTCGGGGAAGACAAAAAGAAATGTTTATTTTTTCCTTACTGTGTTGTGGGTACGCATTGCGTACCCTGAATATGCTGCCAAAAATATATTTCTAGATTCGTGCTTGGTAATGGATGAAACAACAAAAGCTTTTTTTCCTTTCATATGTATATCACTGGCTGATTTCATGTGAGCTATTATTAGTAGATCATCACTAAATTTTCCTATTTAACCTTATGTACAGTATAAACAACCAAAGGTCACAACACATATGAAATGATAAACTTTTTGATCAAGGGTAAAAGTCAAATATGATATCAGTACACTCTCGTCTTTCGTTGGACTAAACATTAAACATGCTTCTTCGTCATTTAGTAATACATTACCATCCATACTATGGAGAATTTCTTAGAAGTTCTACCTTGCATGTGATTTTTCTAAAAAAGTATGGATGGGTTTACATAACAGGGTGTCTACCAGTAAAGAAATAAATGGGTAGATCATGAAAGTCAAGAAATTATACTTGTGGTCAAGAATTTTTGCTATCACAATGATTGATTTAGTGTATTTTACTTCGCCTTTCTGCCACTTTTGTCTAAATCGCAAAACTTAGGATGATTGGTGATAATTGAGGATGAATGGTGATCAGTGCCGAATCTACAAGCCACAAAACCTCGCAGTGCGGGAGACAAGTAAGCTTTTAGGGGGCCCTCAGCCATCGACATAGTAGATGGTTCGTATATGCGTATGTAAAAAGAGACTTAGTTACTCAGAGGTACAGAAACAAGTTCAATATGCACAGGTAAAGGTGAATTTAAAGTTCCCTGTGTATATAGCACTGTGTCATGAAGGCACATTTAGGGTATGTGGGGGTAGGGCCCCACATATTTTCGATATCGGACATCTTGGAGGTGATGTGATCAGCACTATGCTCCGGTCTCCTCTTTGTGGCTGGTTGGACCATGGAACCAATGTATGCGGGGACAAAGCCGGAAAAATTCCAACCTTAGATCACCCATTCCGGGTCTCCTGCGTGGTAGTCAGACTAAAATGAAATCAGGATAGAATTTCACGAGAAATGCAGTGGTGAAGGTTTCTTCAACCTATAATTAATCAGGAAAAAAGTTATGACTGCATGATTGTAACAAATGTATCATTTTCCAAGTGTGAGAAAACATTGTCAATATATATATATATATATCACATCACCACCGGTGCCGAAACCTTGAGGGAGGGTGCCAGGGCCCCTCCAATGTATAACTTTCAACATGTTACATAACTTTTGAACACAGAAACTTCGCACACAACAGGTCGGAAATTATGCAGGATTCAGCTCTTAAATGGGCAAAATCAATAATATGGAGACCTCTCTGATTGGGTAGTGATAACGTCATCCCTTGTAATCAAGAGGTCGCGGGTTCGATACCCGGTGGAGAGGCACATGCACAGTGTTCCGGATCATACTTTAAACTGTACGTTCAGTCCCCATTAGTCTTTCTGTACATAAAGTGGACTTAAAACAACAATTCAATTGATCAATCAATTAAATAATGTGGAACTATCACTCTGTTTGAGTGTATTTCTTGTGTCTTTCTTGAGATACTTCGTTCGAAATGGAAAGAAAACATTTGCGTAGCGCAAATAAAAATCTTGCTTCAAGTTCAGAGCTTAAAGTTCCCGATTGTTGTCGGGACATTGATAAAGAAAGAACTACATTTGTTTGCAAGAAATGTAAACAGCTTCTACATTATGAATGTTGTGGCCTAGATATTAGAACTGAAAGCTACGAAGCTACTGATTTGGTTTGTAGAGATTGTGAATCATTGTCTATGGATATTACATCGAATCCATTAAATATGTTGAAGCTTTAAAAGCCATGATTGAAGGAATTAGCAGGCAGCAAGTTGAAAGTATGGAAACCTTACAGGCTGATATTAAACAGCAAGCGGATTCCATTAAGAACTTGAAGGCTGATATTAGCATACAGTCTGAAACATTGCAGGCTGATATCTGCAAACAGTCTAAAGCCTTACAGGCTGATATTAAACAGCAAGCTAATTCCATTAACAACTTGAAGGCTGATATCTGTAGACAATCTGAAATATTAAAGGAAGATATCCTCTGACAATACATGTTGCTAAAGGATGATATCGGTAAGCAGCACGATGAATCTATGAAAGTATTAAGAGCTGAAATAGGTGAGATGGCCTGTGAGATTCAACAACTGAAGTTTGAGAACGAGGAAACTAGGGCACAATTCTCTGAAGAAATCCGGCAGGCTAGAGAGATAGACTTTGATGAGTTCTGGCGTAGCTTGGCAGCCGATGTAAATAAAGCCACGGAAAATGTTCGCACAGATGTGGAGGATATTAACTCGAGATTCACTGGAGAGTGCAATAGGATTATTGAAAAACAGCTGACAGTGGAACAGATGTTGACTGAGGCCGAGACTGACAAAATACAGTTCCGGGCTGAGGTCCAAGAAAATATTAGTCAGATTTCCGTCGTTGTGTCTCAAAGAAGCAAGGATGTTGAGGAAATAAAGACTCAGGTAGAACAACTTACAAATCAGTTAGAGACTATGTATGTTTCCCGGCAAACATACATACATAGAAATTGAATCTCGAACAGCTGGTCACCCGTCTGCAGTTGCTGAGAGTGCAGTGTTGCCAACTATGAACAGTGAACAAAATGAAGCGATGGACAGAGCTGGTGGAGAGAAAACTAAAGAAGAAAAACAGATCTGTCGCCCACGAGTTACTGTTGATTCCAAAGCTAATGAAGTGGCCTCTGCTATTCCACCTACCTTTAGTCTTTCAGGCGATGATAGAGGTTACAGAGAGCGTGAATCTCGCAGGGCCTGGCACAGTCTTTATGAAGAAAAGACAAAGGGGAAAGGAAGAAAGATCGCAGTTCCTCCTCTTCCAGCACCAGCTCTGACTCTCAGTATCAAGCAAAAATCAGGAAGCGAACACAAAGGCATGGAAATGCGAGAAGCAGGTCAGATGAGTCGCCGCCAAGAACTCAGCGATCAGCAATGACTGGAACTCCAAGGATGGCAGACCTTAATTCCTTGTCAATGGAGACCTGGAAGCCCAGAATGCTGAGCAGTACTTAAAGGAACTTAATATCAATTTTGATTTAATGCAGATTCCAGACGAATACCGATTGGAAATTATTCCTCGGCTTTTCAAGGGCCAGGCTGAGCATTGGTTTCGAGCAAACCAGTTAGAGTTCAAGTCCTATTCTGATTTCTGCCGTCATTTTCGCAAGCAATATTCTTCTGAAGAAGCCAAAGAGAGGCAGCTGACGGCAGTGAGATCTCGCAGATATTCAAAGCAGTCTGGTATGAGTATGGAGAAATACGCTTGGTACATTTACTCAGCCTACCGAAATCTGTCTGCCCGTTATGTAGAACTAGAGATAGTGAACTTAATCATCTCCCAGCTTCCATATAAAGCCCGCAGTCTGAGTTTGGCTAATTCTCCTCGAACTGTACGACAACTTGTTGATTTTTTTAAAAGATTTGAGGTGCTTGAGGAGCAGGACAGTTGGAAGACGGTGTGGTATAGAGAAGGTGCTGGTCAGGGAAATGCTAATAGACAAAATAGAATTGGAAACCAACAACCCAGGGTCAGCCAAGTTATGCAGAACCATGGAAATGGATATTCCAATTACAACAGGCGATGTAATCCTCCGAGAAGGGATGGCAGGAACAACTACGCACGTGGGTCATGTCGTTCCAGATCTGATCCAGAAGACCATTCCTGTGACTCCTCACGTAACGCCTCTGAACCCAGTAACTTTAGACCAACGGCGCCTCTGTTTGAACCTTCTGCATGGCGCTTAACGAACGAGCAACGCCAGAGCGTCAACATGACAAGAGACTTTTGTTGGGCGCCATCAACTAGTGTAATCCGAGTGGTATGCAGTCAGATTTAGCCAGTCGCCCAACGTGAATTCTTCATTCCCGATCACGGTTGGGCTAAAATCTTGGACTTCTCTGGGAACGGATGACAGCGTTATGAATAGTGAAGGTAATCATATTTTTGTTGTGCTGACTCTCAATGAAGGAGAACAAAGTTTAGATAGAGCACTACAACAGGCAGTTAGAAAGGAAAATTTACCCAGGGCTCCGTTAATTAAAGCCACTGTAACAGGCGTCGATTTAATTTGTGTTCTGGACACTGGCAGCGAATGTAATCTCATGAGCTACGCCATTTGGAAGAAGATTAAAGAGAAGCTGCCGTCATTGCAGTTACAACCATGTCCAGATGTTAGGCTGACTGATTTCACTGGGAGAAACAAAACTAGAGTTGTGGGATGTAGACAAGCATATCTGGAGATTGCTGGAAGAAACTTATTGGAGGACATGTTTGTCTTGAAAGGTCTCGAAGCTGACTTTATTTTGGGCTACCCATTCCTCAGAAAATATGAAGCAGGAATTAACCTACAGCGCGAGAAGTTATCCCTCACCGTAGACGGAGTTCCGGTAGAGCAGGACCTCGTGAATAATGGATCTTCGACAGGGACGTGTGTAAGAAATGTCCGTAAAGATTCCCATGTCGATCAGTGGACGGCTAGTCCTGACGACATTCTTCAGAAGGTCAATGCGAATGAGATTTTATGCGAAAGGGGTAGAAGCCAATTGAAGGAAGTTTTACTGAAGCATAAAGATGTATTTTCCGAGAGACCAGGTACTATTAAAAACTTCCAGTGTGAGATTGAACTCACCACCACACAACCTGTGTATCGATCTCCATATCCCATACCTATAGCCTAAAGAAAGCTCCTGGAAGAAGGATTGATAAAGTGGAAACAATGGGATGTTATTGTGCCTTGATATTCATCTTGTATGAGCACCTTAATTTTTGGTAAGCCTGATGGTAACATATGCCTCCAGTCGTTTTGCTGATTAATTATTCTATTTCTGAGACCACTGGATATTCGCCTGCTGAACTATTCTTCAATCATCAGAGAGATCCTAACACATTTCAATTGGCCCGAACGGGAAGAAGCCCAACCGGATTGGAAGTCCAAATTATTCTTAGCCCAAGCCAGGGAGAAGAGGAAGCTGTCGAAGAATATAAAACAGAAGGGAAACGCCAAGACAGTGACAGTTGTCACTTCGTGATGGTTAAAAACCATTCCTTATGCTCCTTACTAGATAAGACTATTCAAAAGTTGTTTATGTTGTGGGTAGGACCATATCTAGTAGACAAAGTGCAAAATAATATTGTGACATTGCTAATTCCAAGGACTAAACAATTACTGTATATTGTAAGGTTAACTTGCATAACCTAAAACTGGTGCGTTTTTCGGAGGATAAAAAGAAAGAGTTTGTACTTTAAAACTAAGTTTCCTCCAGCTAGACAACTTCCTTCCTGAAACTTAGTTTCCGAAAGGAAGGGGCAGATGATATGATCCATATTTTTATGTGACGTCAAAGTAAGAAAATATGTCACTAATATATTTATTTTTGTGAAAGTAAGCGTAATTTCCTTTATAACACCATTAAGCCTTGTTTCCATGATTATGAAAAACTAAATATGCTGACTAAAGCAGTAATTTATTTTATTAAAAACATAAACTAAACGTAACGTTTTTAATAAAATAAATTACTGCCTTGGTCAGCATATTTAGTTTTTCGTAATTTCCTTTTTATTCTATGTAATATTGCACCTTGTTTGTAATGTACATATTTTGTTTAATGATTATTGTATTTTATGCTCTATTATGAGTAGTTTAATGTATCTTCATGTTTGCGAGAGTGCACTATACGAATTTGTATTTCTAAACATGTATAGATGTCAGTTTTGTTGGTAGCATCTTTTTGTAAATAGTGAGTGATTCATCTGTACTTGAATCTGTGTTCTCGAAATAGTATGAAAGCGAGAATATCGCGTAAGAAATATCACACTTTCGCCACGGATCGATGAAGCTTTTAAACCTAAAAAGAACTCCTCGGTGTTGTGCATACATCTTGGTATGGTAGTTCTGGGTGCAAGCTAGGCCTATGCGATCATAGGTATGCCGATAGCCACGCATTGAGTTTATGCATTTTAGTCCAGTCAATTAATCGAAAAAGCGAAATCCTCGCCTTCGTCTCAAGTATATTCGCATTATAATTGCCATAAATAGAGAATAAAACCTTTTAGTTTATCTACTGCAGCAATGTGGTTTTATTTGTCGGTGCTGTGAATATTGTCTTTGCCTAACCCTATCCCTGTACCTGAGAGGAGTCTGTGTACTTCATCGAGTCTCATCGTTCACCGCTGAGTATTATTAAGTTGTTATTAATAAATATAATAATACGTTTAATAGTATAATAATACAGGCTTGACTTCAACGTATCATGTTAAGGAACTTTTGAATCGCCCCTGTAGGCCCTTGTATGTGACTATGTCAACATGAGATCAAGAATTACACACACACACATTATATACTTTGTAGTTCGCCTAATTTTTTCTTTCATCGCCACCCTAGCGCTGGGGTACATGTTAACTGCTCTCTCTCTCTCTCTCTCTCTCTCTCCCTAGCTATGGCGTTTCTACAGTGACTGAGCATGAAAAATAATGAGTGAGGAGGCAAAGGTGGCGAGAATATTTTCTCGTTCCTCTGTGAAGGGGTGGTCACCTCACAACTCCTTTGATCCACCCTAGTAATATTATACTAACCCTTCACCTTAATTTCATTTCATACTTAACTTTCGTCTCCCTCCCCATTCTTCGTCATTCTTAACTTTGTTCGCCCATTTCTGTCATCTCGCCCTTTTCATTCGTCTCGTCCTATCTTCCGTCATTCTTATCTTTATTTGCCCCCTGTCTCTCGTCGCCCCCTTATCATTGGTCACCTCATATCTTTCGTCACCTCAATCCTTTGCCATTCTTATCTTTGTTCGCCCCCTGTCTTTCGTCACCCCTTATCATTCGTCACCTCATATCTTTCGTCGCCCCTATCCTCCATCATTCTTATCTTTGTTCACCCCCTTATCATTCGTCACCTCATATTTTTAGTCGACCCTACCTTTCGTCATTCTTAACTTTATTCGCCCCCTTATCATTCGTCGCCCCTATCTTTCGTCATTCTTATCTTTGTTCCCCCCTTATTATTCGTCACCTCATATATTTCGTTGCCCACATCCTCCGTCATTCTTATCTTTGTTCACCCCCTTATCATTCGTCATTCTTACCTCTATTCGCCCCCTTATCATTCGTCGATCCTATCTTTCTTCTATCTTGTTTTTGGCTCCATGTCTCTCGTCGACCTCTTATCATTCTTCACGTCCTATGTTTCGTCATTCTTACCTCTGTTCGCCCTCTTATCATTCGTCACCCCTCTCTTTCTTCAATCTTATGTTTTTCGCTCCCTGTCTCTCATCGCCCTCTTATCATTCGCCCCAGTCGTATCTTTCGTTGCCTGTTTCGTCATTCTTATCTTTTATCGCCCCCTAATTATTCGTCGCCCCTATCTTTCGTCATTCTTATCTTTGTTCGCCTCCTTATCATTCGTCGCCCCTATCTTTCTTCAATCTAATTTTTCACCCACTGTCTCTCCTCGGCTCCTTATTATTCGCCGCGTTCTATCATTAGTCGCCCCTATCTTTCGTCATTCTTATCTCTGTTCGCCCCTTATCATTCTTCAATCTTATCTTTCGTCGCACCTCTGATAGTGGGGTGCCCTCTTTATTCCGCTCTTGTATGTTTCTTAATTGACACTATGTGTGTTATATTTCATTCCAACTGTGTAAATTATTTATCAATACATGAAAAAATAAAATAAGTCCTCGGTGGTCCACACGACGCACCCCTCAGGACCCTTTAATCCGCCCTTGATTTTACATTAGCTAATAATTTAATATAATTATTTTTGTACACATGACATGTATCTAACTTTCATGTCCAACATATGTTTTACACATATGCAACATGGAGCAACGTAAAATATAAGAAAATACATATGAAACATGTTAACACTAAATTGTGTACGTATTCAAAGTTTCTTTAATACATTTGTATAACATATAACAGATGAACAATAAGTAGGCAGACAATAAAACCGTTTAACAACAATGCCAAAAAAGAACTCACTGAGTTGTAGGCAAATATCGAAAAACACAAACAGAAGAAACAATTCTTATCAACAATACTGACGAAAGAAAAGACAACGGCCTCTGATCTTTATTGAGACGGCCTACTACAGGAAAATACGTATATGCGGCTTCTCTTTCGATGCTTGGCTGTTGAATACAATAACAGCGGTGTCACTAAAATACCTAATGTTCGAGCACTCAACGTGACTGCGACATACGACACTGTAAGAATTAATGTTTTCAACATAGGTTTTGAATAGGAGGTGCGGGAGAAAATTAGGGTGTGTGCAAGCACCCTTTCACGACCCCCTGGCGCCGCCCCTGTCGTTAGGCATTGTTGGATTTTAGTAAAATAAATTAAATGACCATGTAAGTACAAGAAAAAACTTTAATCTTTAGTGCACAATCCATTATATTCTAGGGTCTTAGTCCATCTTTCCACCAAAGTGCGGATAACCTGGTTGTACGAGTCCATGGACTTGTAGACGAAAAACAGCAGGATTTATTGTTGTTTAAGTGTATTGATTGATTTTTTTTATTTGCTCTTCTGCCACTATATGGCTAATCACAAAGATTAGGATGAGTGATGATATGATGAAATTGATGAAGAGGCATTCACAATGTCCCAGATTTGAACTCGGAATACTGCAGGACTATGTTTAAACATGTATAAGCTCTTCAAGTGCTAGATCTGACACTGACAGTGACTTGCCAAATCAGCCAGTAGTTATGAGCAGAGCTAGGAATTTTAGGTGCTGCACCTTAAATTATTTTGTTTGAAAATGGGTAAAAAAGTGACTCATCTCCAAAATAAGCACGTATTGAACTCTACTCATGGTGTTTCGGTTGCACCTTTTTGCACCTTTTTCACAATCTCAGAACCTTTTCCACCTTTTTCACAATCTCAGAACCTTTTGCACCTTTTCGCCCTTTTTGCATCTTTGTCATTTTTTTAATACAACTCGCGCGCTGTTTAACCCCACCCACATTCGAGGCACGGCTTCTTGGCACGCGATTCTTGTTTACCGCACAACAATGAATCGGCTTTCTTCAGTTCTTGGACGTTAATGTAGTAAGCGCGTGGACTTTAAACAGTGCCAACAATGACGCGTTACAATTGCTAGAAGTTGTGCTTTTTTTTGTCCTATGCTGTATTGTTTACGAATTGTTGTTCAAACCCTACAATCTACAACAAGGATGTGGATTACCGGTTGAAAACAAAATACGCACCACTTGTGTCTGTTGACGTTGAACGTTCTTTTTCAACTTACAAGTATCTGCTTAGTGACCGCAGATGTAGCCTCACTCAGAACATAGAAATTTTAAATGTAATCTATTTTAACAGTTTTCTAGATAACTAATTCTAAGCAAGTAAGAAGAAGCATATTTTCCTTCATGTCGCTTTCTAATGTATCAGAAAATTTTCTTTGCTTAGTTATATTAAACGATTTAAAACCAGAGAATACTCTGTGTTTATCCAGACAAGTTAAATCATATATGTATGCACTGCTCACAATAAATTTTACATCTGAAAATTAGCACCTATTTTAGCACCTTTTTTGTACAAAAATTGGCACCTTTTTTGCACCTTTATTGGCAAATTTTTGCACCTAAAATTCCTAGCTCTGGTTATGAGACACCCGAAAATATTTCATCACTATGTCTTTAGGTGAACTTTACTTCATTTTCTTTCTTTTTTGATGCTGGTGGAGATCATACCTGCAATTGACCTATGATTTTACTACAAATCCAGCATGCTTGACAACTACTCCATGAGGCAAACCTGCTTATTTCTAAAAAAAAAGTAATTACTGCGTGTTTATCCAAACTATATTTGTGTGTGGGGGATTTTGATGAACATCTTTGGGGGGATGTGTCCACAGCCTTGGGACTGGCACGAAAACCCACGGGAATGATTTCTAGTTCCACATTAAGTAGCTTGCAAATTATTTGTTTGCTTTTAAAATAGGCTATATTGTTTATTATGACAATATAATTTAGATCTGATTATTTTTAGATCAGAATGTCAGCAATTCTAATTGTAGATTTTGCCCATACTATGTGCTCCGTCCTGTAGAGCTCTGCATCAGAGATCGGTTTTCTACAAATACGGAGAACGAGGAAAGGTGGGAAATCCCTTGTTCTTACATCACTTTCTTATCTTGTTCCCTTGAACATATTCAAGAAAATGTTATCGCCGACGTTTCCGGAGTTCTTGCACGATTTAATTAAGGGAAACGGGATGTAACATCATCATTAGAATTGCATCGCGTCATTGTAGGTTGGAGATTCGCTGAACTAGAAACGAAACCTCCAAATAACACTGACATAGACGCACTGATAACCTTTGTCCTTTAGTAAACACAGCTAGTGTAATCTACTGGGCATTTCCGAAAGATTCAAATCAAGCACTCTTCATTTCCCCTCCCATCTTACTCGGAGTCAATTCTGTGAAGGGTCACTTTCCTGCAGACACCCAGCTGTCGAGTTTTGTGCGTCATTATCTTCTTCCCCCTCCCTCAATTTTGTCTTCCCCAGTTTGGACCCCTTCCTTTTCAATCATATGCAGCTCAATCATTCGACACTAGACGGGCTGATAAGGCGTACTGTGCTTGTTAAAAGAAGGACAATTTGAGATTATTGCTGTCTTTCAGTGCACTTGTGGTTCGTGGAAGGAAGAATTCGGTGATTGATTTTTTTTTTTAACTTTCAGGCTCCAAGAATGCGCGCGTGTGTGTTTTAGAAGTGGTCAAAGTTCACTGTGGCAGCCATTTCGTGGTGCAAACTGATAGTATTCACTATCGAAGACCGCCGTGACAACATTTTCAAGTGTTCAGATCTTTGAATTGACTTCAGAAACGGTAAAATGAAACCTACAGCCGGACTGTTTATCTTCTTTGTGTTTTTAGCAACATGGAAAGATGGGAGATCGGAAAATCGTCGGTAAGTATAACCTATTAGTTTACGAGATACAGAAGCGCCGAAAGAAAATGTCCAATAGCGCGCAGAAGAGCTTCTCTAGTTAAAATATGAAGGTGAAGATGGTTGAAGAAAAAACAACAACAGGAAATTGTGAAAGGTGCATACGAACGTGTCATGAAGTTTTCCTAACAACGAATGATAATAAATTGCTCTAGAATTATTGTTCATTTGATTTCTGGAAAGACTAAGTTTTTGAGGATTGATCGGTGGCGTGTCTAAAATTTTGAAAGAGGCGGTTATGATAGTTTTAGTAAGTCCTATATTTTGCCATTTCTTTTCCAGCATTTGACGCTCCTTTATTTTAAAGAACGCCGGACCAAATGGGTGATTACACACGCTAACCCACTAATCCCTCTTGAGCAGGCCCCTGGTTGTCATTCATATTTCAACTGAAGATAAGAGTGACCTTACGTCCAGTGGTTGCTGTACCAGCTTTGGAGTTATTGCAGAACTGAATAAGGGGCTCTATAAAAATTGAGTTTCTTAACTTTTCAACTTCATTTGAAAAAAAAATTGCACAAAAGTATAATGAGAACAAAGGTCCTAAATTACTCTCGTATGAAAGCAATCTTTTGTATAGACATTTAATTTTTTTTTCTGTCATTCTTGGCTAATCGCAACGAGGGGGGATGAAAGAAGATTATACACACGAGTGTGTAGAATTTTCAACCTGATTGGATGCGAGTGCATCTTTAGGTGGTAGCACCAAAATGGGCATACATTTTTAACTTTTCGAGAAACTGTAGAAGTTGTCGCAAATCATATCATAATCATAATCTTTAATTATCCGTTGACCCATTTTTTTCATGGGTATTAATATCGTCAGATACATGACGAAAACTTTAGAGGGGTTTGCGGATTGCTCCAATATAATTGTGAAGGATACCCACAATGAACACCCATACCAAGACCTAGACTCGAACTCGAGAAGTTCTATAATGTAGGTGTAGGGCCCCACATATTCTAGAACTCTGCCATTTTGAAGGTGATGATGTGATGAGCACCATGCTCCGGCCGCTGACCACTCCGCCATGGAGGCCGACATCGACAACAAGTCTACCTCGGCTCTCTTATAAGAAAAATAGACGGAAATAATTAATTTACGCAATTTTTTTTTAGCTAGTACTAATGGAAACAATAATCGTTAAAATATCATAATTAAAGTAAAATATGTAAATAAGAAAAAGTAATGATATAAATATTCCGCTTGTAGCTAGAACGAAAATACTATTCCCGACAGGCCACATTGAATTTATAATTATGTGCCCACATAGCTATACAAAACATGAGAAATTTAAATTTAACGGCCACTTGACTGCCGGCGGGTCAACTGGCCTCTTGGTAAAACACAAACTTGATCCGTCGGCGGTACAACTGTACATGCTATAGATAATTCGCTAAATTGCCCATGGCAGCTAAGGCGTTAAATAATTCTGACGGCGGTGAGAGATGTGTTTTTACATTTCTTGAACAAATTTGAACCGCCCATTTCCATTAATCACATACCACTTTACTATTTCTTGCAATTTTTAATGCTGATATTAGGAAACAATTATCCGATAGGGTTAGCAAGCTCAGGAATATCGCCTTTTTAATACAGCATTTCTAAAAAAAAAAACATCAAGTAATATAAAATGTGGCAAAATTCCTGGGTAAGCCAATGGATTTGAGCAGCAGTGTAATTTGGGCCCTAACCTCACTCAGGTTACAGGAGGTTTTAAGCTTGATTCACATCTACGCTCCAGTATCGCTCGGATCACCCTCCCCCCATGGTCACACCTGGCGCTGTGATGAGGGTTTGTTCAATCGCGTTCAGTTCGGTGTCCTGTCACGATCGGGTGGAAAGAATATTTGACTGGAGCGTGAGGGGGCGGAGCTTGACTTGATCTCGATCGTTGATGTGAACGTCTGATAAGGTTCAGTAGCATTCTTCAGCCCCGTTGCAGAGGGTACGTAACCCAGTTTTGTGCGTAGAAGATGAGACGTCAGAAGGCAATTACCTATTGAAACACAGAAAAAAGCGAGTAATGATAAAATTGATTGATGAGGGCATTGAGCAAAAAAAAAAAAATCCACAATATTTTTCTTCTTAATTCTGTTTGTAAAACATCGGTCAAAATATGTGATTTCATGAACCCAAGTTAAAGAAATTTAAGAAGAAAAAAAACCTGACCGAAACAACCAAATTAAAATTAGCAAATGAAAAATAAATTAATAGGGGACTAACCACAAATATGATCCGTAAACACTAGTTGTAACGACGGCCTTTTACCAACCCGTTGCATCAATTAAAATCATTAAATCAAAAAGCGGTCATATTTTTTCGGACAACCAAATTGCCATTTTTGTGTGTGCAAAGGGAAGGGAAGTGGTGGTCGACCCTCTGCCAAAGGAAAAATAATTGATATCTAGCCCCGAATCAAGATTAACAACGAACTTGTTCTTCGTTTACGGAAAACGATACAAAATAACTCCCTATTTTTTTTTTTAAAAAAAAAAAAGTCGAGGGAGGCCACGTTTCACACGATGTGCGTAACAATCGTGTCCCTGAAACTAGGCTTACAATCTGCTGTCATGTGTTGTATCTGAAACTTTCTAATAAAAGAAATGGCCAACAATGTCGATATGAAACAATGAGCCCGAAATTTTTCATGTCAAACCTAGATCGACAAAGTAGTGTTAGCATAGTTTACATTTACAGTTTCGCACATTGTAGTTGCAAATGAACGTTTACCGCTTTCAAACCAAAAGTATAACATCTATAAACAACATTATATTTATAATAGCCGACCTCCTGTCCGAGTGGTTAGCACAGCGTGCTACGATACCAGATTCGAATCCCGGCCTGGGCATGGATGTTCATTGTCATGTTCCTTCGTCAATTTAATCATCACTCATTATCATCCTCAAGATTAGTCAAAACTGGCATCAACGCAAAGTAAATGAACCAAATCAATGAATCCCCGCTTTCGCAATTCTTTTTCTTCTAATTAACGCCAGTGCTGCAACAGCCAAGCCCGTTGTTGAAAATCTCTTCAACATTGTAGTTAGCACAATCGGCAAGCTTTCATACAGAAAAATCGGTGTACTCTGTGAAGAAACCAACACAAGACTGACGTTGATCGTATCTTCAAGGGGGGGGGGGGGGACCTTGACTGCTAGTGTGGATACCTCCTGACCGTGAGCGGAGCGTTAGGGGAGAATTAACTGAGTGTTGCTTGAGCGTAGATATGAATCAAGCCTTACATCTCGAAATTTGGGAAATTTGGGGAGAGGGGCGATTCTTCTTCTTGCTTCCGCCAGGTTACGCCTATGGATTTAAGCATTGGCGGCGATTGGGTTCCAAAACCGAGGGGGGGGGGGGGCAAAGTGCAAAACTGGGGGCAAAGACAGTATATTTCCCTTTGCATGGGTGCTCATCCCCACCCCAAGGCCCATAACGCACTCCCCCAAAAAGGGTAGAACATCCCCCCCCCCCAGTTTATGCCGAATTAATTACTCAAATTATTTTTGTCACAAAATTTGCGGAAAAATATAATACCACAGGGCAACCAAAATGTTTTGTATGGGGCGGGGGGGCAAGTACCAGGATAAACGTACCAATTATAATAATAACATTAATAATGGCTTTATTATTATTATTATTATTATTATTATTACTACTACTACTACCAGTAATAGTAGTAGTATCAAATACGTTATTATCCTCGTAAATTACGCAAAATGGGGATAGAAGTCTGTGCTGAAGCATTTGTTTTGAACAAACGATTTGTAATGTTTTTTTAACATCGTCAATTTCACATAATGGAAATCAAGCACACAAACTGTATTTTTGAATGGCAGAAAATGAATGATAAATGCATTCCGAAGATACATGTGTAACTTTCATGTACAACATATGTTTTACACATATATGCAACATGGAGCGACATAAAATAGAAAATACATATGCAACAAGCTAACAATGTATTCAAAGCTTATTCAATACAAATATACAACACATATTATTTAAATGCATTATATTACAGAAAAGAAGTATAATGCAAGCGAAGCGAGCAAGGAAATTTTTAGATCCAATTTTTACAATTGAAAACAATATTGATTTAATAGGGCGAAAATAATTTCACTGGACGCCATGGCATTCTCTCTTTTACAACTTTTTTTAGATCATTCTGCGCCCATGGCCGACTCCCGCCGCCCTTAGTTACAGCTCTGAACTTGACGAAAACGAGAAAAGCAGATAATTCAAATCGATTCTAAAGACATAAGAGGTGGTGTTTCATTTCAACCCTATCGCCGCTATTACCAACAGGTAGATAGAAAAACTGTACATAATAATCAAAACTAAAAATCAATAACAAGTCAATCAAACGATACGATATACCCCCATATTTGTGTGAAGATATATAGAATTGATATAAAATTTTGTCTCCCCCCAAAATTCCCATGACGCAGGCGCGCCATGAACCCCCCCCTGTGGCCACCCTTGTCCCTTTGTATATAAGGTTTAGTATAGTGCGGGGGCAAAAGTGGCGAAAATTGGGGGGCTACGGCCCACCCTCGCTGTCACTGGATTTGGGTATAAGTAGAATCAGTAAGTTTTATGTATTACTCATTATCACAACATGCCTTTCTTTAAATTAACAATTCCGATTTGAAAATTGCAAATGAGTTTTATAACCACATTGCAAAGTTTATTTTCTTTCCCATCTGTCAGTAGCAGAAGCAGATCTGTCAGTGACGTCACCCGTGTTAGCCAATCCTCATCAATTTACGTCGGACAGTGTTTTGTTTTGTTGTACTTCCTTTTAAATGTAGTGTGGAGGAGTACTGTATTGTTTTTCATTATTTGGTAAAAGTTTGGTATATCGGAGACACATTAAAATGGGATAATTTCTGTTTCGCATGGTTCGTACTTACCTATTGTGTATTGCGGAACATAGTTCAAGGTGCCATTATGCTTTTTACATGAAAACAAACACAATTTTTCACATTTACAGTGATTTTTTTTATTCCTTTCTTAGCTTCCGTGACACACAATATGGCGGGCACATTTTGACTCAAGTGGTCGGAATGCAGTATTTCCAACCTTCTTCACCAAAAAATACCTACTATGGTGTTCGTCATGTGCAAATTGTACATTATGCAGCTGACGGATAGCCCCACGAACTGTTATGCACTGTAGCTGACGGATAGCCCCACGAACCATTCACAGATAGCCCCACGAACCATTTCCGATAAGGTTAGGTTAGATTTGTTTAGGCAAGCATAGTGAAAAAAAGAGATGTTGGAAACACTGACAGGGGATTACGTCATCAAACGTACGCAGCATGCAGTTCACGTAGGCGAAGCAAATGAGAGCAATCGCAATTGTGCGTCGGTGAGATATTTCTCTTGAAAAATATATTATTTCCCGGTCAAATATGTTCCACGATGAAAGAAAACACCTCGACGAACGTTGGAAACCTTGTAGAAACTCATTTCCGTAAGTAGTTTCTTCTGTAAAATTGAATAAATTTGTCTCCGATATTCCGAACTTTTAACGAATTTACAAAGCTCGGGAAAGTTTGTTACGTTATCCGGTTTTATCATTGTAAAAATCTATCTTCATTCCTTTCGCTGAAAACAGCAACACGTTAACAGCATACTCTGAGCCCCCTTAGACGTGGGACAAGCTTTAGAAATATCAATCACCCACCCTACACTACCATATACGTTTACTGTCAGTCAACACTAAAATACAGATTCCACTAGTGTTAATTCCATATAGATAAGGTAGACAAAGATCCCCATGCATATTGCACTGTGCCATGAAGCCACATTTAGGGATCGCTTGGGGTAGGGGCCCACACATTCTTAATCTCTGCCATTTTGGAGGTAATATGATCAGCATCATGCTCCGCTGCCTTTATCTCCCAGGTACCCATATTTTTGATGACGGATGAACCCTAGAGCCACTTTATGCAGGGACAATTCCAATCGCCCACCAGGCAGGGTCCAGGGAGGCTTAGCCCCCCCCCCCGGAACTGTCGTCAGCCCCCCAGACACTTGACATTAGGCAAAACTATTTTGTATAATTTATCTGCAGTGAAGAGTGAAAATGTAGACAGATATTTTTTTGCTCACAATTTTCATGAAGGATAAATTCACAGAAAATGAACAAGCAGCTATTACATTAATTCATCTTATTTATAAGAAGAAGTATAAGTAGCAGCAAGTATTTGGAAGATTCTCTTCTCTAGACTTTAGAAAGTTCTTTCACAGGGGAGCTTCTTTATCTGTACCTACGCTGTCCCTGTTGCGGCCTCCCGTTTAGACAGAAATCTGAGACTTTGACGTAATCATCAATATTCCTTCCATATCTGCGTCAAAGGTCAACAGATCCCAAGTTTTGGGAACGAAGAGAAGTTTTATTCTTTCAGCCGGGGGTGGAATGTACTGTAGCCACTATGATTGAATATTGTGCATTTTCTTTTGTGTGATATAAATATCTATATCATCAAAAATAGTATGGAGTGTTATTTCAGTAGCAGTCAATTATCACTTCAACGTAGTATATTTGTAAGATATTTCTAAATTTATGTAACTTAATGACCCCCCCTTCCCACACACATTTACACATAATTTACCTTAATTTAATACTGTTAAACTTTTGAAAAAGGGACTTGCTTTACAAACCCCCCCCCCTTGATAACCGTGAACCCCCCCCCCCTTGGAGATCAATTTTAGCTACGGGCCTGTCGCCCAAACTGGAAATCGAAATGTACTCTCCTGCATGGCAGTCAGATGCTCTACCGAATAGACTACTGTGACAGCTAATTCCATATTGTTTACAATTAGAATGAAAAACACCGAATCAGATATTCATCTCGAAAATCTTTTCTTCAATTACACTTGTCGAAATCCTACCTATCCCAAATCAACAAAACTTAATTGGACTTACAGCTTTACATGTGGCTGTTTAAGCCCAGCATAGTCCTACCTATCCCATTACGTAGGATTACAGAATTGTGGCATAACAGAATTCTCTGTTTTAAAATGTCATGTTATGAATTGGGTGGGCAGGCTAGAAAATTGATTTATTTCCTTAGAGAAAAAAACAAGAAAGGGTAGGGTGTCATGGGCATCATAAAGATGTGAGGCACATTCCCTATGAAGTAAATGTCAGCCTAAAATTTTATATTTCACACACATAAATTAATAAAATAATTTGCTTTAATTAATAAGAAATACTGATAATTATAAGACAGACTTGTTCAAGTTGTCACAGAAATGAAATAGCATAGAATTGAAGCAGTGTTTTTTGTTGGTGAGAATGTTTTGCTTGCCTCCTCTGGAAATAATATTGAGATGTTCATGTTTGAATTCATATGTATCCAATTTAAAACCTATGTAGATAAATATATATTTCAAAACCCTTCTCAAATTCTAATATTTTCAAAATTTCTAATCTCAGGAATAAAGTATGGGAAGAGATAGAAATAATGTTGGGTGATTGAAAAAGAGTAAATAAAATCATCCTGTAGTATTGTTTACTTCTGTGAAGACTGAAGAGTGATTCAAGTGTGTCTTTCGCCAGTCATAAATGGCTTATCCAGCATCCCTCCCCAATTGCACTATGAAAGGGGATCTGGGTTGTTGCAGCCCAGGCTTTTACAACATAGATTGAAAAGGGACGTATCAAGAGTTTGAGACAGAAAACTTAGCCTAGGTAAAGAACTGCATGAAAACCTATATGCAACCTTTGGTTTCCTGAATTTGATGCTTCACATTGTAAGGTTTCTTTGATGTTGATATTGCGCATATTTATAGTAACTCACAAAAAGTCCTATTGAGATGATGCTGGCCACAGTAGAAAACACCATTTGTTAGTGGTTGTGGTGAAAGGAAGGGGGTCTGAAAACTGACCAACTTAAGTAAAGTGGCTCCCTCGGTTGACATAACTGGTTTAACTTTCTGAGGTCTTAAAGTCAAAGGTAAGACTATTGAAAGTTCAGACACACCTTTACTTCTCCAATATGCATTGCATAACAGTTCAGATTGTTTTTATAATTTTTTTAAAATTCTCCTAGCAAGAAGAAGCATCGTAGAATTTTGGCAATCATTGTCACACAAAATTTGAACCTTCCTTAAAGTAATGAGCACTGTTTGAATTTCGAAAAAAAAAAGTTATTTATGTTGAAAAAAACAACTTAAAAATTACCTTACACAAACATGCACGCTTTCCGTGGACAATGTATTTTCCATTGACAAGCGACTGCAAGTATCATAGACTAGTGGGAGTTAATGTAGAAGTAAATCGAAACCTTAGTAGAATGCATTTAGGTATTTTATTTTAATGCTAAGAGAACCAAACTTGGTCTGCCTAACCTAAGTACGAAAGCATATATTGAACAAAATTTTAAGTAATCGCTAAAACTCTGTAGTATGTATTAACAGAAGTAAATCAAAATCGAACCATGTTAAAATTGCATTCGTAACATGATGAAATCCCAGTAAAACAAAAGGAACTTGGGCCATGCATTGTAATAAGTAGCAACACTACAATGCTATTAATATAAAATAAAATAATAATAACAAATTTCTGTATCTACTACTATTATTACTTTCGAATCATTCCACATCAGTTCAACCATACCATGGTACCTATGATCTCAGATTTTGATTAAACTTAACACATTTTGGTGAGAAACCACATTTTTTTGTCTCTAACTTGTCTGGTTTCATTTTCATTGGCCTCAAACTTTCAGGGATTCCTCTTTCCTTCCATTCCCAAAGCCTCCAGTGTCAGCTGCACTAAATAATAAATCTATCTACCTCCCTTATGAATTATTCAATCTTTTTTAAATTTGACAAACAATAAGGATTTCAGGAAAAAGATATGATAGCATATCACATATTTTAGTACACCAATAAATTAATAAAATATTATTATCTGATTTTTTTTTTAGCTGGAAACATGGCTTCTTAAAATTTGAAATATCATTGAAAGGGAAAGGTGCAACTAAAACAAGTATTTTTAAAATGAACTTGTATATATGATCTAACTTACCCAGAAATAAAATGGATATTTTTTTTTCATTCAACCTTCCATGGCAGACTGATTGCCACACTTGCATCTGCCTAAGCTTGGGAAACTTCCGCACATGTGCACCTGCGTTCTGTCAGGGTTGCCAAATGATATTGGTAGATACAATATGCACCACCTTGTATGAGAAGTTCTGATTTTTTTTTTCAAAATGGCTACCAGATTTTATATTTTCCAAATTAACTCACAATCTAAGAATCTAGCTTCAAAATATCATTAAAGAAAATTTTAAATAATGTTTTTATTGATGTCCAGAAGGTGGGGCAAGAGGGGATGTACCTCCCTCTGCAAAATTGATGTCAACCTAACAGTATGTATTTCACACATATAATGATGATGATTGTGAATAGTATTCTTGTGTTTTGTTTCTTGATTATTTACTCAAAGAAGAAAATGTATACCTATCGATACACATAATATTTTGTCGAATATAATATGTGGATAATTTTATGTGCAAATGTTTGTGAAATTATGAGAAAATTTAATATTTGAAATGTGTCTTTATCTTAACAAATGTAAATAGATTAATATAAGTAAATATAAGGATATGATTTCAGTCAAATAATCACAAGCAATAAGACCAAAACATTCATAGATGGCCATTGGATTTTTTCCATGGAGGGACACGTAATGACTATGACTGAAATAAAATTATATGTCTGAAATATATACTTTTCAGTTGACATCCATTTTACAGAGGGGGCAAACTTCCTTGCGCCGCCTGGCTTGAATGATATAGATTCTTAGATTTTGAGTTAATTTTTGAAAATATAACATCTGATATCCATTTTGAACAAATTTCAGAAATAAGTTCTCATATTTTCAGATAATACTAAATGAGCCTCAATTTTTTTTCTGGGTACATTAGATCATATATCCAAGTTCACTTTAAAATACATGTGTTGGTGTTGCACCTTTTCTTACAATGATCATTCAAATTTTAGTAAACCAAAAGCAACAAAACATAATAATATTTTATTAATTTATTGGTGTATTAAAATATGTTGTCATTTTTTTCTGAAATCCTTATTGTTTGGTTTACATTTTTGTCAAATTTCAAAACGATTGAATAATTCATAATTCATTTTCTAAGACAGTGCAGCTCACCCTGGAGACTGGGAATGGAAGAAAAGAGGAATTCCTGAAAGTTTAGGGCTATAAAAATGAAACCAGACAAATTAGAAGGGAAAATATGTGGATTCTCAGCACCATGGAAGGGCTACTACAAGTTTCATCAAAATCTGAGATAATGGGTACCATGGTCTGGTTGAACTGACGTAAAATGATTCTTTCGCAACTTTCAAATGAAGAGGTTATCCTTGAGCAAATATGAAGGATTCATGTCATGTTGTCTTTGTGATTGAGCATATTGAGCTCTTGACACACAATCGTACCACCAAAATTTCCAGATTCTGGTCCTGTCCTAGCCATGGGTATTTCTGTGTGAGTGTCCTTCATTACTTTCATCTCATGATCAGCTATTCTTATTGATGTGCTTAGTCAAAAGTGACAGAAGGGCAAAATATTCACCTAACACCATAAGTGTTGTTACACAGGAGCAGGTGACCGCTGTTAACTTCGTATACACTCCCTTGACTTTTTGCTACTCGACATCTTCTGATTTGTTAATGCAACATCTCGGGACGAGTCATTAAACGTTGTTTGAAGAGGCACTCTTTAACTTGGCATTCTTCCAACAAAATCACGCATTCACTTTCAGTTCTGCATTGGCTGCTCTGTGGATAGAGGAGGAGGGCTATGCATAATGAAACAGTTCCATACATAGGCTTTGTGTGAGAATTGTACACCAAGGTGCATTTTCCCTCCATCTTTGAAAGTCTTGCTTGATGTTCAGTACTCATGTACGCTTCAGGAGGCTCTCCATCGGATAATTTCAATAGCTGATGAAATAAGGAAGTGTCTCATTAAGTGTGTGTCAGGGGAGATGTGGCGTCGCTTTTCTTCTCCAGTCTAAATCCCCACTTCCAACTTTCTTTCTTCTTTTTTGTTTTATTGTTCTCAGATTCAGCCTACCTCAGATTATTTAACTAAATTAAAGTTACTACAATAGAATGTTTATGGATAACACACACACACACACACACACACAGAGTCCATATTATGTATAAGTAGTAATGCTAATGATATGAGCAGGGCTAGAAAAATCCCGGTTGCCAGGTCGCCATGGCGACTAAAAATTTAAGCCTGGCGACTGTGATCGTTAGCTGTAATATTACATGTACGAAATTTTTAAGATTCTAAGTTCAAATTACAGTACTGCGTAAATTAGCAATTTTTTTTTTATCAACTTTGTGAACATTCCATAGAATCAGTAACAACTTCTTACTCTTTGTCCCCTCACCCCGTATTTCCCGCTTTCTCACATGATTTAGCGATGTTTTGAATACGATGATGCTCAGCTTCTTATAATGATTTGCTTTATTTTACTTCGCTTTTTGTTCCATATTTGGCTCATTTGCAAAGATGGAGATCACTGATGATATGATGAAATTGATCAATGAACACTCACAAACGCCCATGCCCAGTCCGGGATTCAAACACGATGTGATAACCGTTCCACGAAGGGGGCCGGCTCAGCTTCTTATAGTATGCACAATTGCTAGTTGGTGGTTTCCTGGCACCTGATTTTCAGAGCTGGCACCTAGCTCTGAAGAAAATTTTTCAAGCACTGGATATGAGTTTTTTTTTTAAAATTTAATTCCTGTTGTTCCCTGTGGAACATAGGGCATCAACAAAGTATCTCCAGCTGGCCCTGCTGACTGCAATTCTCTTCATAGTATTCCAGCTCTTTCCTTCCTCCAATGCCTTCTCTGTTCCTTCTTCCCTGCGGGTTCCAGTCTAGTGTCTCTCACTCGACAGCCTCATTTTCCTTCCTCAACATATGTCCTATCCAATTCCATTTTCGGCATTTTATCTGTATGGGCACCTCGGTTTCTCCAGTCTTTCTCCAAAGTTCTTGGTTTTGAATCACTTCTGGCCAAAAGCTATTCAATTTTTTTCTAAGGCAGCGATTGATTAAGGTCTGTAGTTTAGAGGTGATCGTTTTTGTTACCTTCCATGTCTCACACCCATATAACAGCACAGACTTAACATTACTTTGAAAAATACAAAGTTTGGTCTTCATAGATATTTTCTTGTTTTTTTTTTACTGGATACAGCCTCACAAAGGTGCTGTTTGCTTTATGGATACGTTGAGAAACATCATGTACAGCCCCTCCATCTTTTGCCACCACACTACCCAGGTAAGTAAGTAAAGCTATCCACATCTTCACTAATCTTTTCACTGATACTAAACTGGTCTGTTTTTGTGGAGTTAATCCTCAGTGACTTGGTCTTCTTGGAGTTAATAACAAAGTCCTACTTTCTTGCAATTTCTATCAAATCTGCTAGTTTTGTTTGCATATCACCATGTGCTTCAGACAAGAAGCACAAATCATCTGCAAAATCAAGGTCTTCTAGTTTGTTATTCAATCCCCATTGGATACCACGTCTCTTCCCTTTTATTACATTTCACATCACTGCATCGATCACAATCAAGAACGTTGTGGGTGATAATATACAACCTTGCCTCACTCCAGACTGCACATCTATTGGCTCAGATACACGGCCTTCATGTATATCTCTACATATATAATCACGATAAGTTTCTTGGATAAGACTCAAGATTTTTCACTTCCTTCCACATTAACTTTCTGTTGACCAAGTCAAATGCTTTCACGAAGTCAACGAAAACTGTAGAGACGAGTTGACCATTCTATACGTGTTCCTTAATTCTGTTTAGGATAATTCTAGAGGAGACCTTACTCGGAATGGAGAGAAGTGCTAGATGTCTCCAGTTGTCACACTTTGATGTATCCCCTTTTTTCTGTAGCTTCACCAACAGGCCACTCCTCCAGTCCTTAGGCATCTCTCCCTCTATTCATATCTTCTGAAATAAGGGGTGCAACAGATTTACCATGGTGTTTATGTCACTTTTCACCACTTCCAGTGGTATGTTGTCAACAGCCTCTGCTTTACCATTACATCTCTCTTTCAGAGCCTGTTTAATTTCTCCTACTGTTGAAACATCAGTCCAAATTCTTACACTGGGGTCAACATCATCATAATTTTCCTTTTCCCCCTGGTCTATCTGAGCATCAACAGAGCGATTAAGGATTGCAGAGAAGTGTGCCTTCCAACATTTCAGTTGGTCCTCAATATTTGTAAGGAAGGTATCATCTTTACTTCTCACTGGTCGATTTCTCTGCATCTTTTTCCTTAACAGAACTTTTGTGATGTTGTACAGTTCTTTAAGATTTCTCTTCTTTGCTGCTTCCTGTGCCTCTTGGGACAGATTGTCTACCCAATTTCTTTGATCCATACTACTCTTTACTTGTTGATCCTTCTCTGTATACTTTGTTTCTTGCCCTTGTCCTGCTTGAGTTCATTGCCTCCTTAATTATTTTTTGCTCTTTAATCTTTCCCAGGTCTCCTCAATCATCCAATCTTTTTCCCTCCTATCCTTAAAGCCCAGAACCTTTTCATTTCCTTGTGTGAATGCAGATCGTATTTTTGTCCATATTCTTTCAATGGTTTAATTTTCCTCATTTACATCAGTCAATATTTGGAATCGATTTCTCAGTTCAATCCTGAATGTTTCTTGGAGATTCTTACTAACATCATACCACTTTCTTGTCTGTTTCGTTCTCTTCTTCTGTGCTTTTAATTTTAAAGTTAGCCACTACCAAATGATGATCACTATCAATGTCTGCACCTCTCTTGTTTCTTACATCATGTAGCGAAGGTCGCCACATCCATCCAAATGCCACATGGTCTATCTGATTTTCCATTCTATGTTCTGGTGACACCCATGTTACCTTATGGCATTTCTTGTGAGCAAATATATAGTACCACCAATAACTGAGTCATGGCTAGCACAGAAGTCCACGAAAAGTTGTGCATTCTCATTTTGCTCTCCTAAGCCATGTTTACCCATGACATGCTCAAGACCTTCGTTGTCCTGCCCCACCTTTGCATTTAAATCTCCTCCAATTATTATGATATCCTTCCTTTTTGCTTCTTTATTGTGTCATTGAGCAGCTTATAAAACTCTTCTTTATCTTCAGGCTCTGCTGCTTCTGTGGGTGCATAACAATGTATCATAATGATGTTGCTAATATTGGTTTTGAAATGTGCCACAATTATCCTCGCAGACACTGGGTACCATTGAATAAGGATTCTTTTTGCCTCCTTGTCCATTAATATACCCACACCATCATGGCTCAACCCTTCACCCTCAGGTCTTCCAGAATTTATGAATGTAACTCCTTCACGGGTATTTACCTCCCCAAACTCTGACCATCTCACCACACCTAGGATGCTCAGACCATAGCTCTTCATGCAGGCCACAGCCTGCCATAGTTTTCCACTCTCCCGCAGGGTTCTTATATTCCATATTCCAATTTTCGTTATCCTTTTCAGGCCAAATGTTGTCATCTTAGAATCAGTTCGGCTTCCTCTTGTTCATATTTCTTTAATAGTGTGAATTAAAGTGTGCAGGTTATTGGCCCACTGCACCCGATCTTGGTGATGGGGCTGCCACATAAGCCTCCAAGCAGGCTAATTTTCTGTCGGGGTATTTTCCCCTAGTCTTTGAGGATCCCTCCTCTTCACAAGACTGTGGCTTTTTCTCATATTTATACTCAATGAGAATGAGTGCCTCTTCTGCCAGCTATGCCATTCTAAGGTCTCCTTCTACGCCATAGTTGCCGTTGAGGTCTTCACCGCACCCTGGTATGGGGTCCTTACAAGGTGTTACCAGCCTGTGCCAGCTGGACCAAGGTTTTTTAAAGAGGTGTTACTCTTCCTGGTTCCTGGTTCTTCCACCTCCTTCGCCGTTGAGATGGCCATCCATCTTCTTCCGCCATTGACCAGTAGGTTGCTTCTTAGCAGTGACGTGCACTGAGGAGTAGCTAGTCTAGCAGAGATAGATCAATCAATCTCAAGTCTCTAATTATTTTCAAATCACAATATTTATTGTCTTGAAACCACAGTTCATATGCAACACTTCTTTTCCACGTGCTTCTCGTCCCTCGACGCCATCAGCTGGCAAGGCTGGATACCCTAGTTGGCTTTCCCTCCACCTTACCAATTCCAGGTATAGACAGCCGCCCTAAGGGAAAGGGAAGATTTCTGCCTCTACCTCCCTTGCCCCGTGCCCCTCGCTGCTATGGTTGAAAACCCATGCTTTCAGGTCCTCCAGTCTATCTCCAATAGGACAGATAGGGGATTGATTTCCCTTTGATTCCTTTGTAAATCCTCTAAAGCACTCGGGGGAAAATTTTTTGCAGTACTTATGTTCTCTGTATTTACACCACAACTTTACAATATTTGTTAAAAACGAAACACCAATATAAGTAAATTAAGGTTTAATCTCACACACAGTCATCCAGTACACGTGCTCGTCACAGAATAAGTATCCCGCAAAAAAGTACACAGAATATTCACATCAAAAACATACACAGAATACTCATATCAAGCAAATACACAGATTACTGCTTTTCTATTTCTAACAATATGTGTGTATAATATGGGATGTAGTTTTATTTGTTTATGAAATGGGAACGTACTTGTATTATGTGCAGACAAAAATTTTATGGTTTCATTTTCGCTCTCATTTTAGTGGTGTTCTATTTAAATATACTAACATTTTGGGCTCCAATAAAGAAAATGGGTAAGCTAAACAGTCCTAAATACGGATGTATTAATTTTGGCAAGATAATGCGTGTTCTAATTGTTGATGTTGGTTTGGTTTATTATACTTCACTTTTCTGCCACATTCGGTTATCGCGAAAATGAGGATGAGTTGATGAAATTGATGAAGGGACCTCAAAGAATAATTCAAGCTGGGATTCGAACCCGTGACGAGCACGCATTCTTGTTCCCATGTGTTGTACTCTGCAGTGAATAATGAAATAATTTGGAATGAAAACTGTATCTCAGAACTCAAAACCAAATGAATATTATCGAAGAAACTACAAAAAGGTGTTTATTGTTACCTGTTATCCCCTCTAATGTATTGAATTTTTGCCACCTTCCATCACTTTTTCTAGCTGCATAGATTTAATCGCGATAAGTAGCTCTTCCATAACTTTACCTAACTTCTGCCATGGCGGTGAATGTTGATTAAATTAAATGGGTGAAGAGTGGTTACAAAGAAATATTCATGCACAGGCCAGGACTTGAGCCCGGATCCTTCAGTAACGATATCGTGAGATGGAGAAATTAGGGAAATCAAGCAATGCAATTTTTTTTTTAAAAAAAAGAAGTTAAACATATACAAAGATGGTGTTCCAAAAATCCAATTGAAATTTACCACTGAGGAATAATGCAGTTTGTTTTACCGATACTCACGTATCCGAATAGTTAGAGCTCTCCACTCATCTTTGTTGTCGGGTGACCTCCGTGGGGGAGTGTAAGTGGTCCCGGATCGGTACCCGGTGGAGGCACATAGTGCTTCGGATCCCACTTTAAACTCTAGGTCCAGTCCCGATTAGCCTTTATGTGCATAAAGTGGACTTAAAACACCAAATCAACCAACCACGGGGTAGTGGTTATCAGTACATGCTAAGTGGGTTCGATCCCACCTCGGCATGCCTGTTATTTGGGTTTGTCTCTTCATTAATTGTATCGTATCATTTTCACATTTAACCAAATGTGTCAGCGAAGCTAAGTTACAAAAATCTAATCAAATCATTGATTGATTGTTTGATTTGGTTTGTTTTACTTCGCTTTTCCGACACTTTTGGCTAATAGTGAAGATGATACGATAAAATTGATGAAGGGACATACAGAAATAACACGCATGCCCAGGCCAGGTTTCGAACCCGGGATCTCTGGCCTAGTAGTCAAATCAACTTGTTTTTGATCTTCGAAAGGGGTTGGGAGTTACGTGTACTTTCATTTTGTAGTCCATCCTTATTTTATTTTCCTATCATTGATGTTCTTTTTTAGGAATACTGGTCCCTAAAGGGGGAAGGGGGTTATAACAAACACCCACCTCCCTTGGGCATGCCACTGATTGCTACCCCAAGTGTCGACATCACCGCACATCACTGCTTCTTAGTCTGACTCCTCACCATAAGCCTGCCCAGCATGGGAGACCCTACCAGTAGCTATGCTACCGCTGGTATAGCCTAGTGGATCATCAGAGTATGCAAGCCACCACCAACTACAAGGTCATGCAACCACTAGGTGGGGATGAGAGAATGTGACTTGACAATATTAACAGAAATGGTGGTAATTTTCAGGAGCTTTTGTTTTCAACTTAACAAATTCATATTCCTTGGGATATGGGCAAAAAATGATTACTTTTTTTAACACGGGACATTTTTATTTAAAATGATGTTCATAATTATGATTACCCCCTCCAGCCCTTCCATTGTAACAAGTGCTTGAAGTGGAAATTTTAGCTGGGGGAATATTTGGTCAAACATTGGAGCTAGCTGGAAGAATGTATGGTCGAGGCTTGGAGCTAGCTGGGGAATGTTTGGTCGAGCCTTGGAGCTAGCTGGGGGATGCCATCCCCTGCTTCTCCCTTCACTTCTTGCACTATCTGTAGCAACTGCTATTTTATGCAACATTTATTTGCAGACAAGAGGATCTGAACACATCCTACTAAAATAGTCTTGTTAAAAATATAGTCATGTCTTTAGCCCTTGAATGCATTTAATTCTAAGATGAAGGTGTTGAATTAAAATAAAAAAAAACATTGTGTTTGTTATAATAGGGCTGAGTCAATACCACCTAGAACCAATGCCAGTATTCTTACTGATTCCCACGAATACCAAGATATCAATGCTAGAAAATTGTAACAATTAAAAATTGTCTGCAAAATTGATTAATATTCCACTGATAAATATTCCACTGCATCAATATGCATTAATCTACCCGTTAGTTTGCTTTAAAATATTGAAGAATTATGTCAAAATATTAAAGTAGCTGTCATTCATTTAATCACAAAATCAGTTTTTTTTTACGTACTACTGCTGCAAAATAAATCGAAACTTTGAATTGTGCACAGTTTTCAGGATACTTCGGTCTTGAGAAAAGTGTCATGTATCATTTTTGGCGACCTCATCAAATAACGATTCTCTGGAAAATTATGAGTCTGCATTGATGTATAAATTCTTACCAATAGTTCCCGATTGTATTAATAAATTTCATTTTGTGTATTTGTTTTCATACTTCCTACTATGTCAAGTATGAGTAATTTCTATTTGAAGATGATGTTATAATTTGTGCATGCATTTGCATGAATACACATGATAATGCTTGCTTATGCAAGATCAACATAATAAGTTTAAAAGTTCAAGGATGATATCTGCTTTTGTCTATTCCTGCAACTTAAAGAAAGCATTTGGCATTGGAAGGAAGATTCAAGGGAATAAAACAAACTAAAATAAGATAAAAACTAGGTGATGCCGTAAGTACATAAAAACAAAGGTCAGCTTTAGAATCAAGCAACATGTGATATCTTAGCATTATCACGTTTCTACTCTTCCTTATTTTGTTTTCATCCTCTGCCTTCGTCGCATATGAGTATTACCACTTAAACAGAGATTTTTTTCTTGTGAGCATATTTTAGTATTGTTTAGAGTGGTGTTCGTGTACAGATATCAAATATCCAATTTAAACAGGTTGCATGCCTTTTATGAAACTCAGCCTCCCTAATAGCATATTGGCCAATATTGTTGCCTTGTAATCAAGTGGTTGTGGATTTCTCATTGGAGGCACATTGGAAGCTGTGGTACAGATCCCATTTTAAACTGGGTGCAGTTCCGATTAGCCCATCTCAATGGCATATTCTGAAAATTTTACCTGGTGCAGAACATACTTATTATTAGGTCTCGGAAGTTGATGACAGATAATCTTTTTTTATGAGCCATGAAAACAATGCTAAACCTAATATCAGTCCATTTCCCTTCAGTTAAAACCAGAAAGCATTATTTTTATTTTGCATTTTTGGCCTTTTTTGGTAATTTTAGCCATTTTTATTCCATTTGTCTTCATTTTTGAGTTTTTTCTCCTCCCTCATTGTTTCGTGAGTTTTATATGCATTTGCTAGCATAACTTACATATTTAAATTTCCTGATATGGTTCTATTAGCAAGTTCGCCATTAATCTAAAATACAGTCAATGGAAAAGTACATTATTATTTTAACTGAAATCATAATGCACAGGTGCAAATTACTCACTCGTGGCAAACTGAATAATGCTTTCTAAAAAAAATTTCCTTAAAAAAATATTTTAGAAAACATCTAAAAATTGTTTACTTACATGTTAGCGAGTGTTTTGTTGTTTGAGCAACGTTTCTGGGTTCCTACAGCCCCTTCTTCAGGCTTATCTTGGCACTAGATTATCAACATGCCGCGTCACATTTAAAAAAAAACAAGGATTGGGTGAAAAGGTACGCTTGGAAAATATAAATTTTTAAAAATCATGCAGAAGCCCTGGTAAAAAACTTCTCAAAAAAAGTATTACTCCCGTTAAGAATCCCTGAAAACGTTAAAAAATAAAAAAAAACTTAAAAAATGTCCCGCACTTAGTCGCCCATGATGATATCTTGTTCTTTCTTGGAACACGTAAGTAAACAATTTTTAGATGTTTTTTAAAATAATTTTTTAAGGAATTTTTTTAGAAAGCATTATTCAGTTATTTTAACTGAAATGTTAAATATAATCTGATAAACACTGGCCGAATACTGTATCATGGAAGGTCCACTCTGAAAGAAGACGAATAACTTACACAGTAAAACCTTGTGATGCATTTTATGTAACTCTGAAGTAAAAATAAAGAAAACTACATTAGTACTTAATTGCTTTTATCCCTTCTGTAGATCATTTTTTGACATTTGTTAGGCCAACTTCCGAGCCTTATTTATTATGCACCAGGTGTAATATAGAAAACACTTTTGCTGGTATGGAAGTAGAACAAAGACAGAAGTCTGACAATTTCAAATTTTTATTATTTATTACATCTTTAATAAAAAAATGTACATTCATGCTTTTCCATCCTGAATATACCATTCAGTCCAACTCTTTATAGCAAAATTCCCCCAATTAAAAAAATGTCCCTTTTTATCTCAATATAATTTCAATGTGAGTTTTTAGGTTGTGGTCACATGATGTACCTGTATGATGTATGCACACAGCGAAAGTTTTGCAAATTTTAAATTTGAAGAATTCTTTAATTTCAATTATAGGAGGGTTATTTTTCATTGTGTACAGTTTATTTTAATACATTTGATGTAATAATTTTTGTACTTTTGTTGTGTACATTTCATGCAGAGCCTTTTCAATTATTCTTTACAGGGGATTTCTTTTCACTGCTCCAAAACGACTTTTGGTAGACACCACAGAGATTGTATGTATATCCTTACACAATATTAATGAACCAGGTGATATTTATATAGATATATTAACACCAGAGACTGACGATAAAATTTCTACAGCATATCATAGGCATACAGGAGGTAAATATGTAGTTGTATCTTTGAAAAACTGTATTTCATTTTCCTGTTGCTTATGACTAATTAGATTATATTGATTAGCATCTATACATTTCTTACATCAAGGAGTAGAAAAAATGGAAATAATCAGGAGCCAGCCTTTATTTTGTTGGCAAAAATGGTCTAAGAAAGCCATGAATCCAACGAACATAAAACTGCACATTTTGAGTATGCTCTTAAAACATTTAATTTATTGATTAATACAATATTGTATTGAAAGTAATTAATTTTTGCACCAGAGTGGCCTTCCTAAAGAAAACTCTACAGGTAACAGCATGGATAACTATATTATACATTGTAATATATGGTTGACTCTTACCATACTGCCTCAGATTTAAAATTCAACTAACAACACTGCATGTTTATTATTCTGATTTAGTACACATAATATAGAAAACACACAATAATTTACAAAAAAAAAAGATAATGGAAATTTCCATAAGCAAACTTGAAACATTAAATACACACACCAAATACACACACACACTTCTATATAGAAGTGAATTTTGAAAATTCAGGTGCCAGTTGAAAATTTACAGGAACTATCGCAACCGGACACCTTGTATTTTTTTACTTCTGCTTATATCCATTGTCATATAGTCATATATCTGTGTAAGTTGTGTATATACAAAAATAATAAAAATTAGTATAATCAAGCTATTATTATGCACAGAGCTTAAACAAATTCTTGTAATTTCACCTAACTGAAAAAAATGACAACCATAAATGTGACTGGATATTGCGATGCATAGGGAGGGACATTATACAGGGCATTCGTTTTGACTCCGTGCCAAGATAGCCCTGTAATTGCAGAAAATTGTATTTATATTGCATAACAAGTACTGACCTGTGTTATAAGAGTTGTTCAAAGTGATGGCCAACTGCATTCACTCGTTCCCGGAATATATTTATCAATTTTTGATTGACATATTTGTTCTGTTTGCAAGTTGTTTTCTTGCCATTGTTAACCTGGGAGTTAGTGCAGTTACAGTGTTGTTATTCTTAACCATTCTGTGAAAGAAAATGCCATCACATTGACATGTAAAAGTTTTATGTTTATGTGCCTGGAGAGTGCATAAGTTGTCTGAAACTATCATTGCAGGCAAAATTGTTGCTCGTTTATCAGTACAGTTCTGTTCATTTTAGCGTGGAGGTGTACTTTTTCTGTTTAATTTAAGTGGTCCAGTCTCATAGATCACATCAGTGTTAGTTTTTTTCTGTGTAACCCCAGTGTGTGTTTATGTACCTTACTGTTCTGGAGTCGCCCGCAATCACGGCCAGGAGTTAAAACGAACGCATGGTACTATCTGATTGAGATTGAAAGTGAACACTGTTCCATATTTTAAATTAAAATCTTGCATTTCTTTAGGTCCTGAAGCATGCATAGAATTGTATATTCCTCCTACTACTCAAACACGTGGAAGGCTCCATCTACGAGGACAATTTGATGAAGTACACAACTACACTATTAACATGATTAAGGAAATTTACATCCAACATAATCCCCATCTGACATTTATTTCGACTGATAAACCTGTGTACAAACCAGGTCAAGACGTGAAGATAAGATTGCTGACTCTGAAACATGACTTAACTCCAGTTAAAGAACAGGTAAAGTATTAAATAATTTGTTGTGTGTTCATTCCAGTGCTGCGTTTATTATTATTATTATTATTATTATTATTATCATCTAATTTAACATATATTAATTTGCTTTAACGTTTCTTTTTTATACTTATTATAGTGTATTTTTCAGATACCAAAAGTGTGGATAGAGAATCCTTCTGAAATACGAATGGCTCAGTGGTTAGATGTGGAAACTCAGGAAGGACTAGCACAAGTAGATTTCCAATTGTCACAGGAACCTGTCATGGTAAGAATGTTAGCGTATATATAATCAAGATGCACACCCCCTATACACCTTCATGGCGTTGTGCTAAGCACAGGGGAACACTTTACCATTTATCTTTTTGCAAATATATATATATATATATATATATATATATATATATATATATATATATATATATAATGGATAAAAGCAAGGAGGGCCAAATGGGCTAAATAAAATCAAAGAAGGATAAAGGAAACACTCACCAGACAGTGGACATATTATAATTTTCGCAGTCTAACACTGCATCTTCGGTGTAAGAACAAAGACGGAATTGAATTTTTCCACTGTCTGGTGAGTGTTTCCTTTCTCCTTCTTTGATATATAAATATATATATATATATATATATATATATATATATATATTATTAATTTTATTTTTAATTACATGCATAGATGTACACTTGAGCTCACAAGTATGTGTATCCAGGCACCTGCTCAGTTTCTGAAAATGTGCACTTTTTCACTCATATCTGTATGTGAACATGCGTTCACCTCTGATGCAGATACTTACTGGTGAGAAGGTGCTTCTTGTGTGAGCAGGTTACTGTTATAGGTCTTTTTCTCTTATGGCAGCCGGCCAGAGTTCTGGCAAGGGAAGTGGGGAGCAGGGATTACGCCATAGACCAACCACGACGTGGCATGATTAAGTACTACGAGAACTTTGTTCTACTGGCTGCTGCATTTCTTATCGTGCTGGATTGGTCACTTCCCTGTTCCCACTTCCCTTGCCAGAACTATGACCGGCCGCTGTAACAGTAGAAAAGACAGTTAGCAGTTGATAATTATCTATGCATGTTCCCCATCTCAGATCCCTCTGGAGCCCATTCAAAGCCTCGGATTGCAGTGAAACTTGGTATAGAGGCTATGAAGACCACGGGGAAGAAAATGCAAACACAAAATAAATAATTCAAATTTTAACCACCAGGTGGAAATGTGTCACTGAAATCTAGTGCACAGTGAACAACATCCTGCTGCTCAATATTGATTATGCTGTCTTACGCTTCCAAAGGGTCATTTACACTGATGATACACATATTAAACACTTCTGTACTGACATAAACTAAAAATGAAAGTTTTGTCTCTGAATACTGGTTGTTGTTATTTCAGCACCACATTTCCACCTGGAGATGAAAATTTGAATCTCTATAGCATCTATACTAAGTTTCACTGCAATCTGATGCTTCTAACAGACTCCAGAGGGCTCTTAGTAGGGGGAACTTTTATTCTGACCATGCAGTATAATGTCAGAAAATGTAAAATTCGGCGATCTAAAAATTGAGGTTTCACTGTGTCCTTGTCTCTTAGAAATTGGAGCTGTGTGGCGTAGTTTTTAACATATTTAACCATTCTAAATTAAATTATTTAGTCATGTGTTGGATTCATCATGTTTTTGCCTGTCAAATATGTTTATTATTATTATAAACATTATTTTTACTCTTTACAATTATTCCTCATAGGGAATATGGAAGATTAAAACTTCAAGAGATAACGCTGTGCAAACGTTTGAAGTAAAAGAATATGTTCTACCAAAATTTGAAGTCATTATCAAACCACCAAACTATATATTAGGAGATGCAGAGATGCTAGAATGGAAGATATGTGCCAAGTAAGTTAGTTTAGGACTTATAGTTTTGTTGTAATTCACACTGTAAAAACAAAGCAAGATGGAAATGAAACTAAGTAAAAGTATTGCAAACGATCAAAAAATGTTACCTCATATTTAACTAAATATGTAATACCTAGAGCAAATATCAGAAACTGAAAAATGGCTCTTAAAAAAAACAGAAGTTGCCAGTCTTCACCACACATATAGTATGTGGTAAACTTACAAGTATGTGAAACTATTGCTATCTAATTTTATGGAGATTTACTGGCATGATATTAGTGTAAATAATGTTTTCATAGTCCATACAAATAATGCAACTTTTAATTGGATACACAGATAGGTCATTCACTTTCACTTTACTTCAATGATTTTTTTTTATTTTTACTGCTTGATACTTTATTTATGCTATTCAAACCCCTGTGATGTAGGGTTTCCAAAATGGGTCTTATTCACTTGGAGAGAATGTTAATAGCTGGTAATTTATATAAGCCCATAGCTCTGCTTTCACCCTTCTCAAAAATCATGGAAATTGCAATGAATAAACAAATTACAACTTCTTAAAACCAATAAGTTGCTGACCAGGGCAGTTTATTAAGATAAAAACACTTAACACGTAACGTTTCGACCCTGTATCAGGGTCTTCCTCAGAGGAAGAACTAAACTAAAATGATGAAATATACTACACACAGAAAGATTACATACACATAGCAGGGTCACAAGCCACATGACAACAAATCAAGTTGACAGTCCTTATCTAGGAAGATTTCTCCAAAGGAATTAAACATATCACCTCCTGACAGTTGTTGACTAATGGGTGTACTACACTGACAGGTGATTGGCAGGTCAAGATTAGCAAGAGTCTAGAACCACCAGCTTACCACTCCCCCACCCCTCCTGCCTTTTTGGTTATGGATGAATACCTCCTCCTCTGGTCTTCTTCTTTTCTCTTCTTTCTTCCTTCTTCATACTTCTTTTTTCTTCATTCCTTTTCTTCATCCTTTCAACTTTCTCTAACACACTCTTCCATTCCTTGTTTATCTTGAGTCCTCCATTCCAATTCATGATGTCTTCTCCTTTCTTTTCTATTTCTTTGGCCTCCTTCCATATTCTCACTAGTTCTCTCTTCTCTTTTCCTATTCGCCTAGCCGAATCCCATTCAACTTCATGTCCTGTTTCTCTAGTGTGTTTGAATATGACATTCCTGTCTCTCTTCAATCTCACATCATCCATGTGTTGCTTTAACCTGTCTTTAAGTCTCTTCTTCGTTTCCCTATATATACACTTTCACATCCTCTGCACTTCACCTCGTAGATAACCCCTTCCTCTTCTTCCTCTCTCTTTTCTTCCTTCTTCTTGCTGGCTATACTTAAAATAGTGCATCCTCCCTTCCTGTAAGTTCTTATACCCACTTTCCTCAGCACTTTGCATATCTTCTCTGTGGCATCTCCCATACTTCTTATACCAAACCATCTCTCTTTTTCTTTTTCTTCCTTCTCTTCCAGTCCTCTCTCTTTTATCTCTTTCCTTCTTCTGTTGATGTTGTGTCTGTCTTTCTTTTCATAGCCATTCTCTTCTAGTTGTTCCCACAGGCTATTAATCTTGGTTTCTTCTTCCCCTTTCTCTGTGCATATCTTCTTTATTCGGTCTTCCATATTCCTTATAAAATTACGTTTAGTTCCATCACCCACATCACTTCTTTTGTGGCAGAACACTCCTGCCGAACACTTCTTTTGATACCATGTAGCCACAATCCCCATTCCTCTCTTCTTTTTCATCTCAATATCCAAGAAATTTAATGTTCCTTCCTGTTCCGTTTCGAGCTCAAGGAATATCCCTGCTCTCTCATCTTCTACATCTTTAACAAGCTTACTCAGCTGCCTTTTTGTTCCCTTCCATATCCCAAAACAATCATCCACATATCTACAAAACAGACTTAACTTATCTCCTCCTTTCACTATCACTTCCTTCTCCCATTCATTCATAACTAATTCCGACAGCACAGGGCTCAAGCAAGAGCCTATATTCAGACCTTCACTAATCTTGATGATTTTACTCCCCACTCTGCTGTAGCCATTGTCCCAAATGGTTTCCAGCGCTTGTACCACTCTCTCACTATCCCATTCTCCTATAATGCTTTTCTCCACTTTCTTCCTCACTATATCCACTACGTGTCCCCTTTTGATGCTCGGGAACATGCTTCTCACGTCTAGGCTAAACATTGTGATTTTATCCCCAGACTCCTTCAGACCTTTTATAAGGTCCACCACCTGCTCACTGTTTTTCACGGCTCTGCTTTCTTGTTCTCTCACTAACACTTCAATTACCTTTTTTAACTTCTTCTCCAGTGGTTCCAAAATATTGTCCCTGCAATTCATCACTGGTCTCAACTTTATCTCTTCTTTATGTATTTTGGGAAAGCCTTTTAAACAGGGCAGTCTTCCTGCCTCCTTCGTGAGCTTTTTAAACCCCCTCCTTCAACAATCTTTTATGATCTTTTCTCTAATATTGCGTTCCTCTTCCATTCCACAAATCTCCTCATACGTGTCCCCTTTCAGGTCTTCAAACTTCTTCTCCTACCATTCTTTTTCCATCACGACTGTGGCCCCTCCCTTATCTGCCTGTTCCACCACCACATCGTTCCTTGTCTTGATTCTTTTCATACCCTCCCTTTCCTTCTGGCACAAATTATCCAATCTTCTCTGTTTATCCATTTCTTTCTTCAAAATGGCTGCTGTTCTTCTTCTAATCTTATCCCTTTCTGAAGAAGAAGAAGACCAGAGGAGGAGGTATTCATCCATAACCATAGGCAAACCATAACCAAAAAGGCAGGAGGGGTGGGGGAGTGGTAAGCTGGTGGTTCTAGACTCTTGCTAATCTTGACCTGCCAATCACCTGTCAGTGTAGTACACCCATTAGTCAACAACTGTCAGGAGGTGATATGTTTAATTCCTTTGGAGAAATCTTCCTAGATAAGGACTGTCAACTTGATTTGTTGTCATGTGGCTTGTGACCCTGCTATGTGTAGGTAATCTTTCTGTGTGTAGTATATATCATCATTTTAGTTTAGTTCTTCGTCTGAGGAAGACCCTGATACAGGGTCAAAACGTTACGTGTTAAGTGTTTTTATCTTAATAAACTGCCTTGGTCAGCAACTTATTGGTTTTAATATGGAAACAAGGCTTAATTATATTACAACTTCTTAAATAAAAACAACATAATATCTAAATCACAACATGGTTTCCGTAAAGGCAAATCAACAACTACAGCAATATTTGAATACATCGAACATGTCAGACAACTCCTGGACAATAGGGAACAGTGTGTAGATCTCTTTCTTGTTTTATCAAAAGCTTTCGACACAGTATCGCATGACCAACTTCTGAAGAAATTAAATCACTATGGAATAAGGGGTATAGTAAACATGTGGTTCATATCTTACCGCAAAATCGCAGTCAAGCTGTAGAGATCTTACATGTAGAAGGGACAAATACCAATGCTTCTTCCCATATCTAGGCTAGAAGAAGTGACATGTCGTGTTCCTCAAGGCTCTATTCTAGGACCAGTACTATTTACCATATACATGAATGACCTGCCTTCAAACTTACCCTCAGTTAAAACTACTTTATATGCAGATGACACGAGCATTGTGCTAACTGGCAAAAATGAACAAATTCTAAATTCAAATCTAAAAAACACCTCAAACGAACCCTGCAAATGGTTCCCCACAAATAAGTTGACGATAAATAAAAACAAAACTTTAGCAATAAAATTCCATCATTCAAGAAATAAGAACAATGAAGAACCAGTAATAAAAATAGAAAATAAACACGTGAAATATACAAATTCCATAAAATTCCTGGGTATTTGGATACAGGAAAATCTCAACTGGGACATACATATAGAGCACCTAGCAGGGAAATTAAGCAAAACCATATATGGTATACGAACCTTAAGAACCATAATAAACAGGGAGACAATAAGAATAACATGTTTCAGTCTTTTCCAGTCACAACTAACATACGGAATTGTATTTTAGGGGAATGCTAGAAACAGTGCAAAAAATTTTATTTTGCAGAAGAGAGTAGTACGAATTATGGCAGGAAAGAAAATAAATTAACCATGTAGGAAAATCTTCAGGGATCTTGGCCTTCTACCATTACCTTGCTATATATATTACATTTACTGTGCTATGTAAAACAAGTGTAACGCTTGCGGGGTGTCTGGCGTTACAAGGGGGACTATTTTCTCAGATGGTAGACATTAATACACAACCCGTTTAATATATATATCTGCTATTTATTATTCTAATGGTTAACAGTAGTGATTATAGACTAACTACCTATCTCTATGGCCATTTAGTGACTTGAGCTATTCCTATAAGTAATAAGTCCCAAGTGTCACCACTTGGTTAAGTTGAGGCTTACCCTCTAAGATAGGAGCAGCGAGCTATGGCGCGGCCTCTTGTCGTCTCTCGGAGTATCTGGACTCCGTCCCCTTATCTATGATTCTCCTAGTATTTATTAACATGGGCGTCCTTGTCTCAATTCCCCAACCCAACTTAGTATACCGTAACCTTGTGGTTATTTTAGCTGACAGTCCTTTCTGGGGGGGAGGTATGGCCTTGCTGACCATGACGAAGGCTTGTGGTCCGTAGACCTCGAGCTTATCGTCAGGGATGCTCCCAGAATATTCACGGCCAAGGCTCTGGTCTTGTTGAGCTAAACCACCAAACTTCCTGTAGGTAGCCTTGTCAGGAACCTTGCCCTTGATAGCTTTTGGGGGGGAAAGAAGGGCCTGGTCTGTATCACACGTGTTGAAGACGAGACAAGTGTTAGTGACGCAAGTCCTATTTCCTGGTTTTGCTTTCCTTCTTTTGGCAGAGACAACGCCCCATTATGTAACTTGCAGAAACGCTCGTTACACAAAATATGTCTAGTTTCTCCAAACGTAAAAATCACAATATGGTTATACAAACTCATAATACCACTCTCCTTGAAGAAGGTCCTAAATTCGTAGGTATCCACCTGTATAATAAATTACCTGATCACATGAAAACAATGGAATCAACTACCCAATTTAAGAGCGAATTAATAAAATTCTCATTACGATATTGTTTTTACTCAATACATGAATTTCAAAATTTGTAAATTTTAAATTACATAAATTGTCAACAAAGAGAGTTTGGTTGTACAGAAAATGGAATTATACTATTTATATTATCATGTACGAAGTATTCACTATATGCTATTATTGTGCCTAAATGATCATTAATTGGTTCTGTATATATATTACATTCTTCCATGTTGTATAAGTTACACATTTACTTTTACATTTTATTTTTACAAAAAAAAAAAATTCTTCGCTTATTATTGTGCTCGCCTTAAATATTGTATGTAATTTCACTCCCATAGTGTATTCTTCCGTTATTTGGATTTCCTTCATGTAGAAGTTCTTAAAATTATTTCTGTAATTCTTGTCTATAATTGTATTAATATTTTATTAGTGTATTTGGATTTCCTTCATGTAGTAGTTCTTAAAATCATTACTGTAATCCTTGTCTAAAATTGTATTAATATTTTATTACTGTATGTATTGTTATATGACGATTTCCATACCTATGGACATGGGTCAATGGAAATAAAGAATATGAATATGAATAGAATATGATCATAAAATAGCTCATATTTTAAAATAAATTATTTTCTTTTTTCATAAGCTTTCCAAGCTTTTGTTGCTGCATCTAATAGAGTCATCTTCATATGCACTTAAACTTTATGTAAGACTGTGCATGTGGGTGGAATTTTTGAGAGTGAATTGCTCATTTTTCAAAGTTATGAAGTATAAGAAATATTATCTAGACAAACTGTTATATGTAACTCCAACAAAAGATAAGTATTTATGAAGTAATTGGAATCTGTGTCCCCTTTAAACAGCTTTTTAAAATGACAGATATTTGTGTGAAATCGACAAATAAATTTTGTTCGCCTAATAAAACTGCTGATATCGTGCCTTTTACAATAAAGTACGAGTTCAATATATGTATATATAAGGGATGTCATTCTGTGAACAAACATTGTATAACCATCCTTCTTGCAAGTTAATTGTTTTACATGCCATTCTTTTTCTTTATGTAGGTATAGTTACGGTCAACCAGTCAAGGGGGATCTGCTTGTTGAAATAGAGCCAAAAAGCTGGTATGGTTGGGGACAACCAAAATTGACACCTGTTAATTTCAATACAAAGGTAATTTTTTTACAACTAATTTTATCTATTTAAAAGAAAAGCTGAACAAACAATTAGTTCATCTGTAAATGTTTTTATATATTGAAATGTAATTATAATACTTTATACAAACATAATAGTTGTACATTAATTATTTATCCTTTTCTTTTTCCAGATGGATTCTAAAGATGGCTGCTACAATTTTAACATTAGTGGGAGTGAGCTTGGTTTAAAAAATTCAAGAAGAAGGCCAGACACAATTACTTTTACTTCCTTTGTTACTGAATATGGAACTGGTATCACACAAAATGCAACTGTTGAATCAGAAGTTCATCGAAAAGCTTTTAAAATAGATTTTAATCAGTATAGCTCATCTCACTTTAAACCGGGACTGTTCTATAAAGCAAAGGTATAGCATTTTCTTTCTTTTAAAATAATATAGTTCGTCTTTTGAATTGATGCAATTATAGCCTTGAAAGTTTGAAATATGTATGTGAAAGAAGTAACTGTACAACTCTTTAGGGATGGAGTCTTGATAGGAAACAATAGGATTCAAGGGAATGCTGCTTAATATCCATTTACTCTTGTGTATTTCTACCACTATGGTAAAGTGACAATAAGAATAGCTGAAATAGATTTTATTCCAGTACCAATGCTTTGATAGAAGCAAAAACCAAAATAAATGTAGTAATTTTCAATTGTTGTGTACATACAAGGCGCATTTCAAAAGGAAGGGCCAATTAGTTAAAATAAGTGATGGGCAAGTACAGTCACATTGAGCTTCATGTAGTCTATTGGGCATGTTGCATCCATACATTTTCTTGTCTGCCATTGTTTGCTTTAGGGCTACAATGAACAATGTAGGCTATGAAAATAAACAATCAGTTGTATGGTCAGTCATTCAATTTCTTAATATAAAGGTTGTAATGCTGCCAAAATTCACATCGAATTGTGAAATTTAGGGAATGGCAGTAATGAGTAAAGGAAAAGCATGGAAAGGGCGTTGTAAGTTAAGGGAAGGCCTACAAATATTCACAATGAAGAGGAGTGGTAGGGAAGGTGTCACTTTGCAATTAGTACTTGTTCCATGCAATTTTCAGAGATTTCACAGGCAACATTGTTCCAAATTTTTCCTGACACATTTGGACTATCACTTACAAAACCCCAAAAAATACAACTGCACATGGATTTCTATCCGGAAGAGGGTGATAAATGTCTTTTCCCATGTTATGAGTGGTGATGAAATGTGGATTTCTTATGCCAATATCAAATCAAAACAACAGTTCATGCAGTCGAACTATTTGCATTCGCCAAAGGTAAAAAGCTCAAGTAAACTCGATCTGCAAGACAGATTATGGCAACTATGTTCTGGGAGCCAAAAGTCTGCTTTTTCTGGATTTTACGTAGTGGGGAACAACAATCACATCACAGGTGTACTGTGAAACATTTTCAAAAATTAGTTGTGTCATTCACAACTGGTGACATGAAATGCTAATTGTTCTTCATGACAAAGTGTGCTCACATTCTGCTGGCTGCACTATCCAGACAGTCCAGGTGTTGTGATAGGATACATTTGATCACCCTGCTTACATCCTGACCATGTACCTAGTAACTGCCACACATTCCTGCCCATGAAGAAGTGGCTTGCATCTCAATGATTCAAAGAAAATGAGGTATTGGCAAAGTCCAAAAGTGTGTCGAAGTGACTACATAGAGAAATGAAGTAGGCATGTATGTGTTCATAATCACTTATACAATTTTAATACAAGAATTATTTTTGCAATGAAAATGAACCACATGCAAAGTTGTGATTTACTGAAAACTTATACATGTTTTTTTGAGGGATTCATAGTTCTTATATCAACCATTGGTTCTGAGGTTTAGCATGATGTTCTATGTGATATTTTGTTAAAATAATTGTTGATAGACTATTCATTATAATATATCTATTTTAGTTAGCACATACTGACAGAAGATTTAGCACAGGAACCAATTGCAAAAATCAGTTTCATATTTGTGAAAAGTTAGTTTAGTTTCGTGGTTGCTTTCTGCTTTTTAAAATTTCTTTTTTAACAACCACCTATACTTTGCTCAGTTCTTAGTTCATTTGCGATCTAAAATTATATTAAACAATAAATGATACTTCCACTCAGTGGCGTATGCTGGTTTTAACTAGTGGGTAATCTCAGGCACTTGATTCATCCACCCACTCCTGAAGTCTCCCTGCAAATTTACTTCAACATTCATACAGGATTTACGAATGTATGTGTGAAAAATGTTACCTTATTGTTGCGACCACTGTCGAATAATTGTTGTGATTGCACTTGCAGTTAATCTACGTTTAGAATTTCAAACGATAAAACAAGATAATATAATAAATCTATAAGAAAAAACCTGTAACAAAGAATATGAAAGGAATTCGGTAGTGAAATAAAAACCCTCAATATTAATTGAAGTGTAAAATTCAAGTTACCCCAGTACCCAGTTACTCGGGCATTAGTGATCTTTGTTTTTATACACGGAAGTTTGAGTTCAAGACCTGTGGTACAAGATATTCTACTGGCCTACCTACATTAACTATTTGCAATTTCTCCGGAAAAGATCCCGTTCCAAATATTTTCACACAAAAATATTATATTATATCCATTGTCTTTAACTTTAAACACAGCACTAGCACGAATACTAAACCACTAACAGCTAAACAAATATTAAATTCTCGAATCGCTACAACATGCATTCAATTCTCTGCGCCAATCTTCTATTGTGGTTCCTTACTGCTTGACACAGACTTCATATTCCCTGCGATGCGCGAGGTTCTATAAGTTGGAATCATTGCGTTTTTTGATTATATATTTTACATTCAAATATCTTTTATCATTATGATCATTATTAATCTAGAGAGGGGGGAGAAGCAACTTAAATTACCTAATATATGTGTACGTGTATATATATAATTTATTTCTGATAGCTTTCCCTTTTAAAAATTATTCATTTCTGTGAAAGAAATACTCTCACTGGTTTTGAAGGCTACAAAGAAAGTAATCACGCATTTTAAAATACAAAAATGAATAAATGTATGCATATAAATAGTTTAATTACTTAATTAATCGATTTATTAAATTGTTATTTGACGTCGCTTTTCTGCCACTTTTGGCTAATCACTACGAGTGATGATATGAAATTGATGAAGGGACATTTACAAAGAGCACCCATGCCCAGCCCGGTATTCGAACCCTGGAGCTCTGACGTCGTAGGGAGCTGTGGCAACCACTCCGCCACAGAGGTCGGTGTAATTTCTTGAATTTCTAGTTAAAATTTTAATTTATTTAATTACCGTCATCTTCAATATTAAAGCTTTTTTTTTTCCTATGACAATATCTGTTGAAATAGCAGATATCAGGAAGACAGAAGCAAATGTAAAATGAGAATTAACATAGAATTGGTTCGCAAATGTTGTTCACATTTCCCTGTTTCTTGCGCACTTTCAGATGTATTTTCTCTACTTTCCTTTTCAGTACGTAATTTGCGAACCCAGAATTCTGTTTCCTCAGAAATTTCCCTGTCGTAAACAACACAGCTCCTATGATACAAAGGCCATCGGGGAAGAATGGCAGAAGAGGGTGCCAGCCAAGGGAACGGACTCTCTCCAGAAGCAGCTTACCCTTGCCACGGAATAACCACGCTTGAGAAGCAGTGTTTCCTTCCCCTCCCGTCAAGGGATTTAAAGGGAGCCGGTGGAATCTCACCCTGACGTCACCAGATTCCACCAGCTGGAGAAAGTGGCTGAAAGCCTCTCGGACATTCAGCGGCAAACGTTTGAAAAACATTCGCGCGCTGGAAGTAAAGAAATATGCAAATCAAGGATTAGTTAGGAAGAATATTGGGAAGAAATAAAAAACAACTTTTTTTAAAAATTATAGTCAGGTCATCTCCGATTACCTAGGCGACCCAGAGTATACGCCGCTGCTTCCACTAATAATAACATTCATTCCAATCTAAAAAGTAACTTACAGATTACGATAACGATTATCTTACATGATTGTCAGTATCTCGCTGTGTGAAAATAATCACTTGTGTGTCTTATTTTTGAAGAGTCATATTCAAAATGCTATGGAAAGTAATTTGTATTATGTATTTCAGTTGAGAGTTCAACATTTAGATGGAACACCTGTGCCTGACGAAGTCATAAAAATTTGTCTAAATTTGAGGACAGAAACTAATAGTGGTCGTAGATTAGTAGATTGTCAGAATTTTACTACAAATCGTGCTGGATTTGTTGGGTTCATAGTCCCACCACAAGAAGGGAATGTTACACTCTTGTCGTTTGTGGTATGTATGTGTTTGCTAGTCGTAAGATGCTCTTGACATTCATCACCTCTTACCTTTCTTATGTTTCCAATTCACCAACAAGAATTTCCTCTTTGATTCATAGTTATTCATCCCGCTTTTCTTTTCTGTCAAAATGCTCAAATTTCTAAGTATTTTAGTAGTTTTATTTTATTAATATTTTTTTTAATGGTGTACTTTGTGTCATTATAAATAAAACTTTGTCATAGTCTATATCAGTATGGCCAATACTGGAATATTGATTGCAGCTCAACCGATACCCTTACTGATACTGATAGTCTTAGCGATTCCCACCAATACTGGTACCAATGTTTGAAAAAAGTAGGAATTAAAAACTGTTTTAAAAATATTGATCAGTGTTAGTGGGTGAGTACTCAACTCCCAATATAAGGATCTATTTACCAGAGTTTTCTTTTCAATTATTAAAAGATTATATCGGAATATTAAAATACCTGTAATGTAATCACAAAGTACAGTTTTTTCACATAATATTGGTGCAGAATCAATGGAAACTTCGAATTTTGCATAACTTCCAGAATAATTATACTGCGTTAAAGTGTTGCATGGCAATTTAGTGGATCCCTTGAATAATCTAAATGCCAGAAAAGTATCGGTAAATAAAATCCAACCGATACTTTCTGATACCAATACCACTGGTATCGGCAGATACAATGCATCAGCATCAGCATGACCCTAATATTGATGCAAAATTGTCCTTGATTTTTCTGTCTTGGTGGATGAGTGGTGTTGACTGATCGCAATGCATCTTTGATGTACCAGTTGGCCAGAAGTGGTAGAGAAGCATGGGAAATGAGGAAAATTCAAATCTGGTATTTTGTTGGTAGAGTATTAGTCCATTTGCCCTGCTAACTAACTAACTAACTCTCTAGCCTTCTTAAACCCGAAGGTTCATGGCTGCAGCAACACAGGCCTTCCACGTTCCCCTATCTTGAGCAAGTTCTATATACTCTTTTCCATCGCTGCCGATTTCCCTTAGGTCCATCTCAACGTTGTCCCTCCATCTTCGTCTTGGCCTTCCTACAGGTCTCTTACCATCAGGTTTCCCAACAAGAATCCTGTAAACTCCTCTCTCCTCTCCCATTCGTGCCACATGGCCTGCCCACCTAAGTCTTCTTGATTTAATTATTCTAATAATATCTGGACATGAATACAAATTATGTAGTTCTAAATTATGTAACCTTCTCCACTCACCTGTCTCCTCATCCCTTTTAGGTCCAAAGATTTTCCTAAGGATCTTATTTTCAAATACTCTCAATTTATGTTCCTCTTTCAATGTAAGGGACCAAGTGTCACATCCATATAATACTACAGGTAAAATTACTGTTTTGTATATTTTAACTTTTAGTTTCTTAGATATTAAACGAGAAGACAAAAGTTTATGAAGAGAGAAGTAACATGCATTTCCTGAATGAAGCCTACTTTTTATTTCCTCTTTAATATAATTTTCATTTGTTAATATTACTCCTAAGTATTTGAATTTGGAAACTGGTTCAAACGAGTTGTTATCAATAATTAGATTTTGATTATTACCTAACACTTGGTTTCGGCCTGTAAGCATATATTTAGTTTTCTCTTTGTTAACTTCCAAACCTATCTCTTTAGCAGTTTTGAAAAATATTTTAGCATTATTCTTAATTGTATTCACATCATCCCCCAGTAAGTCTACATCATCTGCATATGCTAACAACTGAGTCACACCATTTAATTTTAGTCCTTCTTTAGTTTCTTTTACCTTCCTAACAGCATATTCTAAGGCAAAATTAAAGAGCAATGGAGATAATGCATCTCCTTGTTTTAACCCATCATGAATTGTAAATTTGTCAGACATATTAATACCCACACGAATTTTACTTTCTGTTTCACTGGTGCATACTTTTATCATACTAACAAGCTTCTTAGGTATTCCAAACTCTACTAATATATTATATAGTTTATCTCTTTTGACTGAATCATATGCTTTTTTGAAATCAATGAATAGCTGATGGACATTTTGATTATATTCCCACTTTTTTTCAAGTGTCTGTCTGATGTGAAAAATTTGATCTGTGGTTGATCTGTTACGTTTAAATCCACATTGATAATCACCTATAATTTCATTAGCATATGGGGTTAGTCTTGTTAAAAGAATGTTAGATAATATTTTATATGTTGTTGAGAGTAGAGAAATTCCACGGTAATTATTGCAGTTCATTTTATCACCTTTTTTAAACACAGGAACAATTATGGATTCTTTCCACTGTTGAGGGATTTCTTCTTTATTCCATATTAAACAAATTAATTTATGAATTTGACATATTAATGAATTTCCACCATATTTAATTAACTCAGCTGGTATTAAATCAATGCCAGGTGCTTTGTTATTCTTTAGCCTTTTAATAGCATCTTTAACTTCAGTCAAGTTAGGTTCTGGAACTAAAGGTTCTGCTGTGTGTACTTCATTCACTTCTGATTTATCTCCTGCATGGACATTTAAAAGGTCATTAAAGTAGTTCTTCCATCTATTTAGAATATCGCTTGGGTCAGCTAGAAAATCACCGTCTTTATCTTTTATCAAGTTTACTTTAGGTTGCCACCCCTTTCGAAACTCATTTACACCTTTATATAAATCTCTAATATTTTTATTTTTGCTGTTTGTTTCAATTTCGTTAATTTTGGTTTTCAAGTAATCTCTTTTTTTACTTCTAAACGTGCGGTTAACTTCTCGCTTTATTCTATTATAATTGTTTAGATTTGTATCATCAGAGTTATTTAACCACCTAAGTCTAGCCTGATTTCTTATTTCTATTAGATTATGACATTCATTATCAAACCATGGCTTACTTTTTCTCGGTTTATGGTATCCTATACTTTCTTTAGCTGCTGATTCTATTGCATTACGTATGTGCTCCCAATTCTTATTTACGTCTGTTTCATTTATATTTTCATTATCATTTAAATCCTGCAAAACATCAAATCTATTTGACAGTTTAATTTGGTAATCTTTCTTAATTCTTTCATCAGTAAACTTTCCTGTATCAAATTTTAGAACTTTTAGATTTTGTTGCTTATGATTTATCACTGAGAGTCTTTCTCTTAATTTAGCAATTACTAAATAATGGTCACTGGCACAGTCAGCACATCTATGTGTACGAACGTCAATTATACTAGTATGCCTTCTCTTATCAATGAGAATATGATCTATCTGATTATGAGTTTTACCATCTGGAGAAGACCAGGTATATTTATGGATATCTTTATGTTTAAAAGTGGTACTTTTCACAATTAAATTCTTTGAGGTTGCAAAAGTAATTAATCTTATACCATTATCATTACTTAATTCATGAAGACTTTCTTTACCAATCGTGGGTTTAAATGTCTCTTCTTTGCCAATCTGTGCATTACAGTCACCTAACAGAATTTTCATATCATACTGAGAAAATTTATCAAAGACCTGTTCTAACTCTGTATAAAAATCATCTTTAGTATTATCATCTTTATCTTCCGTTGGTGCATGTATGTTTATTAAAATAATTTTACACCACCTACCCTGTAAAACTGCATATGATATCCTATCATTAATAAATTCTACTGTTTTAAGAGCTGAGATAATTCTATTATTTATGAAAAAGCCTGTTCCAAAATTATGATTTTCAGTACCACCATAGAAAAAAGTATAATTTTTAGTTTTACAATTCCCTTCTCCTGGCCACCTAACTTCCTGGACAGCTACTACATCTAATTTATACTTAACTATCTCATTAACTGTACACTGAAATGCCCCAGGCCGGTAAAGGCTCAGAACATTCCAGGTGCCTAATTTAATATCCTTATTCCTAATGTAGATCTTATCCTTAGTCCAGGGACCTCCCAAAGTAGTCCCCACCCGGAGATCCGAACGGGGGACTATTTTACCTCCGGAATATTTTACCTTGGGAACATCCATTTCATACACAGGTCATATACTGTGAATGTAATCAAGGGGTCCTGAGTTTCATACCCGGTGGAGGCACGTAGTGGTTCGGATCACACTTTAAACTGTAGGTTCAACTCAATCAATCAATCATATACTGTGTAGAAATTTAAGCAACAAATTGGACTCAAACCTGCATCTGGCATAGTGTGTCAAAAGCCAAAGTTCAAGTCTTGGTCGTGCCTTCATTTTTCGCTGAACTTTCTAGTCTATATAGTTTGTTGTAAAAACTGTCCCTAAAATAGAAAATTGCACTAATAAAGCTGACATATTATTCAACAATTGTGAATATAAGTTTGAAACAATTGTTTAAAATCTACTAATCAGTACTGGACCTACAGTTTAAAGTGTGATCTGAACATGGAACCCTTTGATTACTAGTTGACAGTGAAAATTAAGAAATGAAATATCTATGATAAATGATCAAAATTTGACATAAAAATGTAAGACCTGCCAACTGTGAGATTATGTGTTGTGTCAACAACAAACAATTGATCATCTTGTAAGTGATTTAGCAAACTATACCCAACTCCATTGAATCTGATGAAGCAAATGAGATGTTTTTAAAATGTTAAACCTGCCCAAAAACTAACAATGTGCTGTTTCCAACTATACAGTGAATAATAATGTAAAACATAGTTGTTTGTAAACATTATATATCAATGGTAGTAACCAATTTACATTCCACATTCATTGTAACTTAGCGTTCACCCCTTTCCCCCCCTGAAGTGGATAAAGTTCCAAAACCTAATTCCTTTACAAGTATTAATATTGACACAATTTGAAATTTCTCTTACATTATTTTTTCATTTACTTGTTTTTCTTTTAAATATTAAATATTAAAATTGAGATTTTCTTTCAGGCATATGCACTTTCACAACCAGACAAGAAATTTGAACTGGGAAGTGATTGGCCTCTAATGATGCAACAATCAAAAGCTTATTTTGATGTAGATCCTTGGTATTCGCCTTCAGTTAGCTATTTAGAAATTATAGATTCGCAGGGAAGTCGCTTAAGATGCAACAAAGATCATGCAGTCGATATTTATTACACTTCACCCGAGAGTCAGAAAAATATTTCATTTTATTATGTGGTAAGTTAATGAGTGTGGTTCTTGCAATCACAAAAACACAATTTTTGGCATGACAGTTTGGGAGAACACACGCTCCCTTCATCAGACATTTATTCTTAGTTTAGTTTAGACAGTATGTTCTCCAGAAACATTACTCCGGACCCTGTGACCGAGTGGTTAGCACATTGCGCTGCGACGCCAAGGGTCCCGGGTTCAAATCCTGCTCAGGCTTAGTTGTTTGTGAATGTCCATTCATCAATTTCATCATTTCATCACTCATCCCCATCTTTGCAAATTAGCCAAGAGGCACAAATGCGAAGTAAAATAAACTAAATCAATCAATCAATACTGAAAGATTACATTAAAAATTGTGTTTTTGTGCTTGTGAGATCCTTAAACTATAAGAGTTATAATTTTACAATGCAGTCAATACATATATAAGAAATATTAATGAATTTATGTATACAAAGGCATTATGTAATTTTTATTAGTATGGAAAAGTCTCTATTTCTAACTGGCCCCCGTGGTAGAGTGGTTAGCACATTCCACTACGATGCCAGGGGTCCTGAGTTTGACTGGCCTGGGCATGAATATTTGTGAGTGTCCATTCATCAATTTCATCATATCATCACTCATCCCCATCTTTGCAAATTAGCCAAAAGTGGCACAAGAAGCGAAGTAAAATAAAGCAAATCAATCAATTAATCAATCTCTATTTCTAGAAATATTATCTCACTGTGTCAAGTTATGAATATGCCTTTTTTTAGAATGAAATGAGAATATTTCCTATGTACACATCTGTAAATTTTATATCTATATCATAAGAATATCACATTTACATATCCTCACTTTTTACATGGATTATGAATTGTTACAATTATAGTCCGAAATACTTGGACAGTAAAATATGCAATGGCATACAAACAAAGTGTTAGATTTATTATTTGAACACAATTATGGATTTCTTGGTAATCCAAAAAAATTTTTAATAAATAAATTAATTCATTATTTTTTTTCTATCCTTTCGAAAGAGGTCCATCATTGTATTGTATTCATTTTCTCTCTTTATAGAAGTGTAGTGGGTAAGAATTGAAAAGTCAACTTAAATTCCACGTAGTAGGCCCTTCAAAATGCATTCCTGTAATGTACTGCCTTAATCCACTGCCAGTATAAACCTCTCTGTGCAGGCGCGTGCCCAGGATTTTCGTAAAGGGGGGGGGGGGTTATGAATCCAACACATTTTCCAGTTCACAGGTCAAATTTCTTGTAATAAATTAGATAATTAATATACTTGGATTTTACCCCAATGAACGCAATCAATGTATTTGCTATGGATGCTTCATGTTTTTATTGCATCATATAAAAGCACCTGCTTGAATATTTCCAAATTATTAATATTTTATATTTAATTGCTCAAATATAATTTGTAAACAAAAAATATGTACACTCAACATTGTAACAACATTAAAGAGATTAAGACTACTTGATGTCTTAAAGACAGTAATAAATAAGGTACCACAGTTCAAGAATTTAAATTCTGAAATTTAGGCATCGAGGTTTCTGTGCGAGTTCTGACAATATGTCGTCACAAGTAACTTTTATATTCCGGTGAATGTTCAGAGCAGCTAACCCATTTAATCTTTCTTCGCAAATGGTATTTCGAAGATAGGTCTTCAACCGCCTCAAAGTTGTGAATGATTTCTCATTTGATGTTGTTGTTACCGGGATTGTACATAATATGCGCAAACGTGTCTTTACCCAGGGAAATATTACTTCACTGCACATATCAATTGCTTCAAAGAGCATTTACTGGACGTCTTTGCATTGCTGCAAGATGACGATACCGCAGTTTCATTTCAGTGTGAGCGTCGTCGCCTTGTAATCAAGGTGTCCTGGGTTCGATACCCGGAGGAGGCTCATAGTGGTTCGGATCTCACTTTAAACTTTAGGTCCAGTCCCGATTAGCCTTACTGTGCATAAAGTGGATTTAAAACATCAATTCAATCAACATTGTACTTGTTGTGGAGATGATTTTGCTAAATATTGTGTACATTTTTGGCATTGTATTATTATATTATTGGTCAAAACATTTGTTTGACAGTCGACAAACAAATACGAACCCCTTCAGTAATTAACATTTTCTACTACAGTGTCATTAATATGTCATATTCATTTTCATATTAGGTCTAAGGAGAGGAATTTTGTATGTTGTTAACGTTATGGAACTGAGAAACCAACTGTTGAAGGGGCCACTCCCCCCTTCTTTTCCGAAGCCCAGTACCGCACCACAGGATCTGTCACTGAGCCCGACAAAATCTTGCCAGACAGTGCTCGAAATGGAAATTCTTAGCCGAAAAGGGAGGGGATATTTGATCGATTTTGGAGATACGAGGTGGTACATCCTTGTATGGATCAACATGGAGACAATACAGTATGTGGAGGATGCTCAATATTCAAATTATTCTAATTGGGGGTATGCTTTGTGAAACTTTCTTAACTGGAGGCAGCATCCCCTACTTCGACCACTGATGCCAGAAAAGATGCTTTCAGAAAATGAATTTATTACTGCACACACATATTACTTATTGTATTTGTTGCGTTTGTACAAGAGAAATATTCAGAAGATTTGTAAGGAATATTTACAGTTCATAGGATGCCTACCTAGTCTATCCCGTGTCGTAATACAAATTTTATCCCTTTCCTACAAAATAATAAAACTGTCCATGGCAACCGTGATTTTATAACGTGGTTGCATAAATATACACTGTATAGCAGCACCAGGCTTTCTGGGACCTTGGAAAATACGTGAACCACAGGCTTCCCCGTGGCTTTAACTAGCGACATTAGTGCCACTGCTCCGACACCAGGGTTTCAAATACCTTGGTGGATCTATAAGATAGGTAATATCGTTTTTCGAGGGTTCGTGAACAAGACAAAAAGTAAATGATTTTAAAGTCCATTTTATATTCAGATACGTTAATCGGGACTGGTCTTAAAGTTTAAATCGGGATACGTACCACTGTGCAATGCACCTTCACAGGGGATCAAACCCAGGACCTCTTTCATTACACCACCATCGGTGAGGCCCCTGAAATCATTGAGGAAACTTGTTCATCTTCATGTTCTCTCGCCCTGCGAAAGTTTATTGGTGATATAGGGTGACATCCTACACACGTCTTCCAGACATACATACGCGGGCACCCCCTCCCCTGCACACACACGATTGTATGCTTACAGCACATGCTGTGCCCTCCCAGAAAAAAAATCTAAATCCGCCTATGGATAAATCTGCTATCAAATAATGAACGTCACTTACCTCGACAGATCCTTGACATAAGTTTGCAACAAGGTTTCCAATATCTTCTGTTATGCCTTCTTGTTGAATATCAAGAGTCTGAAAGTTCGCACGTTTCACTCTCGCAATTCGGATGGAATACCTCTGAACTTAAATCGACCTTTTCTGACGCTCTATGTGTGGAAGGTGAAGCTTCAACTTCCATTTTTTGTTTCTTTTGGAAATAATCTAATAATGTATTTCTCCTCTTTTCTCTATCCATCTTTCGTTCCACGTCAAAAATCTATTACACACGCAGAAACGTAACACACAACACGACCACTTCGACTTGCTACCTTGCAGACTGCAACTCGCTACAACCCCAGTGAACACCAGGACTTGGGACAAAGATACCGGGCGGTCGAATGTCTGAACCATGCATCCAGCTTGGTCCAGCTCAAATTACGTCACCAGTGTTGACAGCAACCAGTAGTGTCAGTGTCAGTAGTGTTGGCAACTGCTAAATTATTTACGCAGAAATTCAAGTGAGATCTTTCACAAATGTTACAAGAAAATTCAATAAACTGAAGGCTGGAAATTGGTTGAGAAGAAAATATCTAATTTGTAAAGAGCACAAGAGTAAAACGTATAATATTTTGGCATATTAATTGTTTTTATTTTGTTTATGAAACTGAGTGGGCCAGTTGGGCTATATAACGCATCCCTCCCTTCCTCCCGGCATGCTATTGTACAAAACATCGCTTGCCTCCTTCGTAAAACCATGCTTCGCTACTGCCTGCAACAATTATTATTATTATTATAATTATTGATATTTTGAAATAAATATGCATCCAGGTGCGATATAAGATTTTGACTTACTTTGCCTACTAATTGTAGTGATTCAAATCTCACAGAACTTTGCTCTGCTGGCATAAATGGTATAAGAAGGGGAAAGAAAGAAAAGGGAAGTTAGCAGCACTGTCGTAACAGGAAAGGGAGGGTCATTCTCCTAAGAGGGTCATCATGGGTGAAAGAAAGGGGAGGAGGGATTCCTTCAGTACGCATTCCAAGGGTTACAGCTCTTTTCTTGACCATACTTGGAAGGAAATTCTCCTTCCTTTTCAGTGACTAAGGAATGAATGAATGCATGTGCATTGCTGTAACTCAACTCCAATAGTATCAAAAGTAATTGAAGAAGCAATACATTTCTCATTGCCAAATGTAAACATTTTACAATATTGGCAATTTGGTACTCAAACACATTTATGAAATAAAATTTATTTTTGCTTTGAATTTTTTTAAATGACGAAACCAATGGGGGGGTTAACCCCCATCAACCCCCCCCTGGGCACGCCACTGTCTCTGTGTTCTTGTGTAATGTCTATCTGTGTGTAGCATGCCATTTTACAGCCTCATCTTTTATCAATAGTGCAATAACAAGGCTGTGTTATTAAATGTCATCGCTTATCCTCATCTTCACAATTAGTCAAATGTGACAGAAACCAAATCAATTGTTAGATATGATTTAATTTGTTTCTGATAGAGAGTTATTCTAGTCAAAACCTTTATTTTAATTTAATGACTTAATTATTTTTATTTGTTTAGAGGATTATTGCCTTAACTTTGGGTAATGATGTTGCCACACGTGTTATAAATCAATTACTTTTGCAAATCATCTATGTAGTCAGTCATCCTATAAGTAGGAAATTTTGTTTTTTAGTGGCTTATATGTAAATATTTTATATCATGATATTTTATAATCAATCAATAAATTTGTGTTTACAGGATAAATACTTCATGATGGATGCAGTAAACATGGTTTAAGTATTGCCTACGTGAAGTTTTATGTTTCTGTGTTGCACAATTAGATAGTTTTTTCCAATTAATTTCAAAGGTTCACTGTCTTTACAAGATAAATACTGTTTGTGTACAAACGTACCATGTGATTTATCTCACAAATAACTTTTGACAAGTGGCATTCCCAAATGAGGGGGGAAGGGTCCATGAACGTCCTCAGGGTTTTTTCCAGGGAGAGGCAAGGAAGGTATTTTTTTCCAGGGGGGGCAAACAAGTCACATTTTCCCCCAAAAGAGTGTTGTTCCCTAAAACATTGCTTAAATTTGAATTTATGGTGTTCATGCAATAATTAACACATATTATTGTGGCTAAAATGAAATTTTATGTGTGAAATACATAATTTTTTGTTGACTTTAATTTTCTTGGGGGGCCACGGCCCCCCCTTGCCCCCCCTTCCGGACGCCCATGGAAAGGTCATAACCTGCCTTTTGCCCAGTATTTCTAAAGAAAATAGAATGGCAAAGACAAGAAAAGATGGCAAAATGTGGACTGACTTCTAAAAAGTAAATATATACCCCCCCACCCCCCACATTTGAAAGTCCTGGATGTGCCATTGCTTCTGACATCACGAGCTATACATAATGTTTTTCTTACCTGTGTAAAACCAGGTGTGTACAATCAAATATACCATGCAAATAGTTAGAAAATTACGGTTTCACCAGCTTCCTTCTGTCATGATCAAGATAAAACAGGCAAGGAGGGTGGAGCAAACAGTCAAACCTTGATTTTATGTTTTTATGTTTTCAGGGGACCAAGCTGAAAAAAAATAAATTGCAGGAAAATGTAAAATCGAGGAATATTTTATAACATTTTGCTATGTTTGAGCCAGCAAGACTGAATGTATAATGCAGGAAAATGTAAAATCCGGAAACAAAAAATTGTTGTTCCACTGTCCACTCAAAAACTGTAGTTTTTTGTAAACTTTTTAATTATAAAACATCTATGTTGTATATATATGACTTACTTTGCCGTCCCAACTGCTAAAGTACTACATAAAAGCATAAAATTGTTTAGTAAGTTTTTTTTTATTCTTTCAGATAAAGTCGAGAGGTGATATTCGTAAAATTGGACATGTAACGTATCCAATGGATGAGACTGAAATGTTTGATCCAACAGTTTTTCCAAATATTTTGGGAAGCTCTGAAAGCAGTCATTGGAAGACGAGGAAGATTAGAAAATTCCCTTTGAATTTACATGTAACATCTTTAATGGCACCTGTGAGCTATTTGCTTCTTTATTACATAAGAGAAAATGGAGAAATTGTTGCAGCTAGTCACAAACTGAAAATAGATAAATGTTTTTCAAATCAGGTATGGCTAAAAACTCATTTTTTTCTTTACTCCTACTTTTAATTTTTCCAAGGAAAATTTTCTTTGCGATCAATTTCGCCACTTGTCTGGTGGCTTTGTCAGGCGTGTACTTGCTTATCAAAGTAAATTTCCTATCTCTGCATAACCGCCGAACAGATATCTTTAGATACAACATTTTTTTTTCTGTTTTTTGCTTTCTGTATTTAAATAATATTGTTGCACCATTGCCAAAACCATGAATGTGCAACTTTTGACTTTTTTTTTTACCTAATTCAGTTTCCGACAACTTTTTGTTGATAAGTTTCTATGCTAACTTATGTGACATAATAGACTGCCATAAGTAGGCACATATTTTATTGGTAGATATTTTTATCCAAATGTATAACTTTTTTATTACCTTGAATATTAAAAATGCTTTTATCTCAAAAGTAAGATTTAGCACATTGGCATTGGTGTGACCATGTATGTTAGTAGCTGAATTATTATGAATTTCTAGTTGTTAATCGATTAGTTTAAATAAGCAATTTAGCAATAGAGTATAATGTCTGTAATTGTTAAGAACATTAACATTATCATGTAAAAACTTTCAAATATATTATTTCAAAGCTATTATCAGATTTCTGCATCTTGTTTTTATTAGGGCTGAACTGATATCGATGTATCAACATCAGAAAGTATTGATTGAAATTTGGTCACTGATATCAGTTGATACTTCTCCAGATTCTGAATGTCATTCAGGGTTTTGATATCCTGAAAATTATGCATGAGTTTTGTTAATTATAATAATAATATTACCGGGTGCCAGAATTAAAGTTACCCAACTCAGAGCCCTCTGTAGCCTGTTTGAGGCATCGTAGAACTCTGAAATTTGGTGAATCCACTATGCAGACCATGGGGAAGAGGATGGCGATAAAAGAAAAAAAGTTCAATTTTCCGCCACTAGGTTGAAATGTGGTGCTGTAATAATGAATATTGAAAAACATAAGTCAGGTGTACAAATCTTTATTGTTGGTTTCTGCCAGTACAGCAATGTTCAATATGTGTGCCAGAAGTGTGAATGACCTGTTGGAAGCGTAGCACAGCATGATCAACAGTTGCACGAAGCGTGTCCCTGGAAATGGTAGTGACATGCCGGTTTATGCTTGCTTTCAGCTAAGGCAGTGTCTGTACACATTCCTGGTACACACGATCTTTCAAGTATCCCCATAGCCAGAAATCACATGGATACAAGTTCGGCGAACGGGAAGGCCAAGCATCGGGAAAACCCCTTGAGATGACATGATCAGGGCCAAAGTTGTCCCGAAGAAGTTCCGTCACTTGTTTACCAATATGCGGGGGTGCTCCATCTTGCATGAAGATTGTGGTCGCTGAACATCCTCGTTCTTGCAAGGCAGGAACCACATGCTGTGCAAGGAGTTGAGCGTTACGTTCACTTGTAATGGAACATCGGACTGGGCCTGGTGTTTGCTCCTCGAAGAAAAATGGACCCAGAATGAAATCAGCAGTGAAACCACACCAGACAGTGACGTAATCCGAATGCAATTGTTGTTGCTGCAACACACAGAGTGACAGTTCTGTGTATTTACCGCCCCATCAAGGGTGAAGTACGCCTCATCTGCCCACAGAATATTCCAAGGCCACATGTCATCCACAGCCATCCTTGCCAGAAATTGAAGAGCAAAATCAACGCGTAGAGGCTGATCTTGCGAATTTAACTGATGAACCACGTGGATCTTATAGGGGTACCACTGTAAAATGGACCGTAGCACTTTATGAACCATCGACCATGTCAGGGACAATGAACGTACCACAGCTTGCGCACTACTCGCAGAATATCGGGAACAAGAGGCTCTATCCGCCACTGCAACAGCCACTTCGGTGACAACTTCTGCAACACCCAGATCTCCAGTCTCTTCAAATTTCATCTTTCTTAACCCATGCATCGTCATGGGCCCCTTTCGAAGTAGTTTCGCATGACGATAACCTCGCAGTGTAGCTGCATTATTACTTCCGTCCTGATAAAACAACTTCACCAGCAATGCATGTTCTTTCTTATTTAATAGCATGGTGATCACTTCCGAACATTTGTTCAGCACTCACGTTAAGTGATTTAGCTGAGTTATTAATTAGAAAGACATTTGTTAGCGGCTGGAAGTTGCGAGAAAATAATCTCTTGTTTATTGCAAGATTGCAAGGTAAAGGCAAATCCATATTCAATTGGAGCAGTTTACATCATTATTACAACCCATCATGGAAGTACAGCACCACATTTCAACCTGGTGGCAGAAAATTGAACTATTTTTTTTTCTATCGCCTTCCTTTTCCCCATGGTCTGCATAGTGGATTCACCAAATTTCAGAGTTCTACATTGCCTCAAACAGGCTACAGAGGGCTCTAGTTGGGTAACTTTAATTCTGGCCACCCGGTACATTTCTTTATTAAGCAGGCATATTCCTTTTCATAACAAAATTGTGTGGATAAATTGATTTTGTGAAAAAATTAAGTAATTGAAGTAAGACTCTGGTAGATTACTATGATATAGCTCGAATGTAAAATTTATAAACAGTGCATTCTTTCTAATTGTGATGTAGATAATTCGAATTATTCTGTAATTCAAACAGAAGTTTATTCCCCTTGAAATTCCCATTGAAACCTATGTTAAAAATTCAAATGTGATTCAAATTTTCGAATGTTTAATTTGGATAATTTTGAAGGGAGAGGCCACTGAAATTAATAGAAGCTCTTACAAGTAAGTTTCACGGAAAAAGTTAGTAACTCACTTACGTCTGTCTAATAATTATCAACCATGTCTTTTATTCCCCAAACATGAATTAATTACTATTGTGAGAGAAATTGTTTTTGGCTTCCACTATAGGACCATGCACAAAATATGGCAATTTTTTTGCAGTAATGTCCACTACGTGTTCGTTATTTTCGTTCATACTATAATACAGTAGTTTTGTTTTATTAAGTCCACTTAATAATGCATGTTTTTGCTAATTCAATTTTCTTTATGTCACCTGGGAGTTCGAATTAAAAAGAGTCCACTGTATTAAAGTTCTGAGCTACCATGTTTCAATTTTCATATATCTGTATTGATCAGAATTGGAAAGATTATTACCTTATATGTAGTATTTTATATTTATGAGGGTTTAGTATTTTATTTTATTTATGAGGGTGGATCAAATGAAGATGAAACAGTGGATGTATTGGGTTATGAATGTGTGTGGCGACAACCCTGTGCAGAGGTATAGATCCACCAAGCTTTCTGAAACCTCGAAAAATATGCGAACTAACCGGCCTCCCCCACCCCCTTCTTTCACCCCCGGTGTTTGCTCTGGCACTGGTCAGGCAAGGACCTTCCCACTTCCGCTGACACAGTGTTGCTAATTTTACTCTCTTTAAGAATTCGAGGAGTGTTGTTGATGTGCGTAGACGTGTTTTTGAGTAAGTGTACAATGTCGAAAGTTGTGCACAGCAGTGAGCGAAATTTGCTACTACAAATGGCCGCGGTGGCTCAGTCGGTAACGTGTCTGACTACCATGCTAAAGGTCCCGGGTTTCGATCCCGGCCGGTTCAAATCCGGGAACTTTTCTAACGGTGGAAGCGGCCACGGTGCCTACCCAGCGTCGAATAACATGGGTACCTGGGGGAAACCCTGGGGGGTAAAGGCAGTCAGGGGCGTGATGCTGATCACATCACCCCCACTCACGACCGGATCAAGAAAGTGTGGGGCGTTACCCCCACAACCCCTATACGCCTTCATGGCGTGGTGCTATGCACAGGGGAACACTTTACCTTTTACCTTTACTACAAACCATCGAGAAGTGTGAAGAAGAGAAAAGAGACGGGTGGAATTATCCTCGCGATCAACCCCTAAAGAGATCAGTATATCTAACGGGATGGTCGGAGTCATTTCTTAAAAAACTGAATAGAGAGAAAAAAGATTTACAAACCCCTGACCAGAAATTATTAACTCCCGGTAAACGGAGACGTGCTCGACAGAATAAGATTGTTATTGACGACATGGATATGTGTATACTGTGAAGGAAAATCCATGAAATGTACGTAGTGAATACAATATTGAAACTTTTAGCTATTGATAAGCAAGAAATTAATTATCAGGGGGGAGGGGGGGGGGCGAGAAACATTACGGAAAATTATGAAACAAATAGGCTTTAAATTTAAAAAATGTAGAAACTCTCGCTTAGCTCTGGTTGAACGAAGCAACATTGTGGATTGGAGAGCAACAGATTCCGCAACGAAGGGAGGCCTTGGTGAAACTTGGATTCATCCTAATTACAAAGTAAAAAAAATGGCAGAGTGAAGATGTGTCAGGTGTCTTCACAAATGACAGTCCGGGGCAGAGACTTATCGTAAGTCACGCCGGGGGTTCCATGGGGTTTGTTCCAAATGCACTTATATTTCAGGCCAAAACAACTTCTGGCGATTACCATAACGAAATAAATTCCGAGAAATTCGAGAAGTGGTTGGAACAGAAACTTATTTCGAATCTCCCACCTAGATCTGTCATTGTTATGGATAATACCTCCTACCACTCAATTCAAACCAATAAAGCCCCGAACACAAAAAGTAACAAACTAGAGATTCAAAAATAACTATTAAAAAATAACATCACTTTCGATAACGAACAAACGAAGTCACAATTGTTGCTGAAAGTAAAAAATAATCTTCCCGATCCGGTATATCGAGCTGATACAATTTTGAAAACCCACGGCCACCACGTCCTTCGACTTCCACCATAGCACTGCGACTTGAACCCGATCGAGTACATATGGAGCACCATAAAGCGTAGAGTTGCCTCATGAAATGTAAGTTCAAATTTGAGGGAAATAAGGGCTCTTACTGAAAGTGCAATTGACAGTGTCACAGTGCAGGAATGGGAATGTATGTGCCAACATGCCATCCGTTTGGACAAAGGATGCCAGAGGAATGATGGAATTCTCGAAGATGAAGTTCAAACATTGATTATAAACCTGGAATCGGGTTCCGAAAGTAGCAATGTAAATAGCGACAGTGACAGCGAAAATTCGAATTCGGACCTCTCCGGAATAGACACCTTATAATCAACCGGAGGCAAGAACCCAAAAGTAAGTTGCTTTTTTTTTACATTTTTTTTTTATAGTTTACATAATTGAGAATATTAATGTTGTGTGTTTAAATTGTTGATATTCTTCTGCGAGACAGCTGGCGTTTTGAACTTTAGGGTCCCCCTCCCTCCTCTCTCTTATGTTATTTGAATTACCACATCTAGAAATGAAACTTAATATTCGGCCTGCATATTTGTTTACGCCCACTTCTAGATTTGGCAACACAGGGGGGAAAACACGTGTTTCTGCCATCCCTTCCCTTGCCCCAGAGTTCCTGAGCTCCCCTCCTAAACATTCGACACTAGCGCTACTTGTTTCTGGACAGGGTTTCAAATAAGTTGGTGGATCTATAGAGCTGGAGGTAAGGAAGGAGACCCCTACTGCATAATGGACTCACCCTAGATAATCACACGTGAGCACGTGATATGCATAGGTGATTGGGCAGCAGTATCGTCCAAGCAGCAATCAAGGCCAAATGGCACGACCTATTGTCCTCTGGAGTGGTTTTGCTGCAGTACAATGCACGGCCACATACATCAGCTGTTACAAAGAACATTGGCGATGTTTGGGTGGACAGTGTTGGAACACCCACCATATAGCCCTGATCTATCATCATGTGAGTTCCATATCTTTCGTCCGTTTTATAAAGGTGCTTCCACTTGGACAATGTTCGCAAATGGTTCTGATCTCAGCCAAAGGAGTTCTACGAGCAGGATATTCACCGCTTGGTGAAACAGTGGGACAATTGCTTGTGTAACTTTGGAGATTATGTTTAAAATGAACCTTGTTGATTTCATTCTGTGGCCCCTGTTCCGTTTTTATTTGATCCACCCTAATATTTATGGGTGAAACCCTTTCGACATTGTCCTTACTTTCACAGAAATTGTACATGGATATATGGGTAATTTCATCCCCATCAACGTCTACAAATAGTATATTGCATTTATCTAGTTTCCAATAGGTTCTTTATCAGTTTTGGTACTTCATACTAAGTAATCACTCCTACGCATAAGTGCATGCAAATTCTAGTTCACAAATCTTATTGTCATATGTTCATATCCTTTTTGCCACAGTAACAGCCTTAATTCTTTTATGAATGTTTTCAGGTGTGAAAGTACATATAGATCACATGGAATTTTATGTAAATTTTATTTTTAATGCCAAAAAGTTTAAGTCCAGTTTATGCTCAGATTGGCTAATTCAGTTGAAAGTATGTTCTATCTAAAAATCAAATCTATGTAGTGCGTACAGCCTATGGCTTGCACAAAAAGAAAATAAATCTATTCATTTCTCAAATAATAGAATACTGCTCTCCCATCTGGTCCGTGGCATGTCCCACTCATCTCTGTAGAATCGATTCAGTCCTTCACTTCTTCCTAGCTATAGTTTGATACAGGGTTCCCTCATTATGCAATTGTTCATCTCCATATCTCTTGTCTTTTCTAAACTTACAAACTGCTTATCAGCGATGTTTGCAGAATGATTTCAGTTATTTATACAAAATTGTGAATGGCAAAATCCGCTGCAACACACTTCTTGAGGAATTCCACTTTAGAGTACCTATGTGCTCAACTCGCAATACAAGATTATTTTATACAAAATAACCTACATTTGAAATTCAAAAAAGATCTATCTTTTACAGACTTGTCACACAATACAGTGATGTATCATCAAGAACTGATATATTTTCCTCTGAGTTTGCCTTTCGGTCATCTATTAGAAGAAATGTTTGTAAATAATATCAAATAGTGTCATCTTTTACTTATTTTTTATTAATTTGCTATTCACTTTTGTGTTATTTTGTTACTTTTCTTATTTTTTAATATTTTTTCTTCTTCTTCTTCTTATTATTATTATCATTGCATTTTCATTATTGACAATTTGGTGTAAAATGGCCAACTGTGCTGTATCTGGAATTTTCTCCATAAATAAATAAATGTACCCTGAGCAGGAATTTATCCCAGGACCTCTATTGCAAGGCAACGGGATTACAGGATTAGCCTGCACTTCCAGTGGTTATTGATGTGATTGGTTTAGATGAGTTATCTAGTGTAATAAATATCTGCACATTATCTTAATACAGGTTAAAGCAAAGTGGTCTGAAAGGCAGAACTATCCTGGATCAAGAGTTAATTTCCAAATTACCGCTTTGCCCCAATCTCTGTGTGCCATAAGTGCCGTTGATAAGAGTATAGAATTTCTTGGAACAAGAAATGATATCTCGAGAGAAGATGTTTTTACCAAACTCGATCAATATGAAATAGATGAATCCTCAGTGCCTTCGCAAGCAGATATTATGAAGCATTGCTCAAAAGGTAAGAGGGTTACTCTTTTTTTTCTTTCTTTTGCCAGCCTCTGTGGCAGTGTGGTCAGTACAGTGCAATGCGATACCAGAGGTCTCAGGTTCGAATCCTGACCTGGGCATGGGAGTTTGTGAGTGTCCCTTAATCAATTTCATTGTATCTTCACTCATCTCCATCTTCGCAATTAGCCAAAAGTGACAGAAAAGCGAAGTAAAATAAAATAATAAAATAAAAGTAAAATTAACAAATTTTAGGTGGGATTTAGCTCTTTTTTACTTATACTGGCAGGTCAGACTGGTAACTGGGCAGCTTTAACAGGCATATGAAAGTCCCCATAGTGCACTGTCCCAAAGTCTTCCCCTGCTCTTCCCTTGCATTCGCACCCTCTCCTCTTGTATTTCAGGGTAGCTCAACCGGCCTCCCTCTGCGGTTCTGTTGGCTGCAGAAAAAATGTCCTCTGCAATATACTCAGATGGCAACGCTGTTGGTTAACATATTTAACAATGTTGTTATTTCGTTTAAATAACTTTTTAATTCTTCATATTTTGCCTTTACCTGCGGTAACACCGGTTACATGCACGCCACCCTTCTGGTTGGTCCCATGTTAAATCCACATCGTGAGTTTCAACATTTTTGTGTTAACCTATCATTGTGAGGTAAGTTGTAGTCCAACTTGAAAAAAAAAGCAGCAGACTCTGGTGTAGACAGTCAGAAAACAGCAGCAATACTTTCAATGAAAAGTTGCTTTGCAAGGCTTGACTCTCAAAGAACTGTTGCAGCATGGAGTTATGTTAAATTTACATTTTCCTTTGCTATTACCAATTTGAAATTATGCAAGCATTGTTCTGTTGAGCAATTCAATTCAATGGAGCTCATCAATATATGGACACTGAATTTCGAGTAGTAGCTAACTAACTAACTAACTAACTCAGTAGCCTTCTTAAACCCGAAGGTTCATGGCTGCAGCAACACAGGCTTTCCATCTGTCCCTATCTTGAGCAAGATCTATATACTCTTTCCATCCCTACTGATTTCCTTTAGGTCCATCTCAACATTGTCCCTCCACTGGAAGTAGTAGCATTGAAAATAATCTAAAAGGAATATCTGCTTTTCATGAAATATACTTTTTCTAGTGGGGTAGACAAGAACCCTGTAATTCTATTTTTCACAATTTGTAAATATAAATAATCCCACTTGCTCATTCGCTCACTCTCTCTCTCCCTAACTGACCACCAACTTGCCTCACCAAACAAATGCAATTAACAGTATATATTATTTTGCACTATTAATATTCAGAAAAGAAGGTTCATGATTGCATTTTTTCCCCTTTTGGTGTTTTTTTTTTTTGTAATGATTGTTATGTGTGATTTATCAGACACTAATATTGATGACTTGTAGTTTTTTTCAGTAAAAAATTTAATTTTTATTGCAGGTGAAAGCCCCGTAAGAAATAATCTTGATTTCTGGGATCTTCGTCGTAAGAGGCGATTCCTCAGCAGATCACCTTGGATGCAATACACATCCAATTATGTTGATGCTGTACAAGCTTTTGATGTAAGTTAATTTATTTTAGGTAAGATTTATCACAATACATTTCTCAGCAAGACTGTTGCCAGATTTGAAATTTGTTTTTTTAATAAATATTTTTCATTTGTTCAGTTTTTCTAGCATACAGGTCTTGTGCTAAAGTGTACAGTTTCACATACAGATGAATCTGATTGTTTACCAGTATTGATCATATGAAATATAAACTTTACTGATATAGATTTTTACCAATTCAATATAAAGTGGAAAACATCTTGTGAAGAATCGGATTGATACCTGCATCTTATGAGGTTTACTTCATAGAAAGAAACTGTACATTAAAACAAATATGTTGCTAAACCAGAAAACATGAATTATACAAGGGTAAGTCAATGTGTAAGTCTCAAAATGGAAAAGAAAGAAAAGTTGAAATAGTTACCTGATAAAATGTGGTTTATTTTTCAATGTAATCTCCATGAACATTTAGGCACTTGTCCCAACGTTTCACGAGTTCCTCAAAGCCAGCAGCGAAGACGGTTTGTGGTTGGTGTTGTAGCCAGCTGGTAACCTGCCGATGGACCTCCTCCATATCCTGGAACGAGTGACCACCCAGGTGATTCTTCAGTGAGCTGAAGAGATGAAAGTCCAATGGTGCCAAATCCAGACTGTAGGCTGCATGTTCCAGTCGTTCCCACACATTTCAATTGGACCGGATGATGTCTTCCACTTTCCTCGTGGTAGCGTCACTGCGAAATTCTGTAGGACAACCTGGAGAAAACGGTATCACTGACGTTGGTTCGACCACGATTGAAATGTTTCACCCAGTTGTAAACTGCTCTCCTGGATAAACATTTGTTATCGTAAACAGGTAACATTTCCTTGTGCACTTGCTCAGAAGATTTGCCCTGCGCCCACAGAAATTGAATTACGGCCTGTTGCTCACCACACATACACTCGGCTAAACACACCTGCCATCTTACCAACTCGGCACTCGAATTACTCACCGCCGCACGAGAACGTGACTACTAGCGCCATATACGATACACGTTGGTGCTGCCACCTACACCGACACTTGCGAAAAGGATCAGTGCAATGACTGAAAATTTCACATTGCAGCAATTGGAAGATATTTCATTTTGCGACTTATATATTGACTTTCCCTCGTATCTCTCTGTATTGATAAAATAGCACCATTTTATATTCATTTACTGACTACATTATTCAGAGAACTATCAGATCATGAAATATCAATTTTACCAAGAAACAAATATGTCTGAATTGGTGGGGATACACACACTTGCACAAAAGTAATAAATATATTTCCTGTATGTATTTTGTTTTTCTGAGTATTTGTTATCTAATCATGAGCATATTTCTTTCTTGTAGGCATTTGGTGCTATTGTTATGACAGATTTGATACTGGAAACTAGACCTTGCAAAAGAACTTTTCCTCAGAACAATGTAGTATTCTATTCACCTAGAGCAGGTATGATGTGAAATTCAGCATGAAGGACACATCACAAGAAAGCGCTACTATTTCAATTAACTATACTGTCATTATTCCTGACTTACCGGTAGTTTTCTGCGGTTGATAAATGTCTCGTTTTGGGCATTAAGAGACCTTTATGAAGATTATTGGGTACAACAGAAAAATTTACAGATTTCTGATTACTTCCTTACATAAGCAATACTCTAATCCTCCGATTCAATTTTTTTTTGGAGATAGAAATTCAGAGCATCATCATAATGAACAGTCTTCCTAAATGGAGCCAGTAATAAAATGTTTAATATCAAAGTAAGGAGGTGTGAGAGTTGTGAAACAGAGTAATATTACTGCTCTATCATGGACTATTGTTGGGAAAGAAAAGGCAACATAATATTTTGCTTTAAGTAATCTATTTGAGTGATAGTGAAATGTACCAGTAAATTTGGAATACAAGAAGATATGACCTTACATATACAGTATATATTAGGGCTGAGCTGATGAAGATACGGTATCGTTTGGATTTTTTTTTACCAATACCTGTCAAAACTTTTCCGGAATTATGGTCTTTTACAGGCTCGGCAAAAATGCTGTGCAACACTTTCGTAATTGTGCTGGAAAACAGGCAAAATTCGAAGTTTATTTTTATTTTGCAACAGTTTTGTGTGAAAAAATTAAATTTTTTAATAACATAATATTTAATTTAATAATCTGATGTAATTTTTTAATATTTTAAGCAAATGTGTTGGTAAATTGTTGCAAATAATTAAGAGTGAATTACTTTAACAATAACCAATAATTTGAACAGCTTTCAGTTATTTCAATTTTCAAGTATCTGTGTCGGTATCGGTGCAAAGTGGTATCTGCTCAGCTCTCTCTCTCTCTCTCTCTCTCTCTCTCTCTCTCTCTCTCTCTCTCTATATATATATATATATATATATATATATAATATAAATCTTGACTTTTCTCCAGTCAGTCACTTTGCTGCACAGCATACTGATCCAGTCTCAGTAGTCAATCACATTGAATGCTTAATAAAATAGAACTCAGAGGTCAGGTTGCATGTCCTAGCCAGGGTGTGGCATTCCTTTGTGTATATTCATTCTCTTAATTTATGAAATTATCATCAATTCTGATCGCTATGATGCACTAAAAGAATTATATCAGTGTGTGTATGAAATGAATTTTAACGTACTGTCACTGATTTCCTTTCTTTCACTGATTTTATTTCCACGCGTCTGGTATGTCTCTCCCTCAGACCCTTCTTCATGCATCCATTTGGGGAGTTTTTTCTTCTTTGTTTTATATCTTCTTTTTTTTTGTGCTAAAACAAGGATAGTCCTCCGATCATACATGATAGTCACCTTGCAGAATGAATCCCTATCATGCTAAGCAAGATTGTTCCTTGAGGTATGCCCTGCCAAATGTTTCCAACACCATGCGATTTGTACCGAAAATCTGTTATTGGGTTTGCACAAATGTTTTGCATTCCCTGCTCGATAACCTTGATCCAATCAGCAACAAATTTGCCATCATTCCAATTCAATTCCTTTGTTTTGGTATATGCATCATATTCATACCGTAAGCATCACAGAATTTATACCAAATTTCTTTGCAAAAAAAATTGGGGTGCAACCATTATTTGAAGCTTTTTTTGAAAGAATTGTGCTGGTATTACTGGTACTTAAAAATCATTTAAACTGTTTTGGTGGAAGATTAGGATGCACACAATACTCATATACGTTAAAATTGAATATAGTTCAAATTGACACACATCATTTCTTTATGACAGTTTAAGGAACATTTTTCCAGTCTGAAAAAGAAGTTAACACATTAGTTGTTATTGATTTGTGTATTGTAGTGGAAGTATTACACTTTAGAAAATTTACTACAGTGTTGCAAAATACAGACTTTAATCTTCTGTGTCTAAATATTCTGTGCTGCTATTATTGTCTTGTTATATGATGTGTCAACGTGACGAGACGATGAAAGGTTATAAACCAAATTTTGTACTGAAAAAACATGGTGCAATGATCACACAGAGAATTATGGTACACATAGCTTTGCATATCTTTGGGACAGCCTCATCTGCCATCATCATCCATTTGATCTCTCTTTTCTTCATGTTTCTTGTACAGTGGGATCCATGAGTATTACCGTGCAAATTGTTCATTACTATTTTCATTATTTTTTCTCTTACATTCTGTGTGTTTTAATTTAATTTATGTATGCTGGTGCAGAAGTTGTCAACAGCTTGTTTTGAGATTTATCTTAATCCTTGAAACTCATATTGGGTCAAATAAAGTGCATGAACAAGGTGATGGAAAATTTGCATGGTAATACTCATGGATCCCACTGTACAGTCATGGACAGATCTGGGTGCCTGTGACTGTACCATCAAAATCTTTCTACACTTTACCTGGCACAGGTTGAAATTCACAAGCTTGGACTGTGGTCTGAATGTTATACTTCCATAAATCTATTCATTTTCTTTAGAAATGTTGTTATGACTTTTCATTATCATGTCTAGAGTTCAGATATGGCCCTAAATACTTTTTTTTCTTGATGGCAAATTCATGGGCTTCCATTTGTATAAGCATGTTTCAAGATATAATGAACATTATGTGTAAATTTTTTAGTGCCTAAAATCACTTATTTCAGTTGTTAGTGCCTATTTTGATAATTAGTGAATATTTCTTTATTACTATAGATTATTTACATAATTTATCATGTCCCCTTCATCTCTTTGTATGCATATAGGCATAGATGTAACTCAAGTGATATAACCCACAATAGAAATGGATGAATGTAGTACAGGGAGAAGCCAATGAAAATCTAAATCGTAGAGAAGCATTTGTTACAGAAAGTTACTTTATTTAAATTTTTCTCGCAGATTTTTCACCATACTTATTTCTCATCTTTCCCTCAGTACTGACATTATTCTTGGTCGAAGAAATGACATGAACATTTGTGTTTCATCATTTTTTCTTATTTATCATCATCGTCCCAGTTAACCCAGAAGGGTAACAAAGCAGCATGAAACAACCAAACAGAAGAGCAATATATATAAAAAAATGGCATCTCCAATTTTTTACACTGCTGTGTAATCTGTCATAATTCTTATTATTTCTTGGAAGCAACGTTGAATTTCATGAAGATTGATTGATTGATTGATTTTGGTGTTTTAAGTCCACTTTATGCACAGTAAGTAAGGCTAATCGGGACTGGATCTACAGTTTAAAGTGGGATCCGAACCACTATGTGCCTCCACCAGGTATTGAACCCGAGACCCCTTGATTACAAGGCGATAATGCTACCACTGCGCCATCGGGGAGGCTTGAATTTCGTGAAGAGAAATACTCTACTTCTCTGTAGGACCTCCCTGATGGCGCAGTTTCCAAGGAGTTCCAGGTTCAGTACCTGGTGCAGGTATGCAGTGGTTCGGATTCCACTTTAAACTGTAGGTCTAGTCCCGATTAGCCTTTCTGTGCATAACATGGACTTAAAACAAAAACTCTCTGTATTTATCTTCATTATTTTCAGTGTTTGTACAAAAATCTATAATTACTTGTTTTCATGACTTTATGTATACAGTAGTTGTATGCTTTCAATAGCTTTGATTTGAATACATTTTTACATGCATGTTTCGTTATAGGATTTTGGTTCAATTGTTATGACAGATTTTACGCTGGAGTCTAGACCTTGTGAAAGACAGTTTAGATCAATACAAATAAGCGACAACGACTTTATGATTATGCCATATTCTGAACGTGCTGGAGGTATGATGTGAATTTTATTCTAAAAAAAAAGCACATCACAAGAAAGGCATTATAAGTTAGATAGAATCTGTGTATACTGACACTTGTGGTTGCTCACTTCTAAGGATAGAGAATTACTCATGGAGTAGGAAGGAACCTTTCCAGTATTGCGTTTCAGGTGTTCTAACAATATGGAAACTATTATTCCGCTGTCAGAAAATAGATTTAAAGCAGTCTACCTGTCATTCAAAACATTATTTTTAACATTTATATATCTTGAAACCATTGCTTGAAGTGGAGGATAGGGAAATATGGATTAATATTACCACTCGAGCTAGCAAAACTCTGGGTATAGAAGAGGTTTAAATTGAAAATAAAAAATATAGAAGAATAAGACTAGGGTTTAAACTCCACACCAGCTAACTGTAGACCAGACGAGCGAGAACAAGTCTCTGCGCAAGTAGTAATGCGAGACGAATCCTCCAATGAACGGTGAGAGAAACGGGATTGTGTAATGGGCGACGGGAGTTATCAAATTTCCTCGTTCGCTATGCGGCACTGCAAACTTTTGAACAGGATAATTCCAAACGCACATGGCAAATGGACTGTATTTTTATCTCCAGGTCCGTACAATAGGTTTTAGAATTTCTTAGGGAAATATCAGGGATAAAACTGCAAGAGCAAATTTTGACAAGCTGTGCATTTAGCGTACAGACTAAGGTCTGGACCGTACATCTGTACATGTACAGTCACGACCATACGGTTGGCAGCGTTGCGCTTACACCACTTGGTTTTCCACCTCCTCTTCTGCTGCTATGCATGGCCCTGCTCTACAGTTAGCTGGGACAGGGTATAGCTGATACCAGTTGAACCAATATCCATCCTGATATGGATACACTTATCGATTCCCACCAATACCAATAAAAAGGTTGAAAATTGTAACAATTTAAAGTTGTTCAAAGTATTAATATTAGTGTGTGTGTATTCCACTCCAATTATAAACCAATTTGCGAGAGATTTTCTTCAAAATATTAAAATATCTGTTATGTAATTACAAAATACAGTCTTTCCACACAATATTGGTGCAAAATTAATGGAAACTTCAAAATTTGCATAGCTTTCAGGATAATTTATTAGACTCCATGAAAGTGTTGCATGACATTTTTACAGACCCCACAAAAGACCAAAACATCGAAAAGTTTTGACCCGTATTTTTAAATAAAATCCAATCAGTATTTTGATATTGATACCACTGGTATTGGCTGATACTGATACATCGGCAACGGTATCAGCTTAACCCTAAAAGAGAACACTGAAGGAAATATGAGTTGTAGTGTCGGTGCCAGAAAAATATGACTGAGGAGGCAGAGGTACCTAAATACCATATGAAATATCCATATCTGAGCTATGCAACATGAACATTTATTTGTCTCCCGATATGTTACATCAAAAACCATCTCTCAATGTTTGTAAGAACCGTAACCTACAAGAAGTATAATTGTACATTGCAAGGAATACACACATACAAGAACTAGTTTTTCTTGTTAGCTGGGAAGGGGAGGGGGTATGTCCTCTCTGTCACCATCACTGATGAGTGGTGATACTAGTGTATGATACATATGTATTTATTAATATCCTTTGTGTATTTGTACTCTTGCAATTTTTCCATTATTGTTTAATGGTGTTATTTAACTCATGTTAATGCAGTCATATGGAATGTAATCATGCATGGTTTTTACTAATGATAATGTTTTAAAAAGGTAGGTTTTGCTGGGAATTTGCATGATTTTGTGTAAGGTATGAGCTGGTTGAACCTTTTCTTTCGCTGATACTTACTGATTTGTAATTGAACATGTTAAGCATTGGTTTATTCTGAATTTTCCATCTGGAGCAGGCGTGTAAAGGCGAATTAAAAATTTTAAGGGGTGTTGCAGGCATGTGGATAAATCACTGATGTTGGATACTGAACCACTGCTGGAGATTTCAGAATCATAACTTGGCTTGGGCATCTTACTAAAGTTTGTGTGTGTAATTACACTCTCCTATATGATTACAGTGTTACTGTTTATACATGATAAGTAGGTTAGGATCCTTAGGTTTGATTTCTTTTGTATTTCCATGCTTTTTTGTATGTATGCATACATACTTCATTTCTATGTGAAAATAACGCTTAAAATACTTGGACAGACAACCTACTTTGCATAATATAATTCCTCACAAATTAATACCTTCTGTGTCCTAAAAATGCACAAATAGTTTCAAGGCCTCCCCAATTGCGTACTGGTAATGCGGTTGCATTCTAGGTTATTATGTTTGCATAACCACTTTTAACCCTTAGAAGCCGAGGCTGATTTTCCAGGTATTGACACTAATGCCGAGCATGTTTTCAGTGAGAAATTTGAAGTTCTGCATGCTTCTAAATGAAATTTTATATTTTCGGAACTAAGAATGTTAGAGGTACAAATGATACCTCGTTTTGTTCAGTATACTTTGGGCTATAATCCTGATGGGAAAAATATACATTTTCCGTAATCAGTTAGAAGAAGAAGAAAAAAAGGGAAAGCGACTATTTTTTCCATTACATTTGAAATTCTTCATACTCCCATGCAGGCTACGCCAGGACGTGAATCTCCAAAAGGTACCTGCATAATGCCTGGTATGTTTGCCATTGGTGTGGAAAAATTTATGTACTTATTGGTAATACTTTCGGAGAAAAAAAAATCAGTGCACTAACGCCGAGTTTGTTTTCAGCGAGAAATTTGAAATTCTGCATGCTTCTAAATGAAATTTTATGTTTCTGGGACTAAGAAGGACAAGACGGACGTGAATCTCCAAAAGGAGGCCCTCCCGCCACCCCCACCCATGCTTTTGGCACCAGGGAAGTCGGAAGGTTGTACTTCTATTGCCAAAAGTGTGTTTTGAAACACCAAATTTGAGAAACAAGCTATGTTTTCAAAACCAATGAAAATAAATAACAAAAAAATAAAAAATCACATTTTTTGGGTATCCCCTCAAATAGTAACAATGAAATTAATCTTTACTAATTGTTAATTACATACCTGTAGACTCATGCAGAACTCAAAACATGTACATCTGAACATTATCTGAGACACAGTATGTCCAAAAAGTCACATAATATGAGAAGAAGTTCCTTGTGACAATATGTCACAAGCTGGCATTGGCGCAAATACCTGCTGTGAAAATACATCACAGCCCAGCATTTAAGGGTTAATAGATGCAAAATAATGTACATTTATTATAAGTGGTTTTTATTTTATTTTCGTTTCCCATAACTTTCTCAAATCAAGATAACCACACATACAACACACAACCTTACACTGCTGTTGCACTGTAATCAAAGAATCTCAGGTTTGAACCTCGATAGAGGATCCCACTTTAAACAGTAGGTCCAGTCCTTATTAGCCTGTGTGTGCATAAACTGGTCTTTAAACAACAAGCAGCAAAAATTAGTTTATTCAAACTTAGATCCAAAATCATTTCCAATATTCTAAATTCATTCCTGAACTTTCCCTCAGAGTCGTGTTGAATTTCATGAAACTGCATATGTTCACCAGCCACGATAGAAAGTTCAATTCTGAAAACATTCTAAACATTTAACATGTGAAATTGTTTTATATGTAGTTGCATGAAATATATATCAAGCATCTCATGCATGGGAAACAGTAATATTATAATTGGGCAAATGTTCGTGTGTCATTTTTTTGTAGGATGCAGGTGTCCTTGTCTTGTCTGATATGAAGCTTTTTACCAGACCTTGTGTTGAAAATTCTCTGCATTCTTGTAACCCATGTCCATTCCAACACAGTCATGGCCTAAGAGCCATACTATTTGGAAGAACTGAAGGTAGGACCTTTCAAATAATACCATTCATTAAATAAGTTTTTGCATGGTTAATTGTTGGTGTGCATTATTCTAATAGTAGCAATTCTATAATATAACTTGTATCACCCCCTTAGTATCCAAAATAATTGGTATGAATTTTGAATTTCTCTTCTGGCATCCAAGTATCCACAGGGTGCACATTTTCAGTCCATCCAATGAAACTGTGTGGAGTCCTGGCGGTCTAGTCCATAAGGCATCTGTCTGCCACACAGGAAAACTGGATTTGATTTGTGGGGTGGGTGATCTAAGATTGGAATTTTTCTGGCCTTATCCCTGCATAAAGCAGCTCTTGGGTTCACCCAGCCTCAAATAAATGTGTACCTGGTGGGGTAAAGGTGGCCAGAGCATGGTACTGAACACATCACCTCCAAAAATGGTCAAGATCGAGAATATGTGGGGCGCTGCACCTAATATTGAAAAATAACCTAAAAGCCAAAAAATTCAAAATAAAATAATGTTTTCTGGTTCTAACTTTGATTTATTTGTTGTTTTAAGCCCACTTTATGCACAGTAAGGCTAATTGGGACTGGACCTACAGTTTAAAGTGGGATCCGAACCACTATGTGCCTCAACCGGGAATTGAACTCAAAACCAGGACAGGACCCCTTGATTAGAAGGCGACGATGTCTGGTTCTAACTAAAGGTTAACAGACTGATATCTAGTTTATCATTGTTTTCAAGGCTCAGAAAAAAAATTTCATCAACTTCCGAGCCTTGTTAATCAGATGTTTAACCACCTTGATATCTTGTTGAGTAACAAATGAAATGTAAAATTTTTTAAGAAATTGTACTTTTACGTCATTTTTGGCACCATAATTGTAATTTTAATATTTCAAACAGTTTCCACAACGGAATATTTTCCTTTCTGCTTGCTATTTCTGTTTTAATCTGTTTCTCATAAACGTTAAGTCGTGGTCTGTTTAAATTTGTGATATATTTTCCTTATCATGGTAATGAGGATGTGTAATGTTATGATGAAATCGAGAAGAGACCCTCACAGTTGGGATTCAAACCTGGAACCACAGATGTTGCATGCTGTGCTAACCATTCTGTCACAGAGGTTGGTTTATTTTTCTCTCTGTTTCGACATCAGTAGCTCATTTAGGTAAAAAGAGAGGGCGAGGCTGTCAGTATTGAAGTGCCGCAACATGTCCTTGCTCCTCAAAAATTACTGCTACTATCATTTGTTGGTAGTAAATCATTTTGCAAAACTAGATGTATTCAGTAATGAACTGCATTTACATTTTTAATGTCAGTGTAGTATTCCTTGGATACAACTACAAAACAATTATAGAGAAAATGTACTAATGCTGATGAATACTAAAAGGTGTTCCGTATAGGATGTCAAATTTGAATTGAGTGCTATTGTTTTGTTTTGAGGTTGGCAGACCTGTTTTTACCAATGTTGGTATCTGTTATCATGCCGATTAATGTAGCCTCAATTGTTTTAACTCTTATTTTCTTGTAGTTTACGGTTATTACAAGCATAAGAAAACAGTTTTTCTTTGTGACGTTTCAGGAGAACACACGCTCCTTTCATCAGACATTTATTTTCATTTTGACTAAAGATACAGTTATAACAATGGTTAGTAATTTTTAAACAAAAAGAATCCGTTATATAATGGACGTTGTCAATGTTACATTGTTGTAATATAGCAACTTAACTGTGAAAAAAAGCAGTCTGTTGTATTTTTATTTGAGATTTTTTAAATTATGAATCCCAAATATCATCAGGTAATTCAAATTCATCATTGTTTTCACACAGTCTCTTGATGTTTTCTGTTACATTAAATTTCAAAGATGGTGGCTTACTCCATTTGTGAAAAAGAAAACTCCATACTGGATCTACATTACCATTTTCATTATTTAATTTATTCCAGTGTTCTTCTGCAATGAACGAAGCTTCCCAGACATTCAACTCTGTGTTTCCCGTTAATCTTTTTAAAACCCTTCTCTTTTTAATCAAATGTTTCTCTTCGATGATATGAGTTGACAAACCTGTTCTTGGGTTTAGATTTATAATGTCCAAATCGTGTTCGTGCCATCTTATTGCCATTTTCCTTGCTGTTTGTCCCACATAATCCTTTGAACATGAACAACTTATATTATATATTCCTGTGGTTTCCGCATCTGGTAGAGAGTTTCTCATTTTGAATTCATTAAATGTACATTCCAAACTTCTTGGTGATTTAAAAACAATTTTGAAATCAAAACTTCTGAAAATTTTTGCAATTTTATGTGAGAATTCCTTGTGGAATGGAATGCACACAAATTTATTTTCAACAGATTTTTCATCTTTGTCTGTATTTCTCTTTTCCTTTAGTTTTCTTGCTACTTGTTTTTTGATTTGGTTTATTCTGTTAGTGTGAAAGCCATTTTCTTTTGCTATATTAAAAAGCCTTTCTTCTTCATTTTTGATATCCTCATTATTAGAACATAGTCTTTGTGCTCTCAGGAAAAAATTTAAAAATATGTTATCCATTGTTATACGCGAATGTTCTGAATTGGCATGGATGTATTTTTCACCCGCTAATTTTTTTCTATGGACTGATGTTTGAATTGTTGAGTCAGTTGTCTTAATTTGCAGATCAAGGAAAGAAATTACATTGTTATTCATGGGTTCACAAGTGAATTTTATGCGACGATGTGATTCATTTAACAATTTAAATACGTCCATGATGGTGTTATCATTTTTAGCAATAATTAGCACATCATCTACATATCTGATGTAGAGTTTGATATCCGCACCTATTGCATTAACAATTGGAGATTCTATGTAATGAAGGAAAATGCTGGAGATGATTCCGGATACTGGGTTTCCCATTGATAGACCATTACTTTGCTGATAGATTTTGCCATCAAATATAAAGTAATTGTAATTTGCACATACAGTAAACCATCGAACCATTTCCCATGATTCTACTGGGTTAACCTTCATCTCAATAAGCCATCTGTGTAATGCATCTGTGGCACCTTCTATTGGGACACTTGGATATAAATTTTCAACATCAAAACTTGCAATACGATACTCATTATTCCAAACAATATTTTTTAGTTTCTGTTTCACTTCATATGCATTTTTAACACTGAATGGTGTTTGTTGTTTAATTATAGCAAGTCTTTCAACTAAATATTTGGATAGTTTGTATGCAGGATGTGTGAAAGTTGCAATGATGGGTCGTATTGGAGTTCCTGGTTTGTGAGTTTTTGGTAGTCCAAAGGCAATCGGCAGGGTTGAATTTTTGACAATGAGTTTTTTCTTCATTTCCCTTGGTATCGTGATACTGCTTTCAATTACTTTCTTTACCTCATTTATTATTTTATTTATAGGGTTTCGAGAGGTTTCTGTGAAATTGTTTACTTTGAAACATTCTTCCATTTTTTCTTTATAGTCCTTAATTCGGATAAGGACAGGTTTATTTTCTTTGTCTGATTTTATTAAGAAAATGTTGTTTTCTTTCAACCAGATCTTGAAGCCATGAACTTTTTTCCCCAACCTTATATGCTCTTTCTCCCGTTCTGTGTATTTTGGACCTCTGTTATTTCTTCTGTTGTATTCAAAATTTAACCGTTCATCAAGAGCATCATGTGTGAGACTTCGTAATTTTCTCTTTTCATCCTCATCATCTAAGAAATTCAGTGCTTTTTCTATTGAAATCACAAAATCTTCTTTGTGTATATAAGCATTACCAATTGCAAATTTCATTCCGAATTGAAAAATTTGTATATACTCATCAGGTACCTCAATATCCGTAAGATTTATAAATAATCTGTTGTCAATGTTCTTAGTTTCTATTTTACCAGTGACATTAACTGCTTCTCTTCTTTCATTGTTGTTGTGTGTAACTTGTTCTTCTTGAATTAGCTGGTAGAATTTCCTATCAAGTCTCCTTTCTGAAAGCTTGCTGTAGTGTTCTACAATTTGTTGTGTAGCTCTGTTTACTTTATCCCATATGAGTGGATGCAAAGAATTTGACAAGGTGATGTGGAGATCATATGTCTTTCGAGAAAGGCTGTCCAATTCTGAGTACGAGTCCCTCATTAGTCGTCCTATCATTAACATTTGTAGCTTGCCTTTAAATTCACTGGTGTAGGTATTACGAGTTCTAACTTTCCACTTCAAAAAATTTGGCACTATATTGTTTAACTTGCATCTTCTCAAAAATCTGATTCTCTGAAGTGTTGTTTGAATCTTGATTTGATATTTCTGGAAGGTACGTACCTCTCTCCCCGTAATAGATGAATAATAGTTTTTCTTGTATGTACGCATTGCTTGCATTATAGAATTATTTTCTTGTAGTTTACGGTTATTACAAGCATAAGAAAACAGTTTTTCTTTGTGACGTTTCAGGAGAACACACGCTCCTTTCATCAGACATTTATTTTCATTTTGACTAAAGATACAGTTATAACAATGGTTAGTAATTTTTAAACAAAAAGAATCCGTTATATAATGGACGTTGTCAATGTTACATTGTTGTAATATAGCAACTTAACTGTGAAAAAAAGCAGTCTGTTGTATTTTTATTTGAGATTTTTTAAATTATGAATCCCAAATATCATCAGGTAATTCAAATTCATCATTGTTTTCACACAGTCTCTTGATGTTTTCTATATTAAATTTCAAAGATGGTGGCTTACTCCATTTGTGAAAAAGAAAACTCCATACTGGATCTACATTACCATTTTCATTATTTAATTTATTCCAGTGTTCTTCTGCAATGAACGAAGCTTCCCAGACATTCAACTCTGTGTTTCCCGTTAATCTTTTTAAAACCCTTCTCTTTTTAATCAAATGTTTCTCTTCGATGATATGAGTTGACAAACCTGTTCTTGGGTTTAGATTTATAATGTCCAAATCGTGTTCGTGCCATCTTATTGCCATTTTCCTTGCTGTTTGTCCCACATAATCCTTTGAACATGAACAACTTATATTATATATTCCTGTGGTTTCCGCATCTGGTAGAGAGTTTCTCATTTTGAATTCATTAAATGTACATTCCAAACTTCTTGGTGATTTAAAAACAATTTTGAAATCAAAACTTCTGAAAATTTTTGCAATTTTATGTGAGAATTCCTTGTGGAATGGAATGCACACAAATTTATTTTCAACAGATTTTTCATCTTTGTCTGTATTTCTCTTTTCCTTTAGTTTTCTTGCTACTTGTTTTTTGATTTGGTTTATTCTGTTAGTGTGAAAGCCATTTTCTTTTGCTATATTAAAAAGCCTTTCTTCTTCATTTTTGATATCCTCATTATTAGAACATAGTCTTTGTGCTCTCAGGAAAAAATTTAAAAATATGTTATCCATTGTTATACGCGAATGTTCTGAATTGGCATGGATGTATTTTTCACCCGCTAATTTTTTTCTATGGACTGATGTTTGAATTGTTGAGTCAGTTGTCTTAATTTGCAGATCAAGGAAAGAAATTACATTGTTATTCATGGGTTCACAAGTGAATTTTATGCGACGATGTGATTCATTTAACAATTTAAATACGTCCATGATGGTGTTATCATTTTTAGCAATAATTAGCACATCATCTACATATCTGATGTAGAGTTTGATATCCGCACCTATTGCATTAACAATTGGAGATTCTATGTAATGAAGGAAAATGCTGGAGATGATTCCGGATACTGGGTTTCCCATTGATAGACCATTACTTTGCTGATAGATTTTGCCATCAAATATAAAGTAATTGTAATTTGCACATACAGTAAACCATCGAACCATTTCCCATGATTCTACTGGGTTAACCTTCATCTCAATAAGCCATCTGTGTAATGCATCTGTGGCACCTTCTATTGGGACACTTGGATATAAATTTTCAACATCAAAACTTGCAATACGATACTCATTATTCCAAACAATATTTTTTAGTTTCTGTTTCACTTCATATGCATTTTTAACACTGAATGGTGTTTGTTGTTTAATTATAGCAAGTCTTTCAACTAAATATTTGGATAGTTTGTATGCAGGATGTGTGAAAGTTGCAATGATGGGTCGTATTGGAGTTCCTGGTTTGTGAGTTTTTGGTAGTCCAAAGGCAATCGGCAGGGTTGAATTTTTGACAATGAGTTTTTTCTTCATTTCCCTTGGTATCGTGATACTGCTTTCAATTACTTTCTTTACCTCATTTATTATTTTATTTATAGGGTTTCGAGAGGTTTCTGTGAAATTGTTTACTTTGAAACATTCTTCCATTTTTTCTTTATAGTCCTTAATTCGGATAAGGACAGGTTTATTTTCTTTGTCTGATTTTATTAAGAAAATGTTGTTTTCTTTCAACCAGATCTTGAAGCCATGAACTTTTTTCCCCAACCTTATATGCTCTTTCTCCCGTTCTGTGTATTTTGGACCTCTGTTATTTCTTCTGTTGTATTCAAAATTTAACCGTTCATCAAGAGCATCATGTGTGAGACTTCGTAATTTTCTCTTTTCATCCTCATCATCTAAGAAATTCAGTGCTTTTTCTATTGAAATCACAAAATCTTCTTTGTGTATATAAGCATTACCAATTGCAAATTTCATTCCGAATTGAAAAATTTGTATATACTCATCAGGTACCTCAATATCCGTAAGATTTATAAATAATCTGTTGTCAATGTTCTTAGTTTCTATTTTACCAGTGACATTAACTGCTTCTCTTCTTTCATTGTTGTTGTGTGTAACTTGTTCTTCTTGAATTAGCTGGTAGAATTTCCTATCAAGTCTCCTTTCTGAAAGCTTGCTGTAGTGTTCTACAATTTGTTGTGTAGCTCTGTTTACTTTATCCCATATGAGTGGATGCAAAGAATTTGACAAGGTGATGTGGAGATCATATGTCTTTCGAGAAAGGCTGTCCAATTCTGAGTACGAGTCCCTCATTAGTCGTCCTATCATTAACATTTGTAGCTTGCCTTTAAATTCACTGGTGTAGGTATTACGAGTTCTAACTTTCCACTTCAAAAAATTTGGCACTATATTGTTTAACTTGCATCTTCTCAAAAATCTGATTCTCTGAAGTGTTGTTTGAATCTTGATTTGATATTTCTGGAAGGTACGTACCTCTCTCCCCGTAATAGATGAATAATAGTTTTTCTTGTATGTACGCATTGCTTGCATTATAGAATTATTTTCTTGTAGTTTACGGTTATTACAAGCATAAGAAAACAGTTTTTCTTTGTGACGTTTCAGGAGAACACACGCTCCTTTCATCAGACATTTATTTTCATTTTGACTAAAGATACAGTTATAACAATGGTTAGTAATTTTTAAACAAAAAGAATCCGTTATATAATGGACGTTGTCAATGTTACATTGTTGTAATATAGCAACTTAACTGTGAAAAAAAGCAGTCTGTTGTATTTTTATTTGAGATTTTTTAAATTATGAATCCCAAATATCATCAGGTAATTCAAATTCATCATTGTTTTCACACAGTCTCTTGATGTTTTCTGTTACATTAAATTTCAAAGATGGTGGCTTACTCCATTTGTGAAAAAGAAAACTCCATACTGGATCTACATTACCATTTTCATTATTTAATTTATTCCAGTGTTCTTCTGCAATGAACGAAGCTTCCCAGACATTCAACTCTGTGTTTCCCGTTAATCTTTTTAAAACCCTTCTCTTTTTAATCAAATGTTTCTCTTCGATGATATGAGTTGACAAACCTGTTCTTGGGTTTAGATTTATAATGTCCAAATCGTGTTCGTGCCATCTTATTGCCATTTTCCTTGCTGTTTGTCCCACATAATCCTTTGAACATGAACAACTTATATTATATATTCCTGTGGTTTCCGCATCTGGTAGAGAGTTTCTCATTTTGAATTCATTAAATGTACATTCCAAACTTCTTGGTGATTTAAAAACAATTTTGAAATCAAAACTTCTGAAAATTTTTGCAATTTTATGTGAGAATTCCTTGTGGAATGGAATGCACACAAATTTATTTTCAACAGATTTTTCATCTTTGTCTGTATTTCTCTTTTCCTTTAGTTTTCTTGCTACTTGTTTTTTGATTTGGTTTATTCTGTTAGTGTGAAAGCCATTTTCTTTTGCTATATTAAAAAGCCTTTCTTCTTCATTTTTGATATCCTCATTATTAGAACATAGTCTTTGTGCTCTCAGGAAAAAATTTAAAAATATGTTATCCATTGTTATACGCGAATGTTCTGAATTGGCATGGATGTATTTTTCACCCGCTAATTTTTTTCTATGGACTGATGTTTGAATTGTTGAGTCAGTTGTCTTAATTTGCAGATCAAGGAAAGAAATTACATTGTTATTCATGGGTTCACAAGTGAATTTTATGCGACGATGTGATTCATTTAACAATTTAAATACGTCCATGATGGTGTTATCATTTTTAGCAATAATTAGCACATCATCTACATATCTGATGTAGAGTTTGATATCCGCACCTATTGCATTAACAATTGGAGATTCTATGTAATGAAGGAAAATGCTGGAGATGATTCCGGATACTGGGTTTCCCATTGATAGACCATTACTTTGCTGATAGATTTTGCCATCAAATATAAAGTAATTGTAATTTGCACATACAGTAAACCATCGAACCATTTCCCATGATTCTACTGGGTTAACCTTCATCTCAATAAGCCATCTGTGTAATGCATCTGTGGCACCTTCTATTGGGACACTTGGATATAAATTTTCAACATCAAAACTTGCAATACGATACTCATTATTCCAAACAATATTTTTTAGTTTCTGTTTCACTTCATATGCATTTTTAACACTGAATGGTGTTTGTTGTTTAATTATAGCAAGTCTTTCAACTAAATATTTGGATAGTTTGTATGCAGGATGTGTGAAAGTTGCAATGATGGGTCGTATTGGAGTTCCTGGTTTGTGAGTTTTTGGTAGTCCAAAGGCAATCGGCAGGGTTGAATTTTTGACAATGAGTTTTTTCTTCATTTCCCTTGGTATCGTGATACTGCTTTCAATTACTTTCTTTACCTCATTTATTATTTTATTTATAGGGTTTCGAGAGGTTTCTGTGAAATTGTTTACTTTGAAACATTCTTCCATTTTTTCTTTATAGTCCTTAATTCGGATAAGGACAGGTTTATTTTCTTTGTCTGATTTTATTAAGAAAATGTTGTTTTCTTTCAACCAGATCTTGAAGCCATGAACTTTTTTCCCCAACCTTATATGCTCTTTCTCCCGTTCTGTGTATTTTGGACCTCTGTTATTTCTTCTGTTGTATTCAAAATTTAACCGTTCATCAAGAGCATCATGTGTGAGACTTCGTAATTTTCTCTTTTCATCCTCATCATCTAAGAAATTCAGTGCTTTTTCTATTGAAATCACAAAATCTTCTTTGTGTATATAAGCATTACCAATTGCAAATTTCATTCCGAATTGAAAAATTTGTATATACTCATCAGGTACCTCAATATCCGTAAGATTTATAAATAATCTGTTGTCAATGTTCTTAGTTTCTATTTTACCAGTGACATTAACTGCTTCTCTTCTTTCATTGTTGTTGTGTGTAACTTGTTCTTCTTGAATTAGCTGGTAGAATTTCCTATCAAGTCTCCTTTCTGAAAGCTTGCTGTAGTGTTCTACAATTTGTTGTGTAGCTCTGTTTACTTTATCCCATATGAGTGGATGCAAAGAATTTGACAAGGTGATGTGGAGATCATATGTCTTTCGAGAAAGGCTGTCCAATTCTGAGTACGAGTCCCTCATTAGTCGTCCTATCATTAACATTTGTAGCTTGCCTTTAAATTCACTGGTGTAGGTATTACGAGTTCTAACTTTCCACTTCAAAAAATTTGGCACTATATTGTTTAACTTGCATCTTCTCAAAAATCTGATTCTCTGAAGTGTTGTTTGAATCTTGATTTGATATTTCTGGAAGGTACGTACCTCTCTCCCCGTAATAGATGAATAATAGTTTTTCTTGTATGTACGCATTGCTTGCATTATAGAATTATTTTCTTGTAGTTTACGGTTATTACAAGCATAAGAAAACAGTTTTTCTTTGTGACGTTTCAGGAGAACACACGCTCCTTTCATCAGACATTTATTTTCATTTTGACTAAAGATACAGTTATAACAATGGTTAGTAATTTTTAAACAAAAAGAATCCGTTATATAATGGACGTTGTCAATGTTACATTGTTGTAATATAGCAACTTAACTGTGAAAAAAAGCAGTCTGTTGTATTTTTATTTGAGATTTTTTAAATTATGAATCCCAAATATCATCAGGTAATTCAAATTCATCATTGTTTTCACACAGTCTCTTGATGTTTTCTGTTACATTAAATTTCAAAGATGGTGGCTTACTCCATTTGTGAAAAAGAAAACTCCATACTGGATCTACATTACCATTTTCATTATTTAATTTATTCCAGTGTTCTTCTGCAATGAACGAAGCTTCCCAGACATTCAACTCTGTGTTTCCCGTTAATCTTTTTAAAACCCTTCTCTTTTTAATCAAATGTTTCTCTTCGATGATATGAGTTGACAAACCTGTTCTTGGGTTTAGATTTATAATGTCCAAATCGTGTTCGTGCCATCTTATTGCCATTTTCCTTGCTGTTTGTCCCACATAATCCTTTGAACATGAACAACTTATATTATATATTCCTGTGGTTTCCGCATCTGGTAGAGAGTTTCTCATTTTGAATTCATTAAATGTACATTCCAAACTTCTTGGTGATTTAAAAACAATTTTGAAATCAAAACTTCTGAAAATTTTTGCAATTTTATGTGAGAATTCCTTGTGGAATGGAATGCACACAAATTTATTTTCAACAGATTTTTCATCTTTGTCTGTATTTCTCTTTTCCTTTAGTTTTCTTGCTACTTGTTTTTTGATTTGGTTTATTCTGTTAGTGTGAAAGCCATTTTCTTTTGCTATATTAAAAAGCCTTTCTTCTTCATTTTTGATATCCTCATTATTAGAACATAGTCTTTGTGCTCTCAGGAAAAAATTTAAAAATATGTTATCCATTGTTATACGCGAATGTTCTGAATTGGCATGGATGTATTTTTCACCCGCTAATTTTTTTCTATGGACTGATGTTTGAATTGTTGAGTCAGTTGTCTTAATTTGCAGATCAAGGAAAGAAATTACATTGTTATTCATGGGTTCACAAGTGAATTTTATGCGACGATGTGATTCATTTAACAATTTAAATACGTCCATGATGGTGTTATCATTTTTAGCAATAATTAGCACATCATCTACATATCTGATGTAGAGTTTGATATCCGCACCTATTGCATTAACAATTGGAGATTCTATGTAATGAAGGAAAATGCTGGAGATGATTCCGGATACTGGGTTTCCCATTGATAGACCATTACTTTGCTGATAGATTTTGCCATCAAATATAAAGTAATTGTAATTTGCACATACAGTAAACCATCGAACCATTTCCCATGATTCTACTGGGTTAACCTTCATCTCAATAAGCCATCTGTGTAATGCATCTGTGGCACCTTCTATTGGGACACTTGGATATAAATTTTCAACATCAAAACTTGCAATACGATACTCATTATTCCAAACAATATTTTTTAGTTTCTGTTTCACTTCATATGCATTTTTAACACTGAATGGTGTTTGTTGTTTAATTATAGCAAGTCTTTCAACTAAATATTTGGATAGTTTGTATGCAGGATGTGTGAAAGTTGCAATGATGGGTCGTATTGGAGTTCCTGGTTTGTGAGTTTTTGGTAGTCCAAAGGCAATCGGCAGGGTTGAATTTTTGACAATGAGTTTTTTCTTCATTTCCCTTGGTATCGTGATACTGCTTTCAATTACTTTCTTTACCTCATTTATTATTTTATTTATAGGGTTTCGAGAGGTTTCTGTGAAATTGTTTACTTTGAAACATTCTTCCATTTTTTCTTTATAGTCCTTAATTCGGATAAGGACAGGTTTATTTTCTTTGTCTGATTTTATTAAGAAAATGTTGTTTTCTTTCAACCAGATCTTGAAGCCATGAACTTTTTTCCCCAACCTTATATGCTCTTTCTCCCGTTCTGTGTATTTTGGACCTCTGTTATTTCTTCTGTTGTATTCAAAATTTAACCGTTCATCAAGAGCATCATGTGTGAGACTTCGTAATTTTCTCTTTTCATCCTCATCATCTAAGAAATTCAGTGCTTTTTCTATTGAAATCACAAAATCTTCTTTGTGTATATAAGCATTACCAATTGCAAATTTCATTCCGAATTGAAAAATTTGTATATACTCATCAGGTACCTCAATATCCGTAAGATTTATAAATAATCTGTTGTCAATGTTCTTAGTTTCTATTTTACCAGTGACATTAACTGCTTCTCTTCTTTCATTGTTGTTGTGTGTAACTTGTTCTTCTTGAATTAGCTGGTAGAATTTCCTATCAAGTCTCCTTTCTGAAAGCTTGCTGTAGTGTTCTACAATTTGTTGTGTAGCTCTGTTTACTTTATCCCATATGAGTGGATGCAAAGAATTTGACAAGGTGATGTGGAGATCATATGTCTTTCGAGAAAGGCTGTCCAATTCTGAGTACGAGTCCCTCATTAGTCGTCCTATCATTAACATTTGTAGCTTGCCTTTAAATTCACTGGTGTAGGTATTACGAGTTCTAACTTTCCACTTCAAAAAATTTGGCACTATATTGTTTAACTTGCATCTTCTCAAAAATCTGATTCTCTGAAGTGTTGTTTGAATCTTGATTTGATATTTCTGGAAGGTACGTACCTCTCTCCCCGTAATAGATGAATAATAGTTTTTCTTGTATGTACGCATTGCTTGCATTATAGAATTATTTTCTTGTAGTTTACGGTTATTACAAGCATAAGAAAACAGTTTTTCTTTGTGACGTTTCAGGAGAACACACGCTCCTTTCATCAGACATTTATTTTCATTTTGACTAAAGATACAGTTATAACAATGGTTAGTAATTTTTAAACAAAAAGAATCCGTTATATAATGGACGTTGTCAATGTTACATTGTTGTAATATAGCAACTTAACTGTGAAAAAAAGCAGTCTGTTGTATTTTTATTTGAGATTTTTTAAATTATGAATCCCAAATATCATCAGGTAATTCAAATTCATCATTGTTTTCACACAGTCTCTTGATGTTTTCTGTTACATTAAATTTCAAAGATGGTGGCTTACTCCATTTGTGAAAAAGAAAACTCCATACTGGATCTACATTACCATTTTCATTATTTAATTTATTCCAGTGTTCTTCTGCAATGAACGAAGCTTCCCAGACATTCAACTCTGTGTTTCCCGTTAATCTTTTTAAAACCCTTCTCTTTTTAATCAAATGTTTCTCTTCGATGATATGAGTTGACAAACCTGTTCTTGGGTTTAGATTTATAATGTCCAAATCGTGTTCGTGCCATCTTATTGCCATTTTCCTTGCTGTTTGTCCCACATAATCCTTTGAACATGAACAACTTATATTATATATTCCTGTGGTTTCCGCATCTGGTAGAGAGTTTCTCATTTTGAATTCATTAAATGTACATTCCAAACTTCTTGGTGATTTAAAAACAATTTTGAAATCAAAACTTCTGAAAATTTTTGCAATTTTATGTGAGAATTCCTTGTGGAATGGAATGCACACAAATTTATTTTCAACAGATTTTTCATCTTTGTCTGTATTTCTCTTTTCCTTTAGTTTTCTTGCTTCTTGTTTTTTGATTTGGTTTATTCTGTTAGTGTGAAAGCCATTTTCTTTTGCTATATTAAAAAGCCTTTCTTCTTCATTTTTGATATCCTCATTATTAGAACATAGTCTTTGTGCTCTCAGGAAAAAATTTAAAAATATGTTATCCATTGTTATACGCGAATGTTCTGAATTGGCATGGATGTATTTTTCACCCGCTAATTTTTTTCTATGGACTGATGTTTGAATTGTTGAGTCAGTTGTCTTAATTTGCAGATCAAGGAAAGAAATTACATTGTTATTCATGGGTTCACAAGTGAATTTTATGCGACGATGTGATTCATTTAACAATTTAAATATGTCCATGATGGTGTTATCATTTTTAGCAATAATTAGCACATCATCTACATATCTGATGTAGAGTTTGATATCCGCACCTATTGCATTAACAATTGGAGATTCTATGTAATGAAGGAAAATGCTGGAGATGATTCCGGATACTGGGTTTCCCATTGATAGACCATTACTTTGCTGATAGATTTTGCCATCAAATATAAAGTAATTGTAATTTGCACATACAGTAAACCATCGAACCATTTCCCATGATTCTACTGGGTTAACCTTCATCTCAATAAGCCATCTGTGTAATGCATCTGTGGCACCTTCTATTGGGACACTTGGATATAAATTTTCAACATCAAAACTTGCAATACGATACTCATTATTCCAAACAATATTTTTTAGTTTCTGTTTCACTTCATATGCATTTTTAACACTGAATGGTGTTTGTTGTTTAATTATAGCAAGTCTTTCAACTAAATATTTGGATAGTTTGTATGCAGGATGTGTGAAAGTTGCAATGATGGGTCGTATTGGAGTTCCTGGTTTGTGAGTTTTTGGTAGTCCAAAGGCAATCGGCAGGGTTGAATTTTTGACAATGAGTTTTTTCTTCATTTCCCTTGGTATCGTGATACTGCTTTCAATTACTTTCTTTACCTCATTTATTATTTTATTTATAGGGTTTCGAGAGGTTTCTGTGAAATTGTTTACTTTGAAACATTCTTCCATTTTTTCTTTATAGTCCTTAATTCGGATAAGGACAGGTTTATTTTCTTTGTCTGATTTTATTAAGAAAATGTTGTTTTCTTTCAACCAGATCTTGAAGCCATGAACTTTTTTCCCCAACCTTATATGCTCTTTCTCCCGTTCTGTGTATTTTGGACCTCTGTTATTTCTTCTGTTGTATTCAAAATTTAACCGTTCATCAAGAGCATCATGTGTGAGACTTCGTAATTTTCTCTTTTCATCCTCATCATCTAAGAAATTCAGTGCTTTTTCTATTGAAATCACAAAATCTTCTTTGTGTATATAAGCATTACCAATTGCAAATTTCATTCCGAATTGAAAAATTTGTATATACTCATCAGGTACCTCAATATCCGTAAGATTTATAAATAATCTGTTGTCAATGTTCTTAGTTTCTATTTTACCAGTGACATTAACTGCTTCTCTTCTTTCATTGTTGTTGTGTGTAACTTGTTCTTCTTGAATTAGCTGGTAGAATTTCCTATCAAGTCTCCTTTCTGAAAGCTTGCTGTAGTGTTCTACAATTTGTTGTGTAGCTCTGTTTACTTTATCCCATATGAGTGGATGCAAAGAATTTGACAAGGTGATGTGGAGATCATATGTCTTTCGAGAAAGGCTGTCCAATTCTGAGTACGAGTCCCTCATTAGTGAATTCAAAATGAGAAACTCTCTACCAGATGCGGAAACCACAGGAATATATAATATAAGTTGTTCATGTTCAAAGGATTATGTGGGACAAACAGCAAGGAAAATGGCAATAAGATGGCACGAACACGATTTGGACATTATAAATCTAAACCCAAGAACAGGTTTGTCAACTCATATCATCGAAGAGAAACATTTGATTAAAAAGAGAAGGGTTTTAAAAAGATTAACGGGAAACACAGAGTTGAATGTCTGGGAAGCTTCGTTCATTGCAGAAGAACACTGGAATAAATTAAATAATGAAAATGGTAATGTAGATCCAGTATGGAGTTTTCTTTTTCACAAATGGAGTAAGCCACCATCTTTGAAATTTAATGTAACAGAAAACATCAAGAGACTGTGTGAAAACAATGATGAATTTGAATTACCTGATGATATTTGGGATTCATAATTTAAAAAATCTCAAATAAAAATACAACAGACTGCTTTTTTTCACAGTTAAGTTGCTATATTACAACAATGTAACATTGACAACGTCCATTATATAACGGATTCTTTTTGTTTAAAAATTACTAACCATTGTTATAACTGTATCTTTAGTCAAAATGAAAATAAATGTCTGATGAAAGGAGCGTGTGTTCTCCTGAAACGTCACAAAGAAAAACTGTTTTCTTATGCTTGTAATAACCGTAAACTACAAGAAAATAATTCTATAATGCAAGCAATGCGTACATACAAGAAAAACTATTATTCATCTATTACGGGGAGAGAGGTACGTACCTTCCAGAAATATCAAATCAAGATTCAAACAACACTTCAGAGAATCAGATTTTTGAGAAGATGCAAGTTAAACAATATAGTGCCAAATTTTTTGAAGTGGAAAGTTAGAACTCGTAATACCTACACCAGTGAATTTAAAGGCAAGCTACAAATGTTAATGATAGGATGACTAATGAGGGACTCGTACTCAGAATTGGACAGCCTTTCTCGAAAGACATATGATCTCCACATCACCTTGTCAAATTCTTTGCATCCACTCATATGGGATAAAGTAAACAGAGCTACACAACAAATTGTAGAACACTACAGCAAGCTTTCAGAAAGGAGACTTGATAGGAAATTCTACCAGCTAATTCAAGAAGAACAAGTTACACACAACAACAATGAAAGAAGAGAAGCAGTTAATGTCACTGGTAAAATAGAAACTAAGAACATTGACAACAGATTATTTATAAATCTTACGGATATTGAGGTACCTGATGAGTATATACAAATTTTTCAATTCGGAATGAAATTTGCAATTGGTAATGCTTATATACACAAAGAAGATTTTGTGATTTCAATAGAAAAAGCACTGAATTTCTTAGATGATGAGGATGAAAAGAGAAAATTACGAAGTCTCACACATGATGCTCTTGATGAACGGTTAAATTTTGAATACAACAGAAGAAATAACAGAGGTCCAAAATACACAGAACGGGAGAAAGAGCATATAAGGTTGGGGAAAAAAGTTCATGGCTTCAAGATCTGGTTGAAAGAAAACAACATTTTCTTAATAAAATCAGACAAAGAAAATAAACCTGTCCTTATCCGAATTAAGGACTATAAAGAAAAAATGGAAGAATGTTTCAAAGTAAACAATTTCACAGAAACCTCTCGAAACCCTATAAATAAAATAATAAATGAGGTAAAGAAAGTAATTGAAAGCAGTATCACGATACCAAGGGAAATGAAGAAAAAACTCATTGTCAAAAATTCAACCCTGCCGATTGCCTTTGGACTACCAAAAACTCACAAACCAGGAACTCCAATACGACCCATCATTGCAACTTTCACACATCCTGCATACAAACTATCCAAATATTTAGTTGAAAGACTTGCTATAATTAAACAACAAACACCATTCAGTGTTAAAAATGCATATGAAGTGAAACAGAAACTAAAAAATATTGTTTGGAATAATGAGTATCGTATTGCAAGTTTTGATGTTGAAAATTTATATCCAAGTGTCCCAATAGAAGGTGCCACAGATGCATTACACAGATGGCTTATTGAGATGAAGGTTAACCCAGTAGAATCATGGGAAATGGTTCGATGGTTTACTGTATGTGCAAATTACAATTACTTTATATTTGATGGCAAAATCTATCAGCAAAGTAATGGTCTATCAATGGGAAACCCAGTATCCGGAATCATCTCCAGCATTTTCCTTCATTACATAGAATCTCCAATTGTTAATGCAATAGGTGCGGATATCAAACTCTACATCAGATATGTAGATGATGTGCTAATTATTGCTAAAAATGATAACACCATCATGGACGTATTTAAATTGTTAAATGAATCACATCGTCGCATAAAATTCACTTGTGAACCCATGAATAACAATGTAATTTCTTTCCTTGATCTGCAAATTAAGACAACTGACTCAACAATTCAAACATCAGTCCATAGAAAAAAATTAGCGGGTGAAAAATACATCCATGCCAATTCAGAACATTCGCGTATAACAATGGATAACATATTTTTAAATTTTTTCCTGAGAGCACAAAGACTATGTTCTAATAATGAGGATATCAAAAATGAAGAAGAAAGGCTTTTTAATATAGCAAAAGAAAATGGCTTTCACACTAACAGAATAAACCAAATCAAAAAACAAGTAGCAAGAAAACTAAAGGAAAAGAGAAATACAGACAAAGATGAAAAATCTGTTGAAAATAAATTTGTGTGCATTCCATTCCACAAGGAATTCTCACATAAAATTGCAAAAATTTTCAGAAGTTTTGATTTCAAAATTGTTTTTAAATCACCAAGAAGTTTGGAATGTACATTTAATGAATTCAAAATGAGAAACTCTCTACCAGATGCGGAAACCACAGGAATATATAATATAAGTTGTTCATGTTCAAAGGATTATGTGGGACAAACAGCAAGGAAAATGGCAATAAGATGGCACGAACACGATTTGGACATTATAAATCTAAACCCAAGAACAGGTTTGTCAACTCATATCATCGAAGAGAAACATTTGATTAAAAAGAGAAGGGTTTTAAAAAGATTAACGGGAAACACAGAGTTGAATGTCTGGGAAGCTTCGTTCATTGCAGAAGAACACTGGAATAAATTAAATAATGAAAATGGTAATGTAGATCCAGTATGGAGTTTTCTTTTTCACAAATGGAGTAAGCCACCATCTTTGAAATTTAATGTAACAGAAAACATCAAGAGACTGTGTGAAAACAATGATGAATTTGAATTACCTGATGATATTTGGGATTCATAATTTAAAAAATCTCAAATAAAAATACAACAGACTGCTTTTTTTCACAGTTAAGTTGCTATATTACAACAATGTAACATTGACAACGTCCATTATATAACGGATTCTTTTTGTTTAAAAATTACTAACCATTGTTATAACTGTATCTTTAGTCAAAATGAAAATAAATGTCTGATGAAAGGAGCGTGTGTTCTCCTGAAACGTCACAAAGAAAAACTGTTTTCTTATGCTTGTAATAACCGTAAACTACAAGAAAATAATTCTATAATGCAAGCAATGCGTACATACAAGAAAAACTATTTGTTTTAACTCGTTTGTTGTGGTTACGATATGGAACAGTTTACAATTGAGCAACATGCTCTCGTTGTGAAGACATTACCAAAGTGGTGAAAGTGCAACGCAGACAGTGCAAAAACTTGTCTACAGTTCGCAGACTAATGTTGAAGTTTTAGTCAACTGGTTCAGTGTCAACGGTGAAATTGCCTGGGCGGAATCGTTCTCGTCGGACAGAGCAACAAATAATTTTGTGGAGCGTATAAATGCATGCAGACTCATTAGTGGTGGACATATGCCTGACATTGTCTTTCATACGTAAATGGGAGATATTACTATTTTCATGATATTTTCCCTATTTTTATTTAATTTTCTAATTCGGCATCCTATACGGAACACCCTATACTATCTCGTAGCTGTAGTTGAAGCTTAATAGGTTAATGGTAGAGTAATTGGAATAAGCTTGCAATTGGGGCGCATGCAGCTTTTCACTACTTCTCTGGTATCAGTAGTTTCTTAAGTATTTTTGAATTACTGTTAAAGAAGGGGGCAGGGGCGATGCCGAGACTCTTACTGATACTCACCGATACCAGTACTGATGTTGGGAATTTGTTACAATGAAAAGTTGTTCAAAATATTGATTAACGTCATTGTGTAAGTATTCCACTCCAATTATTCAAGAATTACATCAGAATATTAAAATACCTCTTATGTAATCACAAATACATTTATCCCCCCAAAATACTGGTGTACAATTGTGAAAACATTGAAAACTTAGAATTTTGCATAATTTCCAGGATCATTAGACTCTGTGAAAGTGTTGCATGGCATTTTCTCAGGGCCCACGATAGACCAAAGTTCCAAGAAAGTATCGGTCAGTATTGGTAAATAAATTCCAATCAGTACCAATGGTACTGGCTGATACTGATATATCAGCATTGCCATTGCCTCAGCCCTAAAAAATATAATAGGATGTGTTATTTTGATAGAATCCTCTTAATGTTAATTTTTTTTTCAGAAACCATATTAATTAACTATGCATAAGGGCCGTTCAAGTGAAACATAGACAGAGTTGGCAACACTGTAAATATTTGACTGGGTGACTGGGTGGTGCACTGCATGTATTGGTGTATGTAGCAAGAGCACAGAACGTTGTTAGTCTGTGCAAAGTGTCTGCTGGGTAGAAGAGGACGTTCTCATTACGTATGCCCACTCCAAGTGGGCACAATGTGCAATGATCCAATTCTTGCGCAAAGGTGTTGCATAAAGAAAAATCTTTGAATTCAAGTGAGGTACTAGGATTCATGTTTGAAATGTAGTACTGTGATGAAGTGGTATGCTGTGTGTCGAGGAGGATGGGTGCGCATTGTGGATTGATCTACGACCTAGGCATGCATCTGTAATCAGTCAGGAAACAATGGAAGTTGTGGACATGTTAGTAAAAGAAAATTGCCACATAACCATACATGCTTTCAACGGCCTTCAACCCCATGTGCTGGGTCCATTCACAGCATCCTTATCAAAGAACTGGGGTACCGGAAATTGTGTGCCCAATGGGTTCCCCAGAACCTCACCAAGGCTCATTGCAGAGGGTATACAGAAACTTGTTGAGCACTGGGACCACTATCTAAATGATGTTTAGGCTCACTGGGACTGTTCTCAGTATGCTGTCTTGACCCTGTCTATGTTTCCTTTGAACAATCCTTATATAAATTGCAGACAGAGCAATAATATTTTCTTGAGATACTTTTGATATATAACATGAGTAAGATTACTTTAGGATAATTTTTCAGGAAAAATAACAATATTAACATTAGTGGACTTGCTTTCTTGTGATGTGTCTTTCTGTTTCATTATTCTATCAGTAGTGTTAACACACTTATGATTAGTTGAACTTTCAGAGTTCATTAAAGTGCTAATTGGCATGTTAATGAAACAACATTTATTATTATTTTATATCTCATAGTACTGGTATGTTTGGGAAATAAATTTTGTATGTTCACATGGGCCTGCAAAGATAAAATTAATTTAATGACATAATATGTTTCTGTTGCATTTAGTCGAGCTTCCTGGTCTACCTGGTATTGCTGACGTTCAACCCATGGCCCTTCCACCACAACCTATGTCGGTCGCAAGGACTAAGGGCAGGTCATCATATAATTCTAACTCAATCCCCACAACAGCAGTTGAAATTCGGACATTCTTCCCTGAAACTTGGCTCTGGGATCTAGTCTATGTAGGGTGAGTTTTTTCTTCAAGCCGAGTGACAGAAAACATACCTCAGTTTTCTCTTTCATTTGCTCTTTTTTAATCTTGTGGCCATATCTCAACATGTGCTCACTCAGTGCTATTCTTTGATCTTCATCTTTAATGTCTCTTTTATGTTCCTTAATAATCTCATTGATAAGAGAAGAGGGGAAATTGAAATAGAGAGAAAAGTTGCAGAAATGAAGCACATCTGCTTCTACAACGGGAGAGAAAATGAACAAGAATGAAGAGGAAATTGGAACAAAATAGGTGGAGCCACTTTCAATTTTCAGTGGAAGATTTTAACTTACCAGGCCTGTTATAGGTAAATGTGAAGGCCAGTGCCATAAGGAGGAGGGAAGAGGTCACAGGATAAAGGGGAAGGAAAGAATAACCAGTTGTAACACCTGGGGAGATACAGCAAAGTGGAAAATATAGTTTTGCTAGAAAGAAACAAGGACAGAAACTAAATATTCCTTAGAATGTAAGTGACTAGTCTTGTAAGGTTGTGTGTTTATCTTGGCTTGAGAACGTTATGGAAAACCAGGAGAAAACATCGCAGGAAAAATAAAAACCACTTAATATAACTACACCTCGTATAAAAAAATAATCATCCGATTTCAAGTGCACTGGCACCTTGAGCTTCCTCAACATAGGGAGCTTACCGATCTGGCTTTACACCATTGGCCACTGAGGTTGCCAGATTGTGATTTTTTCTTTGGGGGGGGGGACTCATGAAAGAGACTATGTATGTGCACCCTTCCAAGAACTGTAGATGAGCTGCTAAACCTCATAACAACAGCAGTGAATGCAGTAAAACCAAACATGCTTGCTCAAGTATGGTATGAATTTGACTATCGTATGGATGTATGCCGTGCATTCAGAGGTAGGCATACTGAGCATTTGTAAAAATTGTGTAACTAAAACTCTTTATATTCCAACATGTATTTCGCAACTTACTGCAAGTTTCTATGTTCATTGGTTTCCTTAATATAGCCTATTGAATTGGATGATTCTTTTTAATACACCCTGTATATTATATTATTTTCCATCCATAAATTAATTGTTTATTAAATATCACACAATTAATTTTATTATTACTACATAGACATGGTTTTTGTGACTAAGGAGCTAAGATCTTTTGAATTCATCTGAACATTTATGGCTATAGGTCTAGCATACATTTTTTGCCCCAGACCCCGCAACTGCATGGGACATAGGTGAGTGTTCTTTTAGCCCCTTTATTTGGACTGGCTTTGTTGACTAGATTTTTGAAATTCAGTGTTGTTTAATCAAATTTACAGAACCATTAGAATGATTAATTAATAGCCTCTTCTGATAAATAGTGATTTATATAATTTTGCAGGAAGGAGGGTGGAGTTGAATTGGAACAAGAGCTGCCACACAGTATCACTGAATGGGTTGGCAACACGTTTTGCATCTCCCAGCATGCAGGACTTGGCATATCACCTCCAGCACACATTAAAGCATTCCAGCCATTTTTCTTGGACTGCCACATGCCATATTCGGTCAAGAGAGGAGAAGTGGCTCACCTTAAAGTCTCTGTGTTTAATTATTTGTCTGAAAGCTTACCGGTAAGTTCATAATGCAATCTAATCGTACTGTTAATATTTCCATGTATGCAAGAACAAAAAGAGACACACGAACAGTGTGTATTTCATGTATTGCAAAAACCATTAAATTGATGACGATGATGATTTGATGATTTTTGTTATTTAGCGTTGCTTTTCTGCCACTTTTGGCTAATCGTGACAATGAGGATGAGTGGTGATATCATGAAATGGATGAAGAGATATTCACAAAGAACACCCATGCTCAGACTGGGATTCAAATCAGGGACCCCTGGCATCATAGCATTCTGTGCTAACCATTCTGCTCAGGAAGTCGGCGTGAGACCATTAAAACAGATGATAAAACTAGTTGACATATTGAAACATATCTATTAGATTTTTGTTCTTTTGCATTATTTTCTGACTTTAAATGAGAAAACGGTGAAGGAACTTTTGCAAAGAAACACCCATGCTCAGGCCAGGACTTGATCCTGATACCTTCAGTGGCAAGATTACGAGTTGAACACCCAAATATATTTGGCAACCAAGACAACATAGTTATAACTGAAAATTTACGTCACAATACAACTGAATTAATTAGCCATTCAGCATGAAAAATTAGACACTGGCGTTATGACGCTATGGTGACAAATTGAAGTTTCATTGAAGCTAGCATTGGTGGCAATATGGGTTGTTTGAGTGTTAGGACAAAATCTTGCAATGTGATGCTTGCAAGAGGAACTGTAGACTTACTTCTCTCTTAAATGCTTGTTGAGATAGTTGATAGCACTGCTGAGCATACTCTAAAGTACAGTTCTGTGAATTTGCTTCTCTGCCCCAGAGACATGACACCAACTTTCTTGATAAATCTGGCTTGGTTAGTCCTGCAGGGCATGATCCATCTTTGTTCTTTTTTTTGTATTTTCTTTCTAATACTGATTTGTTGAAATGAAGACAAGTACATGTGAATATATATTTATTTTTATTTACCTGAAAGATGTAAAATACTTTGCTTATAAAGGTTTCTTGAAGTTTTAGAAAAGGTATATGATAAATATCTTGTGGTACTAAGTACTTGAAACAAGGATTTTAACTTTCCCTTTAGCAAGTCGAGAGTTCCAGTTGCGAGATTCGCTGTTAAAAATAGCTTGCTGGAAGTTTTGTCATGCTTATAAATGTAATGTAGATAGAGCTTGTAAATTCCCTGTGAAAAATATACAATGGTGTAATACAGTACATGTTTTCTGTGAATATTCAGGATAAATGAATCAGTGATGTTAAAAAATTTCATCATAATAGGTTTACAGCAAGAGATGAATATGAATGTACGTAGTAAATTCTGAGTGTGATTTAAATAATCATTGTAAGAAGGGCACTGTTGTTTTGTTTTCTATTTGTTACAGCTTTTTTTATATTTATTTTTTTATGTTGGTCTTACTTTATGTATTTGTTATCTTTACTATGGGCATGTGAATTTTTCAGTTAACATGACTTGCAAATTTTTAGCAGTTTGTAGTTTCATTGTCCTTACAAGTTTCAAGTTGAAAAATTGTTTCTGATTTTAGACTAATTTATTAATTAACAATTTTCTGCTAACTGTTTTTTAAAACACAGTATTTACATCATATAATACTTTACTTGCTATGATATTTAGCATAAAATATTTTGAACCAATTTATTTATAAACTGATCATTTGTTGCACACCTCATTAATTTTTTGCAGGTAAAATTATCATTTGAAGACAATAATGACATAGAATTGCTTTCTGAGCAACCTTTCATTCAGACTTGCATTGAGGACAAAGGAAACTTTGTTCACACCTTTAGAATTAAGCCTACATCTATTGGAGAAATAAATATTACTGTATCAGCGGAAGTTGATGACATGTATCCTGAACCTTGTGGGCCTGACTTTTTAATTAGCAAGAGGTGAGGAAATAATTTAGAATTATACTAGTTGTGCTAAACTGTTCTTACAGTAAATTGAACTGAACTGATGTTTCAGTTAATATAAGTTTTATCGATACTTTAATGTGTCAGTTTTAATTTAATTACTGATACTAGATGTTTCATTAACTCCGTAAATTACTGTATGCAACTATAACATGTTTTGTTGTAGAAAATCAAACTGTGTATTTAGACATTTACTCCACAAATCAGAGGACATGAATTATACCTTTATTTTTATAAAATAAAAAAACAAATTGCAGGAAAATAGGCTCACGGCTGCAGGGTGCATACATACAAGGAAGAGTCAAATGAAATCCTTAATTTGTTTTTGTTTCTTATCTAAAGGGTGTTCCGTACAGGCTGCCGAATTTGAATCGAGTGCTATTGTTTTGTTTTGAGATTGGCAGACCTGTTCTTAACAATGTTGGCATGTGTTGTCATGCCGATTGATGTAGCCTCAATTGTTTTGACTCGTTTCTTGTGGTTTCCTTCCGAAAATCCTTGAATAATCCAGGAGCGTGAAATCCATCCATCCGCTGAGAACGACTGTGTGGTGTTGGTTTTGGGAGGTGGAGTGTGATCTTACACCTTGTGATTTCTTCTTATGGGGGTTTGTGAAATCACAGGTGTACGCCAACAAACCATGAACCATTTTGGAACTGAAGGCGGAAATCATGCGGGTGATTGGAGGCATCAGGACAGACATCTGCGAGAGGGTTATCAATAATTTTGTGGAGCGTATAAATGCATGCAGACTCAGTAGGGATGGACATATGCCTGGCATTATCTTTCATACGTAAATGGGAGATGTTACTGCTTACATATATGTGAAATGTAACTATTTTCATGATATTTTCCCTATTTTTATTTAATTTTCTAATTTGGCATCCTATACGGAACACCCTATAGTAGAGTTCTGTTTGTAAGGTTGCACAAGTTTGCTGCACAGACCTATTGCTGATCTACGTATATTTTCAACTTTGAGTAAGTGCCTTAAGAAGAACAAGTCTTTGGAGTCCACTTGCAGTGACTTATGAGCCATTGCGAAATCCTTTCCACCAATCTGCCTGCCAACTGAGGTCATTGTTGAACTTTCTCCTCCATTAGTAAACTTGATGGTGTGGTAAGCATGCACAGAAATTTTGAATTTTCGTTTGCGAGAAATTTCTGTTTTAGGCTGACGGAAGGCAAGAAACCACTCCTCTTCACTGGTGCAAGTGTGTATAGGAGGCGCCATCTTTAAGATATTTTTGAAGCTCACTTGATTAGTGTTCCAGCCTTGTGGTCGTTTTGTAAATAACAGTTCATACCTCACGTAAATTTGAGGTGTATACAGTCTGCCCTACAATTTTTATTGGACTTTTAAGATTTTCATTTGAGTCATGTAATATATAGGAATAGTAGATAGGCTATTACTGAAAAACGCTAAAAAAAAGCATGCCTATATCGATCAATACTAATCAAAGAAGCCAATTACTTTGTTCCATACCTAATATATATATTGTAGTATGTTATTATTTTCATAATTTACTTTATTCTGTATGAAGACTAAATGCATACTACATTAAATGTGGTTTAATAAATAAATAAAAAAGTAAGCAAAAAATGCAGGCTCAAACTGTGCCATTGCTCTACTACTACTTACATAGTACATCTCCTGTGTGTGTCAAAACATAAGGTGATATATCTACAACTCTACAATGGGAGAAACTAGGCACCAATGATATCAACAGTGTTTCAACGGCACCAGATCCGATTGCAGCAGGACTGGTAACATAGCGGAAGCAACAATCAGGCAACACCGGTAGCTCAGTTCGTAGAACAATGGTAGGACCTGGGTTTAGTTCCTGGTCGAGCCTGTATTTCTTTGCTCACATTTCTAACAAGTACCTACATCTTCTGTGTATACCAAATAATATGGTTATATCTAAATGTACAAAATGTTTGGAAAAAGTATAATTTTCCAATTACGTCATTTCATGATGTATGGCAACAAATGATTACATTTCATGAATTAAATAGCATGCACATTTGTTTTTCAGAGATGTACTTATCAAACCTTTGCGGGTGGAGCCAGAAGGATTCCCAGTTGAAGTTGTAAAATCTTCATTTGTGTGTCCAAAAGGTAAGGCATTTTCTTAACCCGTTAATTTTTTTTGTTAGAAATATATGGGAAAATAAATTTTCATTCTAAAGCTTTGTTGGAATTCCTTTGTTGTTTTCAAGATAAAAATTATTTGAGTACATTGGAATCCCGATTTCATGTTTCCAGATTTTACATTTTCCTAATTATATAAGGGTTGCCCAAATGAAAGTGAGACTCTTCGTTTTTTCTATAATGATTTATTGGTTGGAATATATGAACATGCAGGAAGTAGAAGTTATCTACACATAGTCACCCTCTCTGTTCAAGCTAGTGTCCCAGCTCATCACAAGAGTATGGATACCCTGAGTGAAGGACGTCCGTGGTTGACTACGGAACCATTCTTCAACGGCGTCATGGACCTCAGCATCGTTGGCGGACCGTCGGCCCTTCAGATGGTTTTTAGTGGCCTGAAGATGTGGTAGTCGAAGGGCAAGAGATCGGGGCTCTAAGGAGGATGGTCGAGGACTTCCCAGTGGAAACGTCACAGCAGATCACGGCATACCTGTGCAACATGAGGGCAACATTTACTCTTGAGGGTCGATTACAGTTTGTTTAGGCTAGTGCAGTATGTGGTTGCGTCCAGCCAATCCAAAAGCAATGGGTTCTTCTCGTCGAAGAAAAAAGTGAGCATCACTTTTCTAGCTTTGACGGAGGAATGAGCCTTTTTTGGGCTCCACTAACACCTTCTGCCTTCAAAAATTGAATAACTGCTCGCTGGACCTGTTTGGACGAATCCATGTTGTGAACGTGCTTCTGCACGTGTAAACAACACACTGCACCATCAGATCATACTAGGTATGCATACGATGTATGCTTTCTTACATACAACGCCACCTACCAAAGCAAACACAAAGCTGTGTGTAGTTAAGCTGCAATGCTACGACAAAAGTCTTAGTTTCATTTGCGCAACCCTTATATATTCAACCTTCATTGTTTCAATAAAGCAACAGCTGACCTCTGTGGCATAATTGTTAGCACAGCTGATATGATGCCAGGGTTTCCGCGTTCGAATCCTGGCATTTTCTTTGCGAGTGTACCTTCATCATTTCATCATATAATCACTCAGCGTCAGAGCTGTAACATTTCAGTTGTCATGGCATTACCACACTGGAGACCTGGGTTCGTTTCCTGGCTTTCCAGATCTCAGATTTCCAACAATATCCCTGAAAAAGCAGGTCTGTGGTCATCCAGCCTCTCATCACCTGGGGACAACCTCTTGGAAAGTAACGGTGGCCAAAGCATGGTGCTGATCACATCACATCTACTTTGGCCAAGATGGAGCATATTTGGCACATTACTTCCACACGTCCTATGTGCTTTCATGGCACGGGGGTGGGGGTGGGGGGCTATTTCTTTTCATTATACAATTAAGTTGTAGTTAATATTCACATCATGCATGAAAACTAACTTAAAACTAATCTTTAAGTAATGTTCGAATGGTTCATATTGTAAAAGATCTTTTGTTTTTTTCTGTTTTTATTCCTTTATTATGTGTAATAATTAGTAAATTATCCTTTCAGATTTTGCTGAAGACTCCATAATCACCTGGAGTTTAAGTTTGCCAGCTGATATTGTTGAAGATTCTGCTCGAGCTCAAGTATCTGTTATTGGAGATTTACTTGGACCAGCTATTGAGGTCAGTATATATTGTACAAACATTTGCTATTAAGCGAGGCAATTACTATTCAGGGTTTAAACTGTAGAAAGTTAAGGCTTCATCAAGTTGATGACTCTTAAATACGAAAAGCTTTCCCCTACTACCTTTTAAGAAGTGATGCACCTGACACACTCAGTACCTTCAGTTGGCCTTCACCTGTCGGGGAACAGATACTGACTGTGTTGAATTTTAGTCCAGCTGATTCGTTATTTGCGGTTCTTTGATCTCTGTAGTTGTTCAGTTGAAGAGTTAGCTTTAACGTAAGCGCAATGCATAGATGGACAGAAGTCATGTGCTTTGTTTTGCTGTATTATGTAGCTATATCTGTAAAAGTTGAAAACATATTTTATTTCTCTATGTAAATGTTGCAAGAGGCACGTTTCAACATATTTAACTGTTATTGTGCAAAACTAAATGGATACCACTCGCACTGAAAGAAATATAAGAAATGATTCATGGAATGGATGTGACAGGTGACTGTGAACGTGCGAGTTTCAGTGACTCTGAAGAGACATAGAAACTGATGATTCTGTGTTGACAGACGTCGACAACTACGATGTTGATCTAAAGTTTTATCCTCACAGTGTAACAAAGAAACCTCATAATGCTCCAGATTCCAGGTTTGAAGTGGAATCTTGCAATGAACAAAATTAACCATCTTGGAATGTGCAGCTTACCGCGCATGCTACGTTTGCCTATGGCAGAAATATTAAATGTGAATATGCTTACAAATGAAACATGTGAAAGAAACAAGGAAACGCTAGATCTTTGTCTTGTGACCAAGAAAGAAAAGGAGGATGACGAAAGTGTTTTGCAACAATTGTACCAAAGCAATATGTGTTTATTGCTAATATTATAACAAACTAATTTATTCATAATTGGGAAAGGAGAGCAAGATCCAATGAGGATGTGGCAGTGGCCACTGAAATTAATAGAACGAAGAAGAAAAAAACAATTTCGCGGATAAAGTGAGTACTAGTTTCTCCGTATTTAAACTAATTTATGTTATTGGTCAAATTTGATTGCCAATAATACTATATCTTTAAAACAAGAAAGTTATGTCATAAAAATCACTGTCTTAGCTTCAGTGTTCCTGATTTTTCACGTTAGGTCCCTAGGGTTAGTGACCATATTTCTGGTACTAAACAAAGAACTCCAATTCTTGTCTAAATATCTTGAATTAATATAATTAACAAATAAGAACTTGTAATGTGGGAAAATGTATAATTCGGGAAATTTTTATAACATTTTGCTTCACTGAAACCAGAAAGATAAAATGTTTAAAGTGGGGAAAACATAAATTTGTGATTTTGCTGTATATAAGTTTTTTTTTAATTTGGTGGTATTAGCTCTTAACTGTATGATGAATTTGTCACAAAACTGGCATGTGCAGGTCAAACTGACCCTGATATTTTTTCTTTAATTTTTACAAGCATAAGACCATAAATAAGACAAACAATATTTTTACTCATTATTTATCATGTGATTGCACATAAAGCAAAAATAATTTACACAAATATGTTTTATTTCCACACATTAGAAAGAAAAACATTTAATACTTTATATAAGTACTGAAAATATTTTCAATCAAATTACTGATTTTATAGAAACAGTTGCATCAAATTGTAGATATGATTGGACACATAAGCAAATCTTAGGTTGAGAGCCTCCACGATGGCATAGTGATAATATTTTTGCCTTGTAAGCAATGGGCCCCAGGTTTGAAACCCGATGGAGGCACATAGTGGTTTGGATTCCACTTTAAACTGTAGGTCCAGTCCCGATTAGTCTTATTGTGCATAAAGTGGACTTAAAACACAAACTCACTCATTCTAATCTAGTGTTAAAAGTGAAATATATTTTTGTTCGATTTTGCTCTTCTTGGGTCACTTGACATTCATTGCTTGACTCCTTTGTCTTCCTTTCCATTTTGGAGGTGCAAATGTAGCATTTTTTCCTTTTTCCTGATACCTTGGGAGGAAACGCAATACCGAGAATCTGACTCATCACCTGTTGGAGTTTAAGAGGACAATAATCATTCCAAATGCACCTTAAGATATTTGGCTTGGCTAGTTGAGGTCCCTAGTTTCCATCAAGAGGGTATTTTTTTTAACATTTTCAGCATTTACAGAATAATGGCGAATGTAGCCACTCACTCCAGCAATGTCTAGTATGACACAGAAGATAGCCATTGGCCAGCATTATTACACACCAACACGGACACTTCAAGAGACAAGTTCTTTGCATAGAACAAAAAGTGTCACTACAGAAGGTTGTTTCACGTCGATGGTAACGATTTCGATCACCAGGGAGCAGCACATAGTCACAGCACAGAGCAGCCAGAGCCGATAGGACGAAAGTACTGTGTGTTGACTTGCAAAGAAGACGGTTGGTGTGTGTGTGAGTGTTTATATGGCACCGAAAATTTCAGTCTTTTGGGAGGGGTACATCTGTGCCCTTTCCGACGTTGGTTATAGTTATAGCCAGATAATTAAACAGTGCCAGACGAAAGCCTTCCATGTGTCAAAGAAGGGCATCAACACAGTGTTGAATCGCCATAAAGCTTGCACCGTACCTGTTGCTGGAACCAGTCAAAGTGGGCCTCGGTCATATCGGAAGCCCAAGCGTTCCCCCGATGTTGTGCGGAAAGTGAGATCCTTGGTGCGACGTGAAAACCCTGCAACGCAAAGAGCGATTGCACAGGCAGTGCAATGTTCCCCTGCAACTGTAAATCGCATCATAGCCCAGGATTTACAACTAGTGCGGAAGCACAAGGCTCAAGTTCATAAGCTGCGTGCCTCACATGTCCAGGAGAGGAAGACCAACAGTCGGAAGCTCTACGAACGCCATCTGGCTGGGGACCGCTGGAAGTATGTGGTGTCCCTGGATGAAGCATGGGTGTACCTGTCGGGATGTGATAAAAAAAGGGCCATCTACTATCGTCCACGTGATGCAAGAGGTCGATCTGAGTGGGTACGTGAATGTGCTGAAAGTTTTCCACGTGGGTTCATGGTTGTTGGTGGTTACTGCTATAACGGCAAACTTCCACTGCGCAGAGTGGACAAAAAGGCTAAAATAAATGCAGCCTATTACCAGACGAATATTTTGGATCCACTTTACAGACATGATATCCCTTCTCTCTATGGCAGCGACACATCTCGCGTTGTCATCCACCAGGACAAGGCATCCAGTCATACGGCAAAGTCCACGCAGGCATACATGGATCGGATGGCACGTGAAACGGGCATTCACGCAATCCCCTTTACAGACATTCCTGTGAAATCCCCCGATGCCTCTCCCATGGATTTTTGTGGGTTTCCGTTGTTGAAACGAGCCTTGGGAAGCAGACGGCCCCGCACAATTGAGGGTCTTTGGAAAGCTTGTCAGGAGGAATGGGATCGTTTGGACCAATGTGTTCTTCAACGCAGTCTCCTCCAATGGAAACTTCGCTGCAGGGCCATTGCTGCAAGACAGGGGTATCAAGTGGAGCACCACCGCTGGTGGCGTCACGGATTTTCTTAAGGTGAGGTGGGTTCTAACTTTGTTACCATGGACGTGAAACGACCTTCTGTATTACCGCCACAATCACTATCATTTTCAACGTGTTCATTTTCTGTATCATGTTCATTGTCATGCACATTATCTTTCCAATCCAATAAATCACTTCAGCTGTTGTGGAATGGTTTGAACCCTGGAATGGGCATGGGTGTTCTTTGTGCATGCCTCTTCATCAATTTCATCATAGCATCACTCATCCTCATCTTCATGTTGAGTTAAAAGTGGCGGACAGTTAAGTAAAAGCAAACTAAATCAATAAATCACTTTCAGTGGCAGCAGTCATCCCTTGATTTATTCAGAGCAGCAATAATTGTTTCCTCATGAAAAGCTATGTTTTGTCTTGAACTGGCTACCAAAGTCACTACAAATATTCTTCTACACTAAGCAAAAAGGTTACAAAATAACAGCAATAAACAGAAAAAATAAATTGGATGTGTTCATAAAATGAAATTGTATCTTGATAAGAAAATGTAACATTTATGGTATGGAGCAGGTCAGGCAACCCAGGCACACTCTTGACAATCAGTAGAGCTCAACCAAGATAAAAAAAACTCTGGCAAACATGTGAACTGAAGTGGAAAGTCATTTCTAATTTCTTTTATTTTCCCTTCCCTTGTGTCCGAGTGCTTTGGTGTTGCCTTAGGTGTAAAGCTCCCCCCCACTCGCTTCACTGTCAAAAGCTCAAGAACATTCAATATTACATTTCTGCTTTCTCTGTATACAGTTTTCCCCTTCATGATGATACAAATACTTGGCACTGAATAAAGGTGACAAGATGTTTTGAAGAACCCTGCACATTTTTGGCAGTATCATCCATTCTCCCTCTGTAAACTTACTGATGAAACTTTGATGAAGGGGGTACTGTACCCCCCACAAATCGAGTTGTACCCCCTGTACACCCCATTGGTAATTTGACAGCAGACGCAAGGTGCTACTGTTAAAAGAACATATTTTCAATTTACCCAATCAAAGAAGTGTATATTGTTTATAACTTATAAGCATTATCTTCCTTACCACAAAAATTCAAACTATTGTAAACTTATTCTACTACATTGTGCTTGCTACTAGTTAGTTTATTGATTTATGTTATTGGGAACCTCTTTAAGGGGATGAACATTGTTTAAAATGAGTGTGGAACGACGGAATCAGATTCGCTCTCAGAAAATCACGTTGCAGACGAATGCTGCTTTGCATAAGGGGGATACAGTTTTCTAAAGAAGTGGTTCTGTCGATTCGAAGATAAGATACAAATCTTCATCAGGAGAGTATATGACTGACCCCAATTTCTTTTCAATATTTAAAATGGAATTTTCCGAAACTAAATACTTACACAAACGAGACGAGACAAAACCAGGGAGTCGTAACGTACCCAATTTGCGTTACACGGTACGTTCCATTTTGTAGGAGGAAGAGTATGGTTCCACTGCTGGTACCCATGTAACGTAACGAAATGCAATATCTTATAGAGTGACGTTACAAGGAACGTAACAAAATGTATTATGGTAGATATTAACGTTATAAAGGAACGGAACGAAATGAGCACATTGGAACATAACGTAATATGCAATATGGTATATACTACCGTTACAAGTTACAAGGAACGTAGTAACGAAATGCAATATGGTATATACTAGCGTTACAAAAAAACGTAACGAAATGCAACATGGTAGTAAATAACGGTACATAGGAACGTAATGAATGCAATCCTCCGTAACGGAACGAAGTGAAAGGCAATATGGTTAATTAACGTTACATAGGAATGTAACAAAATGTAAACCACTGTAGCGGAACGGAACAAAATGCAGTTGGGTACATACCATCTGCATAAGGAACGTAAATAAATTCAGTATGGTAGATGTTAACGTTACAAGGAAAGAACAATTCACAAATGTTAGCTGGTAACGTTATAGGCGCGTGACAAATGTAATCTATTAAACATCAAGGAAGAAAAAGGAATAGCCAAAATCTCTTACCTTTCTTTTGAACATTGCGAAAAATAACTCAGTATATCGTATGGGATTAATGTGAAATAGCCGTTAAAAATATGGTTGTTTGTAAAAAAATGAATTTCAACCAGGGTTGATAAAGGGTCAGGAATTTTAAATCAATTCAATTCCGGTTCAGCAGGGAATATTAGCAAGCATAAATGGATCTGGACCGTAAAGAGCCTTTTTATGTTTAAAATATTTCAATTCGTTCCAGGAACATTTTCTCCGGATCAATTGAAATACGGCACAGGGACCTTCTTTCCGGATCAATTTAAAGACTGTCTAAGTTCCATATTGAAATGAAAGAATACGCAACTTGGACCGAATTAAAACTGTGCGATAAAGAAGGTTCCGGTCTTGTTGCGGAACCCAATAGAACCCATTAGAATTTATGGGTTCGTGGACGTTTAACAACCCTGATTTGAAAATTACATTTTTGGCTCGAAATTGAATACAGCTTCCAACTAGTGTAGAAATGAGTAGTCATAGACGTGCGCACGGGGTGCAAAGGGGAGGGGGGCACATGCCCCACCCCCTAATCATTGACGTCTGCCGATATTTTCGACGCAGGGACAAGCAAGGTATTTTTCCATGGGGCATATTAACCAGATAATAGTGTTGCCCCCTCAAGAAACACCACTTGAATTCGAAATTATCGCATTCCTGCATTCCCATTATAATAAATTAATGTATATTACTATGACTGGGATCAAATTATACGCGTGAAATATATACTTTTAGCTGACATTCGTTTTCTAAAGGGGAGATGTGGCCATCCTCGCCCCTTTCAGATTTCCATACTCCTATATTATTATACTTTAATCCAGAAATTTAGGGTTGAGGAATCTTATCGCCGGTTATTAAACGATATTATGCTCTTGAAGAAAATGAAGTATTTCGAAGCCGATGAAAGTTCACAAAGCAACAACGGCGGAAGAAGGTGCAGTGGCACAACCACAGAGGGCAGGGGAGATTAGCCCTCAAACTTGTACGGAAATCAATTCTAGGAGGTAAGGAAGGCAAAAAATTGGACTATAGAAAGAAAGGTTGCAGAATCTAAGAGTAGCAAGACAAAGGGATACTGAAGATGGATTTAGTTTTCACGTCTGTCGTGCACTATTTCTTCCAGACGGTCAAGAGCACCTGCAAGGAGGCACAGAGGGGCAATTGCCCCCTCTTGATTTCTATCTTTATACAAATATAAATAAAGTTATATAAACTTGGACAGTTGCTGCTGCTTACGGTGTACGTTTTGCCCGTGTAAGGTAATAAATAGATGTATTATTAATTTTTGAAACCCCACCGTTCATTTATAAACACACTGTATATGAGTCATTGTGAATTCGAGTCAATTAAAACATTTTGCTTTGTTGGGAGATTATCTATTAGGATAAAATTTGGACATAATGAATCTAAGTAGAGAAAATGCAACTTGTATATCAAAATTGCCATGTCCAACTGATCTCCGAAAGTAGTGTTTAGCACGTCACATTTCAAGTATATTGTAATAATCTTCAATTAAGCCAAACGTTAACGAACAAAACAACTTTTATTTAACTTATAACTTCATGTTATATAAACTACATGAAATACATTTAACAAAGACAAAAGACAAAAGACAATCTCTCTCCAACTCGACTTGCTCACAGTATCTCTTCTAAAATTTTTATCTTTTATATTTTTCGTAACTTCTATCATATATGATTGATTAATTTGAGTCCACTTTATGCACAGTTAGGCTAATCGGGACTGGACCTACAGTTTAAATTGAAATCCCAATCACTTGTGTCTCCACCGGGTATCGAACCCGGGACCCCTTCATTACAAGGCGACGACGCTACCACTGCGCCATCGGGGAGGCCATTTCAAGTATAGTCCATGATTGTATCTAGTAGTATATGAACGAGATGTGTCCCTCCATTCAAACAATACGTGGCTTGTCCCTACCGAACGAAGTGTGTCACTTATAAATTAAGTTTCCGAAAGCAGGTATATTATGCATGAACAGAACAAAAAATACTCGTGAGAAATTACAAAAATTATAAGTAAGTTCGTGGCGGGAGTTATTGACGGTTTTCCCCACAACCTATCCGCTTTAGGTTCCGGGTTCGAGTCCTGGTCTGTAAATATCTTTTTTAGGTGTATCTTAATTAATTTAATCTAATTATCATCCATCTTCATAGTTTCGATTAATTATAAAAGTGACATAAAAGCGAAGCAAAATAAGAACAAATAAAAATAATTGCAAAATGATTACAATGTCAGAACTACATTTGAAAAATAAAATGCGAACAGAAGATTCATTTTCAAACAGGTATTTGGGTAGAATTGTGTAGACAGACAGCATGCTCCCGAAAGTTGCCAATCCACGTGTAGCATTACCTTCGATACTGGGGTTGTGCTTTTTCAGGAAAGTTTGCTCGACGCTCTTCAAGCGTCTTATCAAGAATGCCTCGGTGTTTGCAGCATTACCAACTTATTTTCCGTCGGGAAAATCTTTTTTCTCCTATTTAATCTGCGGTTGGCTCTACAATACATCATATTAAACGAGATACAACAACTGAATTACGGCGAAGTAGGTTAGAAACCCTGCGTGCTCAAGAGCAGCTTCGATAAGGCACCTGAATTGTTTCGAGCTGAACCAGGAAATGGGCGATGTTTATTCCCCAAGGCCATTCCGTAAAACTAATGCCACAAGAAGTTTTCTGTGTGGATTTGTGAGCATGAAATTGTAGGTTAATGATAGTGCTACAAGACGTCAAGTGGATTTATTTTTCTGTTTCGTTATTTTAGATAGCTTTCCTACCTATATAGTTTGAATAACTAATTAATCATTTGATGAGCAGACAAACACGAAGAAGCCGATCCCGTGGCAAATTGGTTAGCGTAATAAACTGCAAAGTCTAATGTCGGATTAGAGCCTGGACTAGAAAATATGTATGGGTTGGGTCATTGTCTTTATACCACTTCCATCACCTATCACATCCTTTATCATCGCGATTAACCGAAAGTGGTAGACGCGAAATAAAAATAGAACCTTTGCATGGAAGTCCGAAAGAGAGGCAAGGGAGGGGGGGGGGGGTGCACGACCCACCTGGAAAATGAAAGTCAACCAAAAACTATATATATATCACACAATTCCATTTCAGCTGCAATAATATATGTTAATTATTGCATGAACATAACTAGCTAACTAACTAACTCTCTAGCCTTCTTAAACCCGAAGGTTCATGGCTGCAGCAACACAGGCCTTCCATCTGTCCCTATCTTGAGCAAGTTCTATATACTCTTTTCCATCCCTACCGATTTCCTTTAGGTCTATCTCAACGTTGTCCCTCCATCTTCGTCTTGGCCTTCCTAAAGTTCTCTTACCATCAGGTTTCCCAACAAGAATCCTGTAAACTCCTCTTTCCTCTCCCATTCGTGCCACATGGCCTGCCCACCTAAGTCTTCTTGATTTAATTATTCTAATTGTCTCCTCATCCCTTTTAGGTCCAAATATTTTCCTAAGGATCTTATTTTCAAATAAGATGAATATGATAACTTCAAATTAAAGCAATGTTTTTTGAGGAGCCAACACTGTTATGCACCTTGTTTGCCCCCCCCCCCCAGGAAAAACTACCTTGCTTGCCCCTCTTTGGAAAAAAACTCAACAAAGTGCATTGTGAGGGAAATGCGTTTCAAGTTGTCAGGCACAGTTCGAGCTCCACAAAAACTTGGTAACAGTAGATCGGAATGTTTCATGCGTGATTTTCAAAGATTTTATGGAGTTTGCACTGTGCCTGGCAACTTGAAACGCATTTCCATCACAATGCACTTTGTTGAGTTCGCCCTTCGTATCCGCAATGCCTCATATTTTCAATTACTTTGAAGCATTTTGGACCATTTTTTATTTTTATAAGCAACTGCATTAATTGATAGAATGATCTTAAACATGAAACTAATTGTTTCTTCCAATGATTAACTGTTTTCTTTGCCTTTCATTACGCTAGGTCACTCAGCCGCTATCTTCGTTGTGAGCCTAGATTAAGTGTGATTGGAGCTTATCCTATATGCTTTCTTCATACAGCATGGCTGTCGGCTACATGTTTGACATCTTAACACAACTTCTTTCAAACATCGCTCATGAAATGTATTTCACCTATCGTCCTACGGGAATCAGAGGGACGTAACTACAAAAATGCTGTTTTCAGTTTCGTGAAAAAAAATCCTCTGAAGAGTATTTGGAGTAAATCGACATTTTCCACTTCTAATGCTTATCTGTAAGGCGGAGTCACGTTTAAGAGTCATATTCCTAAGAATACATTATTTCCTCTCCTATTAATTTGATAAATTAGAGTTAAGTCGCTCTGGTTCTCACACACGCTTTCAGCTCCTATTTTCCAAAATTTGGCACGTTAGGTATTACGCCAGATGTGTCATTTGGGTACGCTACTACATTTTTATTATATGCCTGTGGAGATTCGAACAGTGTTCTCGGCTTGCGAGCCAGGTTATATCGGCGTTAGCGTCCAACGTTTGGAGCGCGTACATTCCTCTAAGCAGGATGCTCCAATGTATGCGCTCGAAACATTGGACGCTAACACCGATTTAAGCTGGCTCGCAAGCCGAGAACACTTCGTCAGGAAAGCTACACTTTTTTACCCATGAAAGTTATTGTCCGTGGCCTGCAAGCAAGGTTCTTGCAACAAACTGCCTCGAGAGAATTATGCGTAGGCTATGTGTGACTTTTCTGTTTCTCAGACCACGTGTGACTACCTACAAATTATGTGAAACAATAACATAAACAACTTCCCATCTGAGTATGAGAAACCACTTGCATTCTAGCCGGGTTCGATTCCTGGTGGAGGCACAGTGATTCGAATTCCACTTTAAACTGTAGGCCCACTCCCAATTAGCCTATCTGTGCATACAAGTGAACTTAAAACAAGACAAACTTTCATTCTAACCTCAGTCACTTATGGGAGCTGCTTAGAAGTAGTAGTGTTGACTGCCATGACTAAAATTTCTGGATCCAAGTTCACTTCGTCTCAACGATTTTATTTGTTGTCCCCTTTATGCACAGTAAGGCTAATCGGGACTGGACCTACAATTTAAAGTGGGATCCGAACCACTTGTGCCTCCACCGGGTATCGAACCCGGGACCCCTCTCTCGACGATTTGACTGAGTCTGCACTCCCTGCGCTGCACTCCGCTGTCTATGCAATGTAGTTTTAAAAGTTATTAACTGAGGTATCCTAGTCACCAATTCCACCGCTGCCACCGGTTAGTCAAGGTGTGACTCATCATCAGCCAGGCTCGGACGAAACGCAACTCATTAAACCGTCGCGGACGAACTGTAGCATTTTTCTAGGAATTTCGCTTTCGGACGAAACGCTACTGAACCGTACAGCAGTCCCAGTGCCTGCTCCAAGTTGCACAGCTGCTTTCGGAGCTCTTGGTTTGGAAAGGGAGTGGGGATGAAGAAAGGGTCTTGATTTTTCATACTGAAGCTCGTTCATTTCGTTCTCCTATTTCCCTTGGTTGAATTTTCTGAGATACGGAATCTACCTCATTTTCCTTTTCATTACGTTTTATTGCGTCACCCACGGTACTCTTACATGTACTTAACATTTTCAATTTCCCTGTACCTGCACCCTTTGGTTAGGTAAAAATAAATAACTGCAGTTCGTCAAATGTTGTATTTTTGTTTTTGTTACCCATTTTTCTCGTACTTCAGTCAGGGGCAATGGAGCTACTGGTAACAGACGTAGTTAGGAAATAGCATGAATTGTTTCTTCCCCGCACTGTAGTTGACCGATAAAAGAACTATGTAAAGTCTCGTTTCTATTACCACAAATTTTACCGCGCAACATGACACGCGGCATGCGACGCTGCATGTGCCAAGCATTTGTTGAAATGGAAACTGTCTGCAACATGCCGCGGCGCAAGTGCCGGGGACAAAAATTGCCCCAAACGATTAAGATGCACAACGTGCGCGGCGACAATGGAAACAGCCTGCAGCAAGTTCCTGGGGCACGGGCATGCGCACTAGAGTAGAAACAGACGACGCGACTGCAATCTGTGGTCCAACAAGATTTAATAACAATGCAAAATCACTTGCAGTCATTCTTACAAAGTTTTCGTATCCACTTTGAAGACGTAAGTCTCTCATCAACGAGTTATATGCTCCTTCCGAATTTCTTTTCGCTAGAAAACTTCTAATCCACCATCTAGGTTGTTTTCGCCTCTTTTTTTTTTTTTTTTGTAGAAATTCATGATACGCGCCTGCCATAACCACAAAACCCGCCATAGCTTTATTGTTCATCTTTACCCAAGTTAAATCACCACCAAATTATTACAATACAAGAGAAGAAACACTGACTACTCTAAAGCACTGCACAACGCTACACTGCGATCCTGCACTCCAGTGTTGTTGCGGACGTATTTTGAAGAAGTAGTTTTGAATTGGAAGCAGTACGAGTACACTAAATGACGCGCAACATGCGCCGGCACATGTTGCACCTCATGGATCTGGAACTTGTCAGAATGGAAACGTAGCTTAACAGAAACAGAAGGCTTTCACGATTTGTCTGAATATTAAAGTGATCTCTTCTTTCACACCCAAACATAAATAACTATTTTCAGATTTGAAACCGTAACAGGGGTGTAAGAGGTGACCTTCCACGTAGTACACCCAATCGTCAACTTCATTCCACGTAGTACACCCTGGACTGCTCTTTGCAGACTAACGAGGCTCTGGCGACTGACCCTATAGCCAGTATAATTCTGTGTGTTCTGTTTTTTGTCATGTGTGCTGAGTGCCCCTTTAGAGCCTCAGCTTTTAACCTAACTCAGAATATTTTAATATTTCAGTTATTCGATATTACAGTTACGTTATTTGTTATGGTAAGGGGCTGGACCCCGTATAACGTGGCGGTTGCAAAATAGCCTAAGTGCTGACGCACCCAAAATTAAAAAAGAAAAAATGTAACGGGGAATATAGCTTTAATAAATGCCTATAAATATTTCACTATCGTTTATATTTATGTACATGTTATTAATTTTGAAATATTGTGAAGAAATGCAACAAAATGCTACATCTTCGATTACTAATGTGAGCCACTGTACATGTTATGTTTATATTTCATGAACGATGCGACACCACAGGTCCCGAGTTCAGATCCCATCCTGTGTATTGTTTTCATTATTTTCTTCGTGATGTCCTTTCATCAATTTTGTCATTGCATCACCCATCCTCGTCTTCGCGATTAGCCAAAAGTGGCAGAAAACCAAAGTTAAATATAACAAATCAAAATCAAACATTACTTTGCAAGACAAGAATGGATAGGTTATTTTGAAGCTGCTGTTATTAAAAGCAAATTGTATGTAGCTTTCCTCGACAGAAGTTTCAAACACAGAAACTGATTGATTGGATAAGGGCTGTGGATTCCTACTCGAGCAGAAAATATATATGTTTCAATTTATTACGTACAACAATAGCAGACTGATTTCCCGCTAAATCAAAGAAAACTTGCATTCACGGTTACAAATTGACGTGTTGAATGACCTTAACTACAGACTTCTCTCACTCCAATTCTGATTAATAGAACAGCACACCACAACGTGGGTCATTAAATATTTCCAACTTACTCTCGAGTTCCTCAACTAAAAATAAATCGACTGCGAGACAAAAACTCCTCTGCGATAACTATATACCACGTTATATGCAGAGTATACGTAAGTTGAAATTCCATCATAATAATTTGAATTCTTCAAGTAGTAGCTACAAATATAATTTTTCATGCATATTTTCTTAGCAAAATATGAAGTTTCTCACTTCACAAGGATAACATATATATAGTATTTCACAAGAGTTTTTAGTTCGAGCTAGTCGTAGGCCTAATATGAATATAAACGTCACTTCATTACTTAGTTTAAAAAAGTGCCAGGCAATCAAAATTCGAGGGTATGCCTGAAATTATTTGTAGTATCTCATGTATCAAGGGGGCTTTTTTAAGTAGTAATAGTAGAAACGTAATTATACTGCATGTTGCAACTGAAACCCTAGCCTCGAAGACCGAAGTCGTTGGGTGGTCCACTCATACACTCGGTACCAAACATTTCAAGTTCGAGTAGACACCTGGGCATGGCTGGTTTTTTTTGTAAGCATCCCTTCATAGATTTAATATGATCATCATTCATCTTCATCGTCGCGATTATCTACAAGTGGCAGAAAAGAGATATAAAACAAGAATAATGTATAACAAACAAAAGAGGATAAAAGGATGAACTGAGTTAATGATAGGAAGTTTTATAACATTACTGTTTCTTGAAGAATCCTGTCCTTTGTTACGATTTTATTTCTCAGTCAGACGTTGCTCAATGTTCACGTCGACTGTCGTCCTTACGTACTTGAAAATTACTTTCATGTCTGCCTATGCTCTTCTTTCAAACGTGGTAGGTGGGCGCTCTGTCTGTTTCTACACAAAAAAGTTTAATGAACCTCCTGTCCAAGAAGACAAGAATTACTGAAAGTAATTTTCAAAATTGTAAGCGGATGAGGGCCCTTGTAAATGATAAAATATACTGTCCTTTTATTCGATTAGTTTTGAGAATCACTTCCCATACAAGTCTTGCCTTCTTGAGAGTCCAATGGCCCTGTCTAGCCACAAACCAGTTGCACAAACGCGGTTTCGTTTGTTTCGTACAACAATTCCATCTAACGTTTCGTTTCTACGTAGTTTCTACTTGCTAAAAGTGCCTTTCATATCGCCCCAGGGCGTTCTCTACTCGGCTGCTTCGTGACCGAAGGTCACGTGTACAAAGTTTGAGGATTCACATTTTCCGATTTTGCGTGGTGCTGCTGCTACGAGCGAACACAAGGGAAAAAACCTTGGACGAAAAGTCCCAGCGCAGCTTCCCTTCTACTCTTCGGCTCGGCCCATAAGGAAGAACGGTCAACTCTCCCCCTCCCCTCCACGCGGTAGTACAGTGCACAGGAGTCGCGGGTCTGCACAGGTTTCTTTCCTTGTGATTCAGTTCGCCTTATCAAGGTCGTGCAGCAAGCAATTATTTTTCGTCTTCCGATAGGAAAAAGCTTGCCTCTCGCTTACGTGGATGAACGGGTAGCACAGATGATTCTTTGGTTGGTCCTTTATGTTTCGTCCTTCAGCAACTTAATCAAAGCACGAATCATTCTCATCGCCAAACACACTGTATTTTTTTAATTGATGTAACACATGTAAACTGAAAAAGAGAGAGAGAGAGAGAGAGAGAGAGAGAAAGAGAAAGAGAGAGAGAGAGAGAAAGATATACATAAACGTTTTCTTACAACAAACGTTTGTTTTCCTATCGTATAAAGTGAACGCACATGTTAAAATTCATCTTGCATAGATAATCAAATTAGAACAAATCCACGTAAAGTGATTTAGTATGCAGAAAATAAATATATTTGTGATAAATACATAGTTAATCAGTAAATTCCAATAACCAGGACTTCTGTCACGCCGAATCTTGTTTACGGATGTTTTCAAACGTTTTGTTTTACAATTTCATTTTTTCACTGACATCCAAAACGAAAATACGTATTATAATTTAATGACTTTCAAAATGTCAAAATACTGTAATGTTACTATGCTGCCGATCACAATTATGAGGCTTCTTCGAACCAGGGTTTCGGAGCGGAGCGGATCAACGCTCCAGCTGTTGCCCACGCTCAGGAGCGAGGAGCGAGATTCTAAGAAATGGTTCGCTCCGCTCCGGAGCGGAGCGATGTCTTAGCCCGCTCCGCTCCGGAGCGGAGCAGCGAGAATCGAAAAATTTCTCGCTCCGCTCCGGAGCGAGGAGCGAAGTTTTAGAAAATAGTTCACTCCGCTCCGGAGCGGAGCGCTACCTTGACACGCTCCGCTCCGGATCGGAGCAGAGGAAGTTGGAAAATTTCTCGCTCCGCTCCGGAGCGAGGAGCGAAATTTTAGAAAATGGTTCACTCCGCTCCGGAGCGGAGCGCTACCTTGACACGCTCCGCTCCGGATCGGAGCAGAGGAAGTTGGAAAATTTCTCGCTCCGCTCCGGAGCGAGGAGCGAAATTTTATAGAATGGTTCACTCCGCTCCGGAGCGAGATTATAAGAACTTGCCCACTCCGCTCCGGAGCGCTCCGAGGTTGGATAATACGAGTGTATACAGAAAACTAACGATCAAGGGTTCCGAGTACATTAGTAATTTTGTTTGTGAAATTTGTACGGCATTTGAACATCGCCTGTTATTGTTGTTATAAAACTGATTATTACTAAAGCTAACGCCACGGAAACAGTCCAGTCAAGATCACGTCACTCACCTACAGTGTTGCCAATAAGCAAGGAATAATCCTTACACAATACACCAGGGAAGGCACAATCAACCGCATACGTACAACGCGCAATGTGTCAACTGTGAAGCGTAGAAGAAGTGTGGAAAACCTGGAGAACCAGGGGTGTGTAGGAGGCAAGGGGAAGCTTTGATCTTCACTGGACTGTTTTCGTGAAGAGAGCGATATTATTATTATTATTATTATTACTATTATTATTATTATTACTATTTTCATTATCACTTTTACTACTCTACTACTACTTCTGGGGACAATATATTTCAATAGCAGGTGTGCCACCTGTGGTTTTATAAGTTGAGAGAATGGAACTCTCATTTCCTGCCACCAGGGATCGCGACTAAAACTCATTTCCGTTCGACTTCTGGTTCGGGCTAAGCACTTCGGCATATCGGTCCGACGTTACAGTCCACACCGTGGGAGAAATGAGTTATTCCGGAATATTGGTTCGAGTAACATTGGTCAAACTACTGCAGAGAATCCATTTGACCTTTCGAACGCCAGGAGCACGCAGAGGAAAGACGAAACAACGTGTACAGAGGAAGATGACAGGCAGACAGGTGTTCATGCAAAACAAAACACTCGCTGGTGCATGATTGCCATATCTAACTTTCTTTGCGCTGGTTATGATGATACTTTGAATGTAGCGAAAGATAAAAGTTTAAAGTAATTGGGAATTCAGGTTGCTAATTTTCACTGTATGTTTGTTCCGGCATAACTCTCGAACGCCTGGAACGATTTCAACCAAACTTGGAACACGTATCACTTGCAATCTCGAAAGAAATACTGTGTAAGACATCTCTGGCACCCCTAGGGGTGAGGGTGGGAAGGGTTGACATGTAAAACGACCGATATTAGTGTGGAATCAATAGTTTTCGGGGTCGCTAAGATTAATAATGACACTCTCAATGCCGTTCAATTCCAAGACACTCCTGGCACCCCTGGGGTGGGAAGGGGGTGACATGTAAAACGAGCCCGACCCTGTGGCCGAGTGGTTAGCACATCGCTCTATGACGCCAGGGGTTCCGGGTTCGAATACCGGCTGGGCATGGATGTTTGTGAGTGGCCATTCATCAAGTTCATCATATCATCACTCATTCTCATCTTCGCAAATTAGCCAAAAGTGGCACAAGAAGCGAAGTAAAATAAAGCAAATCAATCAATTAATTAGTTAGTTCTACTATAGACCTTGAATGATTACCAAGGTTTCAGATGCATGGAACTAACGATTAAAGATTTTATTTGTCGTTGTTGTACATTGTTTGCAATAATTGTAGACAGCTTATAATTCCACTAACCGAGACTGTTTCGGAAGGATCCCTCCATCCGTGTTAAAAAATATTTTAAATGCCCATAAATCAAAGTTCACAGGCACACATACTATGCACATACTTTTAGAAGAGAACACATATTTTAAAACGTCTCTTTAAGAAAGTAACAATACGCGTAAGCCAGAGTCGGTGTAGCACACTTTTAATACGATTGGCAACGCTGCATCTCCCTCGAAAAGGCAACGATCTGTCTGCCAAGTACGTACAACAGCAGAAGTCATGACGCAATGCACCTGCCAAGGAGCGAGCAAGACACTACGCGCCAGTTTCCTCCACCTTTCCTCTTGAAAGGGGAACAAGAAGGCCAATCCGCTAGCCGGTAGCACTGACGTCAGTCACCTACACAAGAAGCGCAGAACACGAAAACAAACAGGGCTGTCGTGTGGGGGAGGTAGCATAAGCAAACGTACAATCCCGCAACACTGATTGCTTGAACGGGTTCATATCCAAATTAAGATAAGGATGAGATATGATGAAATTGAAGAAGGGTCAATCACAAAGAACTCCAATTCCCAGACTGGAGTCGTGAAGCGTTGAGATAACCATTGATGTGGGGGTAGGGCCCAACACATTCCCAATCTCGCTCGGCCATTTGGAGGTGATGTGATCAGCACCACGCTCCGGCCACCTTCCCCCCCCTCCCCCGAGGGTTTCCCCTAGTTATCCATTTATTTGAGTCTGGGTTAGCCCAGGAGCCGCTATATGCTGGGACAAGGCCGGAATAATTTCGAAGTTAGATCATCCACCGCGGGATTCAAACCCTGGTCTCCAGCGTTGCAGTCAGACGCCCTACCGACTAGACCAGCAGTTGCGGTTACACCATTCATATATAAAAATAACTATCTCACCGGATATGAGCTTGCACTTCAAATGCTCCGATTGCGGATCAGAGCACTATTGTATCTCGCCCCGCTCCGGATCGGATCGTGCATGTAAAAATAAGTAACCACTCCGCTCCGGAGCGGAGTGCTGTAGTACCATGCTCCGCTCCGGAGCGGAGTGGTATCGCACCACGCTCGGCTCCGGATCGGAGCGTGGAAGCAGAAACATCCAACCACTCCGCTCCGGAGCGGAGTGCTGTCGTCCTACGCTCCGCTCCGGATCGGAGCGTGCACGTAAAAATTACTAACCACTCCGCTCCGGATCGGAGCGTGCAAGCAAAAATATCCAACCACTCCGCTCCGGAGCGGAGTGCTGTCGTCCCACGCTCCGCTCCGGAGCGAGGAGCGGAGTAGAACTGACGCTTCGAAATCGCTCCGGAGCGCTCCTTTAGTGCGCTCCGCACTCCGCTCCGAAACCCTGCTTGGAACACGCCTTCGATAACGGTATTTGCTATTCGTAACGGATATGTGTATCACTTTTTCGAAACAGACTTTTGTGGAGGGAAAGAACTGTAACGTTACAAAAATAACGAGCACAATTATACGAGAGACCTATGTTATTCTCTCCGGAACACGGCATCGGACACGGTATTGCACATCGGAACGTCTGTATGATACCAGCTATCAATAACGTTGTTGCTTTGAAGCAAGGAGTGTAACGTTTTTACAGTCGTGGCCTCAATTAAGTTACTGGTTAATTGTAACGTTACTATCACTTTCCATACACACTAAAGTTACTAGTCAATACGTGACAAACTTGTTTCTTACCCTGTAACGTTACTGGTTGCCGGCAATGGATGTAACGTTAAAGCGTCACCGAACGACCTACTGCTTTACAGATCAGTTATGGTTCGGTACCGTTATGCACACCTGTAACGTAATGTTCATATACCTGAGGTAACGTTTCTGTTCACGAAAAAAGTTATTCTGTTTCTGGTTGTAACGTAACGGAAACCGTAATTGAAAATACCGTTCCATTTCGTTACGTTACGACTCCCTGGACAAAACAGACCCACTTGGGGGTTACAATATACTCCTGTACCTCACCCATATTTTTCATAACTTTGTAAGAGAGTATTCCGAAAACTATACTTAAATCTAAACTATATATTAAGATATTCTTTTTGAAAATAGAGTCTCGATTAGCCTATCTGAGCATGAAGTGAATCTAGAATAAGTTTTAATAACTTCAGAGTGGAAACCGAAACAAAAATTAGCACAAACAAGAACGAGAAGGATCTCACCACAGGAGACGAGATGAGGCTGTAACAATTCTCGACTTATCGCATCGTGATATAATTCCTAGGTGAAATGAAATTTTTCCTAGACATTTAAACAGGGTGCAATTTGTGATTTTATTAGAGGGGGATCCTTATTTTTACCTATGAATTAGGTATAGCCTACTTATAATTGGACTTTAATTGCTTAAAAACTAATTTTCATATCTAATGCAACACAATCACAACACCATTTTAAGTTAAACCCTAAAGTCAAACTGTAAGAAAATTACATTAGTCAGATGAATGCATGAGATAAATGAGGCTCACTGCAGGTTCTATTGGTAGATTTTGGATTGGATTCACTAGGTATTTGAGTGAGATGGGAATTTTGATTGATTTATTTATTTAACTTCGCATTTATGCCATTTTTGGCTAATTGCCGAGATTCGAACCTGGGACCTCTGGCATCATAGTGCACTATGTGAACCCCTCTGCCATGGAGGCAGCAAGGTGTGAATGTGTTTTGGATTTTCTTTGTAGATGCGAATTTCGAATCTCGTCTTGAGATCGTTCGCTGCGGGACGGTGTAGGTTCGTATCTGGCTCTGGTCGGAATTTATTCGGCCTACGTATAGGGCCAGTGGCAACCCACCATCGTGAGGAAATTAGGGAGCTTCGAACGAGTAAGCGTAATCCGGTCCCGAAAACCTACTATAACGGCTGGGGATACGACTGACCCCCCCGACTATTCCAATACTGGTTGCAGATCTCCACGCTTAGAGGTGATGAAGGAAAGCGTGGGAGGGAGACTGGCAGTCGGTAGGTAAGACAAGGCCCTTCAGGGCTGTTGCGCAAAGGATTATTATTATTGATAGTACACTCAGTGCTTGAAGAGTGTCATTAGGTACAGCTAATTATATAACAAGTAAATGCTTTGTCAAATGGTTCACAAATACGGTATTTCAAAATTAGACTTCTTACGAATTGATCAAGAACCATCTCAACTCAGTTCATTTTTATTATTTAATACAACACCCTATAGATGTCTGAGAAAATATAAAATACATGGCTTCTAAAAGGCATTGGAGTAGTACACATCTGCCATAAACTGTTTAATGATATTTTTATGCAAAGCTATGGGACTTTAAAATTAGAATGAACTGAACTGAAGTGGAAATTTATAAATATGATATAATCAATAATGTGTTTTCTATATCTATTGGGTGGGAGATGATAATTCCTGGTTGGGGTGGCTCAAGACCCTCCTCACCCCGTATAATCTCAACCAGCATTAAAATAAATATATGCATCTTTGTATCTAAAGATAGCTGTTTGGCGGTTATGCGGAGATTTGCTAATTAACTCTGATAAGCTTACTATTCATTTTTCCGCGTATATATTTTTTTTAGTAAGCTTCTCAGAGTTCAGATGCATCTTTGTTCGCAATTTTCACATTTGGAACTCCTGATTTTCCATTCCCTTAAATCTAAATAAACCCAAAACAGGTTTCAGAATTGTTATCTGATTTTAAAATGTGTTTTTTTTTTAAAAAAAAAAGGAAAAAAAAGAAATTCTAAGAAAAACAAAGAAAAAATATTTATGCAAATTTTGCATTAAATGACAGGACATTCGTGTATGCTGTTCTAAAATAGAATATTTCCCATTGCTTCACATTATACCTAATTATCAAAGACGTATTTAGGAGGGTCCAGGGGTTCCAGACCCCCCCCCACCCCTGAAGACTTGCCAAGTAGTAAAAGTAAATAATCAAAATTGTTTATTGTTTATATAAATGTTTATCATTTGGGATATAATTGATGGTTATTTCCGCCGAACATATTGGAAGGGAATGAATTTGACTCATTTGAAGAGTTCCTAAGATTTATGCACACTACTAATGATAATATCCATAAAATATTAATCAGGAACTTTACTTTTCATTGATTGGATCTAACTCCTTTTTTTGTTATTCAATAAATATTAAATTATTTTTCTATTTGACATTAAATTCCTTGCCAGGGCAGTTGTTTTTATGCAAATCATGGCGATCTTCTCTACACGTAAGCTAGATAATGAATACATGCTGTCAGTGGTGGCTGGCAGCTAGTATGATGGGTAGTGCCAACGTGATCAAGAAATCGAAATATTTTCACTAGCATATGTCATAGAAATCTAATGAAAGGGGTAATTTTAATGGAACTTTGTTTACTAAAATTGCAGACAAAAATTCAGAGTTCCTAAGTTTGGTTTATTTTACTTCGCATTTGTACTACTTTTGGCTAATCGCGAAGATAAGGATGAGTGAACACTCACAAAGAACACCGATGCCCAGACCGAGATTCGGCCAGAGTTTCTAAGCAATAAATGCAAATATTAAAATTTCGACACCTGTCACCTTTACCATTTTTTTGATATTTCTAAATAGAATTGATGTTTAAATCTGGCGTTGGACAGCCAAGTTGTTTAACTTTTAATTTAATATCGTATTGTTCCTTGGAAAACGGTGTATGTAATAGTGCTCTAATCTGACTCATATTTACTAACTACCCTCCCTTTCACACACCATCAGACACTTTCACTTCACTAAAAAGAAAAACACTGGACAATTAGAGATACCGAGTCGATCGGTATTCTCACCTTGCTTTGTTTATAATTTGCAACCCCAGCACAGCAGATGGTACATCAACGATCGGTGTTACTAACAACTGAAATATGATTATCTGCTAAATGAACTGTAGATCTACAATTTTTAGAATTCAATACAAGAAATTGAATTATATTTCCAAGTGAAATGCTTATACTGATAGATTTTCCGTGTGATTTTTTACGAATATTAAAGTAAAAAATCCCCTGGTTATGCGAATTCCCTTTGATATTTAGGCAATTCTTTTGTACTTACAGTAAATGTTTTCAAAGTTGTCAACGTCAGTTGCAACACATGAGTGTCTGTGTGCGTGAGAGCAAGGGATATATCTTTTCTTAAGGAAGAAATCGATAACAAAAAAAGTCTGGATGGCTCTTTAGACGCATCTATCTAAATGGTTATATAAATTTGGGGAAGATATTACGTTCGTTCTTGCCAAATATGCAGGAAAGTATCTTTCTCGCGAATTACTTTTCCAACGAGTATTACAAATCAGTCAGGATTAGTCACTTCTCTGTGAAATTTGCAACTATGTCAACACAATGCGAAAGCTCTCGCGTCGTGCCACGACGCGACCTGGCTCGGTTGATTGTCTCATGGCTGCCACTGGGCTACCACCCCACCTCCTTGCTCGTTGACTGCGGAGACTTTTTCATGCCTCCGCGCAGGCCAGACTATGCTGGCCCAGAGCAAGTGAGAGAACAGCTGGGGATACGGCGAAGGAATTGAGGCGGCCCTAAGCTGGAATGCTTACGATATTCGAATCTACTAATTTGTAAATGTATTCATTTAACTATATTTTGGCAAAGCAAGTGCTATTTCTTTTTCTGAGGGTAGAGCCATGGCATGGCGGCTCTCCCCTTAGAGCCGCCGCTGCATGCTGTTATATCAGTATTCTTTTACTATCTTTTACTTATTCATGTAATAATAACAATATTCTTTTACTATCTTTTACTTATTCATATAATAATGACAATATAATATTAATTAATTTACATATTTAATTAATATCTTAATTTAATTTAATGTAATTATTCTATTTATTATTATTGTGACACTTGGTTGGACCCCCACGAAATGTATTTCTAGATACGTGCCTCCTAGGTATGGGTTCTGTACCTGTGAAGTATGTGTGTATATACATATATATACATATATGGGAGGCTGAATTTTATACCCCCCCCCAAATGAAAAACGTTCCTGCGCCACTGATGACATTGCCAGTGGGGTTTAACTCTTCTTGGTCAAGTTGTATGTAGCTAAGATGACAAATGACCTTGAAAGGTCATGAGAGTGATAACCGAGCATGCCTCCTGTAAAAACTGAAAAATGTACAAGAGAGAATCTGTGCTCTACGGAGATCTGACTCATATCATATCAGCTAAGGGTTAAACATATGTGTGGGTGGGTGTCAGTTATATATTCATCTTGCCTTTCAGAGTAAAAAACAAGATATTTGTTATTATGTAACGTACCAGATAATCCTTGAAAAAAATCTAACACAGAAGATAAAAAAAATTTAAGTTTTCATCTTGTGAATAAATTGCTAGAAAATTATAAAACTGGAATAAAAATTATAAACAATGTTTTTGTGAAAAATAAAGTACATAGAAATATTTTTTTTGGCTAGATTTGAGAGTTTGAGAATAGGTATACTGGAAATAGATAACTACATATGAAGGGCTCGGGTGCAAAACATGGTGACTGGAATTTTGGTAATTTCTGATTTCATTAAGAAAAAGGTTATTAGAAGCTATACTATAGATAAATTGTTTTTGTGTTGTGTTTACCAATTTTAGAAGGCTTCACCGAGTCCAATGCAAATTGTGTGACATGGCAATTTTGACTCTAAAATTGAAAGATGGCACATTTTACTTTGTAACTCAAAAATGACCAAAATGTCACTTACCCCGTTTTACACCTGAGCCCTTCATATAGCAAACAGGATAATAACATATTCAATGCAAATCAGTCCAAAATCTCTTCGAGATCTTGATATGGAAACTAAATTCAGTATATATCTTAATGGTTAATATCAATTAGTTGATGTATGTTTTCTATATAAGTAATTGGTATATTTTCCTTAGAATTTGGACAACCTTGTGAGGCTTCCAATGGGATGTGGTGAGCAAAATATGATTTTGTTTGTCCCCAACATCCACGTCATAAATTACCTTGGTGCTACAAATCAGTTAAGCTCAGATTTGAAGAAGCAGGCTATTGAACACATGAAAACAGGTAATCATTTATATACATTTTTATTACAGCATAAACTAAGTTCATGCAATAATGCACTCTTAAATGTTTATATAATAATAATAATATAATACCTTTTATTGTGAAGTTTTTTTAGAATAGTTTTAACTTAACTGTGTGACAGTGACAGTATAGAGTGTCAGTGAAATGGCAAAGCCAGGTACAAGTGCCAGCAAGCTATGGAATGCGTTAAGCTGTTTCAAGGAAGATTTCATCGAAATGGATGGTAAGATTATTCGCTGCACTTTAACTTTAAAAAAAAGGAAATGAAAAAAGATTAGTTTTTTTTTGCATTCCCCTAAAACTATTGTTTTCAATGAGAGCACAATATATACAATTCATGTATAAAAAAGGATACATTAATATAGTGGCGGCCGGCGGCAACTATGATGGGTAGTGCCAACGTGATCAAGTAAATAGAAAAAAAAAACCTCCGCAATGCCCCCCCCCCCCCGCCCCCTCCTTAAGGTTGCGCCACTAGCCAAGATGTTTGTCCTCCTTTGGTAACGTGGAAAACAACATGTGTTTAAGTAATAACGTACTAATCCGATTCATCTTCACTGACTAACCTATCTTTATACACTACAGGAAACTTCCCTAAAAATATAACAATTACAAGAGGAAAGAAAAAACAAATCCTATCACCTTCTCCTCCCCCGTGCACACGTATTCTAACTGGATGTCGAAAATATCTTTGTTATGAAAAGAAATTGTCGAAATGCAAAAGGAAACTTGCATCATCATAGGATATATTGTTAAAAAAGTCTGGATGGCCCTCTTGGTGCATCTATCTATTATCAAAAATGTTCATTTAACTTTGGAAAAATATTAGGTTCGTTTCTCCAAAAGTAGGCAGAAATTACTTCCCCAACGGGTCTTACAAACCAGTCGTATTTAGCAACTTTTTTCTGAAGGTGGCAACTGTGTCGTGTCAACACTGCGAAAGTTCCCTCGCCAGGCCAGGCTAAGACTGGCACGGTTTCTTATGGGCTAACCCTGCCCCCTGCCACTTTGTTCTCGGCTCATGGTGGAAATGTTCCTCGCTGAGACTTCTTCAACCCTCTGCACGTGTGTCAACTTGGTTAGGTCCATGATTAGGCCAGCTCTTCGGCAGCACGGACTGTTGCCTTGCGAGGCTATGAACGAAACAGCTGGCAATGCAGTGAGGAGGTTGGGGTGGTCGTCACGTCAGCTTGACCGGCAAGATTCGAATCTCCTTGTCTGTAAACTATCAATGTATTCATTTAACTTTACTTGGCGACGTATGAATTTCTTCTGAGGGTAGTGCCATGGCACGGCAGCTCTATCCCTTGAGCCGCCGCTGCATTAACATGAAATTGAATGTATCCCTTTATATAAAAGGTAAAGTGGCCCCCTGTTCTTAGTATCACACCATGAAGGTGTATGGAGGGTGTGGGGGTAACGCCCCACACTTTCTTGATCCTGTCATGAGTGGGGGTGATGTAATCAGCATCATGCCCCTGACCGCCTTTACCCCCAAGGGTTTCCCCCAGGTACCCATGTCATTCGACGCTGGGTGGGCACCGGGGCCACTTCCAACGTTAGAAAAGTTCCCGGATTTGAACTGGCTGGGGATCGAACCCGGGACCTTTAGCGTGGTAGTCAGACACCTAACTGACTGAGCCACATGAATGGTATATATTGCGCTTCATTTAAAATAATATTTTTAGTGCAGTGCAGAAAAACTAGTTCTTTTTTCCCCCTTTTTTTGGCAATAATTTTACCTTTTTTTGTCCTTTTTAGAGGAAAACATTTCCCTTTAAAATCCAGCCTCTAATCATTATAATCATAATCATCATGGTTTTGTAATTTCCCAGCAGAAGAGAATGAAAATGCATTTCAGTGTTGCTTCTAAGAAGTTTTATATTTTTTGCTGTTCAATTATTTTCAAGAGTGTTATGTAAACTTTATTCATTTGACTAGCATGTAATTCTGAACATTATGAGCTTCTTTATTAGTAAGTTAAAACATTACATAAATATCTGGAAATTTGTTTTAGAAAATCTGGAAATTTAATTTGGCAGAATGAATGGGGACTAATTTAGATTGAAACTTGACTTTGTGACATTGACCTGATCTTTACATGTCTATAGCTTACCAATTGTACTGGAATGTTCAGGAATTCTTGGAATAGACAGAACCTGTTTAAAATATCTAATTTGTTCATATGAAACACTTAGTAAGAACTTTCTGTAAGTCTGTTTACATTTGAAGTTCTACACATTTTTGTGACCTCTGCAATTATTGAACATTATTTCAGTATTTTCATGAGCTTGTTGCCCAGTCAGACAGCAAATATATGTACATGTGTATAATGTAAGTTCACACGTTCACAGTTTCCTTGTAGAAAATAAAATGGTTTGTTAATCTCTTTAATTTAATACAGGGCTAGCATAAATGATTCATACGTTTTGAAAAGGCTATATTTTCAAAAGTATTACACGTACACACATGAAAGATATATGAAAAGAACCACAAACTCACCAAGTTTATACATCCTCTACAAATGTTCGATATGTGCCCCTTTGATTACACGACACATGTCCAGACGATACTCGAGCTCATTCCATACATTTTTTAGCATAGTCCTGTCAATGGTCTGCACTGCAGCACTGATGAGTTCTTTGAGCTCGACTAAGGATTATGGTACTGGGGTACGTAAACAAGGTCCTTAACATACCCCCACAGGAAAAAGTCGCAGGGCGTTAAATCAGGAGATCGGGGAAGCCAGGGGAACAAAGCTAGGTCATTCTCACAAACATGCCCAATCCAGCGATGCGAAAGTTCATCATTTAGGTAGTCACGAACTGGGATGTTCCAATGAGGGGGTACCCCGTCTTGTTGGAAGAGAAAATCCCTGAAGTCAGCACTGAGTTGCGGGAAGAACCACAACTGCAACATATGCAGGTAACATTTACCGGTCACAGTTTGCTCAGCAAAGAAAATGGCCCATACATCTTTGTTCGTGACACTGCACAGAAAACATTCACCTTTGGCGAATCTCTTTCAACTGTCACAACTGCACGTGGATTTTCCGTGCCCCAGAATTGCACATTATGACAATTCACATTCCCGGATAAGTGGAACATTACTTCATCGCTGAATATCAACTTGGCAGCGAAATCCTCACTTCCTGCATGTTGACGCAAAATTCTAGTCGACTGGCGAATACACAATACAAACTTGGTGAGTTTGTGGTTCTTTTCATATATCTTTCATGTGTGTACGTGAAATACTTTTGAAAATATAGCCTTTTCAAAACGAATGAATCATTTATGGTAGTCCTGTATATGTAATATGTGACTGCAGTGGGTTTTACCTTTGGAACTCATATTTAGACATTAACTGTACACACCCATGGCATATAAATTATACATTGATATTCATAAATAATAACAAAATGGCAAAATTTTGCACTATAGTAACATTAGATAGGTTAGAACAGTAAAATATTGGTAATTTTTACTATTTAACCTCTTTCATTCCTTCTTGTACTAAAATGTCAACATTCTCAAAGGAAATATATTTGTTGTATGACAGTTGTATTATTTGATTAATTTTGTACTCGAGTGTATTGAGGTAGGATCGTCGCTGTGACGTGGTAGACTACCTCAGAGCTCCTCATGCCTCGTGGCTCGAGCGAGGTGGAAAGGGGGCGGTGCTAGTAGTTGCAACGGCAGATCGCTTGACGTCGGACTGGGAATCGAGCAGTGCCTTGACGTTTGTACGGGGTGTAATACCTGTAATTACGTGTTCGTATTGAATAAAGAGTAAGTCAAGGAAACTGATTCTTATTACTTCCCGTCGTCATAAGTATGGCGCCCGAACAGAAGGACTCGATCGTCTACGTCGTTAGAATCTGGTTGTAGCTGTTAGATGGAAGAATTCAACTTTTTCGTCTGTGATGTTGGAACGTAAGTACTGAACTTTTTCTATGTGGAAAAGAAGAATGACGAATAACTTTATCGTGCTGTGATTGTAGCACCGAAACTATAAAATAGTTGTACTGAATACGGCGACTAAAATTCTTAGCTAGCAGTAACTGAAATTGAAAATGGCTACAAAAAAGGAATTGAAGTTTCTCTTTAAACAATTTGAAGCTAGACTCGCGGAACAAGTCAATAGTGTTGAAGCTAACGTCAAAGCTGATATTAATAGTGTTGAAGCTAATGTCAAAGCTGATATTAACAGTGTTGAAAGGAACGTCAAAGCGGATATTAATAGTGTTGAGGCCAGTGTAAGTAATGTAGGCACCAGCATAGGTCTCTTAAGGCAAGACTTCGAATTATTGGAAGCACGAGTCGAAAAGAAAGTGTCTGATAATTTGGTCGAAACAAAGGAATGCGCCCATGAACTAAAGGAACAAGTGGTCAACTTGAGCACGAAATTAGAAGAGAAGATAAACGAGGTTTCTGTTACGTGTGTAAATCAACATAAAAAATTGAGAGAGGTTTTCGATTCTCATGTAAAACAGGTAGAAAATGAATGCGTAGAAATTAAGAAAACACTCGAAATAAATCAAAAGAAGTTTGAAAGTTTAGTCAACCTTGTACATGGAAATGAAAGTAGTATGAAGGAGTTGTTTAATAACATTAGTGGACATGAAGTTGCTATTGATGAGTTGAATAGTAAATTTAACGAAATTAGTGTTAAGTCTGGACAAACTATTCAAGATCTAAACTTGAGCGTTCAATCCGTTCAACAGAAAATATCTAGTAATGACATTACTGTTAAGGGTTGCTTACAACAACTTACAGAGAGTACTAACAAATATGAGGTTCTAGATGATAAGCTGGAGAATATTCGGTATCAAGTTAGAGATTTAACGAATGATTTTTCCATTTTAAGAGTAAGTGCTGAACCGGTAAAATCTTCTTTAGGGTTAGAAACTAGAGTACAAGGCTTAGTTAGTCCTGATGTTCCTAGATTGTCTGAACAGCAAAGGGAAGCAAGGAAAGCTTCTTTACCCATTGAAAAAACTGAATATATCACGTTTAGAAAGCAAAGACCATTACGTAAAGGAGAATCTGATTCAGATGTAAAATCTTCTAGCTCTGAAACTAAAGTTCAGTTAAGGGGGCTTAAACGTAAATCTGCAAGTAGCTATAAGACAGGTAGAGTTGCGAAAAGCATGTCAAGAGATAAATTTCATGATAGTAGTTCGGAAAGTGGAACTGATCACAAAAGTAGTAGTTACAGAAGGAAGTTTGTACCTAGTACACTTAAGTACTCTGATCTAGATAGGTTACCTAAATTTACTGCAACTAGGATGGATTATTTAGCGTCACAATTTCTTCAAGAGGTTGAGGATCGCTTGGATATGTTAAATGTTCCCAAAAAAGATTACATGAAGTATGTACCAATGCTTTTGAAAGGTGTTGCTAAAAATTGGTTCTCTCAGGAGAAACTACACATTGTAGATTATAGTTCTTTTAAGGTTCTTTTCCTTAATGCCTTTGAAAGTGCATCGTGGAAGTCAACATGTCTTGCAAATGTCTTGTGCAAGAGATACAGCAAAGAAAGTAGACAAACTCTGTTAAATTATTTCTGGTCACAGATTAATTTACTTAATTCCATTCAGCCAGACATGCCAGAACAGCAAAAAACTATTTTAGTAGCCCAACAGTTACCAAATAGAGTTAGAGAAGCAATCTTAAATCAACCTAATATTAGTCTTGGTACCGCTGCGGAATTGGTTGCGCGTCATGAAGCTTTGTATGCAAGTGCTGAAGGTGAAAGTAGGAGAGATGGAAGGCCTGTTGGTATTAGACAAGTACAAGTTGTTAATGAAACTAAAAGAAATAATCAATCTAGAGTAAGCAATATGCAAAATTCTAACACAAGCCATGAGACTAATGTAAGGAATTCTGGTAATTTCAGGAGATATGCCACTGATAATAATAGTAGTAATGATAGTAGATCTGGTCAGAGATCTTGGAGAGTAAACCGTTTTCCATATTCTGGTAATAACTATAGAAACAGTAACTTTCGAGGTAGATACAATTATAGTAACCAAAATCGTATAAATGCTGATAATAGTAGACCTAGGTATAGAAATACTAGTACAAACACTGTGTCACACGATGATGTTCACAACAATCCTCAAAGAAGTGAACCTAGATCTAGTACTAGGGAAGAAATAGAAAATGGTAATGGTGGGTCTTCACTTAGGGTGAATGCGCCCTGGTTTGTGCCTGAACAACCTTTAAACTAGATAGTGAGTCTATTGTTATTGTGACACAGAATAGCATAGACGAAGATGAGAATATTGTGTCAGTAGCCAATCTTAATACTGAAGATTTAAGAAACAAACTTTGTAATGAAAATTCTAGTAAAGCAAACTGTGAATCATGCCTTAAAAATGTATGTAGGGTAGATACTAATTTTTATGAAGACTTGTTAGAAGATGAAGCGAAATATAGTTCTAATAACTTAATGTTACCTGTAAACCTCAGGAACAAAGTCAAGAATACAACTTCTATCTTTGCAAATATTAATGGGATAGAGAGTAAATGCTTAGTAGATAGTGGTAGTGACATTTGTTTGATGTCAGAGAACAAATGGAAAAGTATTACTAGCGAAGTCACCAGACCTAAATTAGAGCCAATAGAAGATATTATTTTGGTTGACTATTCTGGAAAAAGAAAACAGAAAGTACTTGGAAAATTTTGTGTTGATATAGAAATGGAAGATATTATGTTTTTTGTTCAGTTTGTTGTCGTCAAAGATTTGACAGTAGACATTCTTTTAGGTTTAGATTTTTTGTATAATGTAGAGGCTCTTGTAAACTTCAAGGAAAATTCTTTATTGTTACACACCAAACAAGGTGAAAGGTTAGTTAAATTATTACCTATATCTTGTCCAACTTTTGATGTGAGTGAAGAGGCAGAGAGTAGTTGTCTTAATGTAACACAAAAGTCAAAGGAGGAAATAACTGTTGCTAGTGTAGAAGATCTTAAATTAAAAGCTATGCAAGCTGAAATACTCGGTGAAGATGAAAAGAACCAACTGTTTGATTTGTTACTTGAATTTAGGATGTTGTTTGATGAAAAACCTGGTTTATGTACTAAATATGAACATCATATTGAATTAGATACAACAGAACCTTTAGTTTCTAAGCCATATCGAATACCTTATCATTACAGACAAAATGTTAGAGATCATATTCAAAAATTACTTGAGTGGGACATTATAGAACTTTCTGATTCACCTTATTTAAATCCACTAGTAATAGTTCCTAAGTCTGATAGAAGTGTAAGAGTATGTACTGACTTCAGGAATATTAATCAACACCAAAAAGTTAGTCAAATTAGACCAATTAATATTGAAGAGGCATTACAAGGATTTGTTGGTAGACCATATGTATCACTGATCGATATGTCCTCTGGATTTCACCAGATTTTGTTGTCAGAGTCATCTAAAAAGTATACTGCATTTTTGTTTGAAGGTAGACAATACCAATACAAACGTTTAGTATTTGGTACATGTAATGGAGTACAAGCATTTACGATGGCAATGACCAAGGTATTAGGCGACATTCTGTCAGAGAATGTTATTATTTATGTTGATGATTTATGCATTAGAAGTGAATCTTTAGAAAGTCACATAGAACATTTAAGAAGTGTATTTTCTAAATTAAGAGAGAGTGGTATGACTGTACGTCTCAAAAAGACATTCCTCTGTAAAGAAAAGTTATTGTACTTGGGTCACATTATTGACAAAACAGGTATAAGAGTAAATCCAGAAAGAGTAGAGGCTATTCTCAACCTTCCTACTCCGAAGGATGTAAAGACACTTCAAAAAATAATAGGTTGTTTCTCTTGGATGAGAAGATTCATTCCAAACTTTGCTACCATATGTGCACCTTTATATGAATTGTTAAGGAAAGGTAAGAAATGGATATGGACTAAGAAGGAACAAGAGAGTTTTGATTTGCTCAAACAAGAAATTTCTAATGATGCTAAACTATTTCATCCTGATCTTAATCAAAGGTTTTATGTCCAGGGAGATGCTTCCTTACTTGGCATCGGAGGATATTTGTATCAAATAATTGATGGCGAGAAAAGAATAATAAGTTATGTAAGTCGTACACTGAAAGGTTATGAGAAACAATACACCATAACCGAGCTAGAATGTTTAAGTCTTTTATTTTGTATTGAGAAATGTAATCAATATCTTTTGGGTAAAGAATTTACTTTAGTTTGTGATCATAAGTGTCTCACTTGGCTGAACCATTCGAAGAATTGGAACCCTCGCTTATTGCGTTGGTCCCTTCAACTTCAAAAATACCAGTTCATTGTAGAATACTGCAAAGGATCTGACAATGGCCTAGCGGACTTATTGTCCAGACAATTTTCAGAGTCAGAGCCGATTTTGATGCACATCAACAATAATGTAAGGTTTAAAAATGAAGTATTGGATATACCTGTAGAGTTGTTAGTCCAAGAACAGTACAATGATAAGTTATTTCAACCTATTATTGATTATTTGAACAATTGTGAAAGTGTAAGTGTAAGTTTACCTCAAAGGTGTAGAAATTGGAAAAAGTTTTATAAAGTATGCAATGGAATTTTGATGATAAGAGATTTTCACTTTGAGAACATCTGGAAAATATGTATACCTCAATCTTTAGTTTCGGTAATACTGAGGAATTATCATGACAATATGGGCCACTTTGGTTGTGAAAAGGTACTCAGAAGAGTTAGGAAACTGTACTTTTGGCCTGGTATGAGAAAAGGTATTCTGAGTTATATCAAAGATTGTGAACTATGTATGAGAACGAAGCCGAGTAGACATCCGCCCAAGGGCATATTCCAACAACATTGTAACCAAGGTGAAACTATTTTGTTTTTAGATATACAAGGACCATTAATTAAAGGTTCACAAGGAGAAAGGTTTCTTCTAACCTTACAAGATGCTAACACTAAATATCTGTTTGCTTATCCAATGAGGTCAAGTACAGCCAACAGTATTGTAAAAGCCTTGCTAGAAGGATATGTCAGGCATTTTGGCATTCCACACAGGTTGGTTAGTGATAACGCCACGGTGTTTCATTCTAACAAATATGTGGACACTTTAACAAGCTTAGGTATAAAATTGGCGTATACCCCAATATATCACCCTAGTTCTAATTTAGTTGAGAGAATTCATTCCGAACTCAACCGGCTTATGCGTGTTTTTTGTAAAAACAAACACAAAGAGTGGCCGAAATATATAGATGTAGTGGTAAGCTTATTAAATGATAGTGTACACACACAGCTAGGATTTGCTCCCTCAGAGTTACAACTAAACAGAGATCTTAACTCATGTATTTTGAATCATTTTAATTTACCGCCTAATGAAATTTCTCTGTGGAAAGACAAACTATACATGGCTTTTGTAAAAGGTTTCCAAGCAAGGAAGAAAAAAAATGACAAGTACAACTTACAACAAGAAAATAGACCTGAAGTTAAAATAAAAGACCTGGTATTTGTAAAAACACATTATCTTAGCAGCCTCCTAGAAAATCGCACTAAAAAGTACTGTGAGGTCTATGAAGGCCCGTATATGGTAATTGACAAACAAGCAACTAATGTATACATTGTAATAGATTTGAAAACTGGCAATATCAGTGGTAACCATCACAGTGATAATCTAAAAATCTGGAATTGTACCATTGAAAAGAGAAGTTGTTATTTAAGCCAATTGGAAAAACTAAATCCAAAATTGTACAAACATTTGTTTTGGGTAGATCAAAGAAAGATTTAGATTTTGTTTCAAATTATTTATATTTATTTGCTATTTTTATATTTTCTTTAACATAAATGTTGTTGTATTGATTATATTTGATCATGATGTATACCAGTTTAACTGTAACTACACAAAGTATGAGTGTAGATAACATAACGATGTGTAAATTATAAATGGGTATTTTATTTTGTAAAAATTTCACTTGAAGGAAATTTTTCTCCCAAGAGAGGGGAGTTATGACAGTTGTATTATTTGATTAATTTTGTACTCGAGTGTATTGAGGTAGGATCGTCGCTGTGACGTGGTAGACTACCTCAGAGCTCCTCATGCCTCGTGGCTCGAGCGAGGTGGAAAGGGGGCGGTGCTAGTAGTTGAAACGGCAGATCGCTTGACGTCGGACTGGGAATCGAGCAGTGCCTTGACGTTTGTACGGGGTGTAATACCTGTAATTACGTGTTCGTATTGAATAAAGAGTAAGTCAAGGAAACTGATTCTTATTACTTCCCGTCGTCATAGTTGCATACAAAAACTTTTATTTATTTTTCAGCTGATTCCATTTACAACATTTGACAATTGTGTTTCTTCACACTTTTTCTATGTTTTACCACATTCTTTAATCCAAAGTATATTAGGCATAGGGAAATTCTGTGAAAAGTAATAGTAAGAATTTTGTCATTCACTCTTTACAAACTTAATTGGATTATTAACTGAAAGAGCTATGTACATTTCTCTCAGGTTATCAAAGAGAATTAAACTACCGCCATGACGATGGATCGTATTCTGCATTTGGTAATGATGACAAGGAAGGCTCAATGTGGCTGACCGCTTTCGTTGTCAAGTCTTTTGCCCAAGCAAGGGACCACATTTTTATAGATGATGAGGATTTGAAGAACAGCATGAGATGGATCACAAAAAAGCAACTTGAAAATGGATGCTTTCCTTTCCATGGGCAGATTTTCCATAAAGATTTGAAAGTAAGTACACTTATATTATTCTACCAAAATATCTACAGGGTGTCTCACATAAAATTGATACATATATTATGTATGGTTTATTACAGGTGTACCAGTTTTATGTGGGACACCCTGTATAGTCAACTTGGTGTCAAAGCACATTAAGTGGTCAACTTTTAATTTGTGCATCACTGTTGTTTGAGAGTGTCCATTCATCAATTTTCATCTAATCATCACTCATCCTCATCATTTGCAATTAGAAGCAAGAGAAAAGTGACATACAGGGTGGGAAATAACCTTTTGCTAGGGGTCTGCAGGAAAAAGTAACAACAATTAAGAAATTATGGTAATACCAAATGTTTACTACGACAATTGTGGTTACAAAAACAAAATTAAAAGTTAGTTCACGACAAAGCACCTTGCTTCAAGACAAATGCTAAAACCAAGACTTTCTTCGGCGAAGTGGCATTGACTTCTTCAGCAGTTCTGAATGGCCGGGTGCATCACCGGACCTGAATGCAGCGGAGCACTTTGGGGCTATTCTGAAGGATGCAGTTGAGTCCTTGATGATAGTGGAGCGCGGGCCGGACCGCTATTCCCGGGCAACACTCCTTGCACATCTGGAGCAAGTCCTCCGTGACATGGAATGAAATACGGACTGTTTGCGAATCTTCTGAGCTCCTACCCTGATCGTCTTCGTGCTGTGAGAGAAGCAAACGGCGGACATACTAACTTTTAATTTTGTTTTTATAACCACAATTGTCGTAGTAAACATTTGGTATTACCATAATTTCTTAATTGTTGTTACTTTTTATTGTGGACCCCTAGCAAAAGGTTATTTCCCATCCTGTGCAATAACAAAAATACGATACAAGTACAAAATATCTGTAGCCTCAGAAGATATGCTCTTCTTTCCCCTAGTACTACAAGGACAACTGTGTTGTAATATTGAATCAATAAATATTTAGTCTAATAATTAATTAAATATCTAAGCCATATACACCTTAATTTCTGAATAATACTAATACATAATGCTCTGAATGTTAGTAACAGAAGTTCTGCATTAGAATGCAATGTTAATTGTGTAGTGCTTTAACTATACACTACATTTCGAGAGAGCATCTCTTTTCTCATCTTCAGGTGAACACATTTCGTTTGCCAGTGGTGGGGAATGAACCTATGTCATGAAGTAGTTGTTTAGAGCACTGGTCTGTCGTAGGTTTGGTTCCCACCACTGTCAAGAAGAAATTTGTTCATCTAAAGGCGAGAGAAGAAGTGCTCTCTACAAATGCAGTTCAAAGCACTAGACAACGGAAAATGTCCAATTAACAGTGCATGCTGATACTAATATAGTAATAAATATTGTAGAACCACTTCTTCACATGGCTCCTCTTTCAGATTGGCTGAATTAATAGACAAACCATGTGTTCCTGCTGCTCATCCTTACTATCCTAGAGCTGTTGAAGCTTTCCCCAACACAAAGGGTTGCATATTCGATAATGGCACTGCTGTTTCAAGGCCAGGACAACACCATAAGTTGGTGGATCTATACTAGCAAAACATGTGAGGTACAATCAACAATGTTACAACTCCACATGAATTGATAATAGTAAAAATAGAAACAATAATTGAAGCGGTTACATGAAAAATATTGTACCCACCAAAATCCAAGTGCCACAGAAACAGCATAACAATCAGTCTTGTTGCTTTCCTTTTATACGTTTTTCCTCGAACAGAAAGTTCCACAGTGCAGAAAACTCTTTCATCTGTTCATAAAAGTGTCACCACTATATATTCTATAATGCAAAAACAATTTTTCCCGAACTTAATGTTGGTTACAATTTTGTTCGTCTGATCGATTCAATTGTCACTCAATAAATGGAACATGCAGAATCAGAATACTTTGTTATATAAATATATTATTACTTTCAGGGAGGTTTGACATCTGATTCATCGCCAACTGGACTCACTGCATATATTCTTATTGCTCTTCTGGAAACTCAGATTGAAATGTCACCATCTGTGGTTTCCAATGGATTATTTTGCCTGAAGGGAGAGCAAGATCCTGATTTGTATACACTGTCCCTGGTCACTTATGCCTTCACAGTCATGAATGAGACTCAGCTTGCAGAGGAATATCTGGAAAGGTTATTAGGACTAGCAACTAGAGAAAATGACTTACTATGGTGGGAGAAGGGTAGGTGTAGCTTTTGTTATTAATGTGAAACAATATCAATGTTCTTCTTGAAGGTTCGCATAACCACTTTTTGTACATGCAAAATAATCTAACACAGTTATTTTTAGTGTTTTTTATTTATTTTATCTGCGACGTTTTGTTCTGGTTTCCCAGAACTTTCTCAAACTACACTAAGATATACATACAAGAACACAACCTTACATGGCTTGTCACTCTACACTTCTGGAATGAAACGTCACAGATAAAATCAATTAAAACCACTAAAAATAACTGTGTTAGATTATTTTGCATGTGGAGCAATGTTTTAGACCTCCTCATGTGAGGTGACTGATAACCTCAACTTTTCACACAATATTGTTTAAATGAAGCAATCACCATTAACAGAACTGGAAGCAACGGATTGCTTTAATTGAGGCTTGAACTGGGTCATTGCTTCAAATGTGATTTTCTCATGTATCCACTAGTCGCTACAGTTCCTTCCAAAAGCTGTCCTCCTAGTAGTGCCAACTTTTGAAAAAAATTGTATGGGCTGAACTCCAAGGGTTTTTTTTTTCCCCCAATTTTGTAATTTTTATGCAATAATCTTTGTCAGAAGTAGGCTGAGAATTTGCCCTAAATTGCCTTTTTTGTTGTTCCTTTACCAGAAAATGTGGTGTTTTATATTTAAAATTCCTTTCAGGTAATTTTTAGAGGCCTTTTTTTTGCCTATTTTAATCATAATTGCCTATTTCAAAGATGACTGCTTTTTGAGTGCCTAATCTGAGAAAATTATGAAAAAACTGTTGATGTTGATCAATTTTAGTGTCTATTTTATACTTTTTGGTGCTTTTATGCCTGTCTGTTTTGAGAGTTTTAGTGCCTATCGATCTTCATCCTCGTTATAAACCCTTTTCTCCGTTACTTTCCTTATAACAATGCAACCAAGGATATGTTATATCTTCCTTGATGTTTTTAGAATTATTAATTTGTTGGTGACTTACAAAACCACTGTTTTTCTTAAACTATAGATAGTTTTCTATGAAATATTTTGATAACACTCAGTCAGTAATTAAGTTATGAAAATTTTTAAATATATAATGATAAAACATTTTGTTTCCTTAAGTGCCAGGATTTTTTTCTAAAATAAAGCATAACAACAAGCAAATTATTGGCTGGGCTCGAACCCCACAGGCCCACGTAAGTTGATGCCACTGCTCCTCTCCTTTTGTTTATACAGTATCACAGCAAACGCCTGTATTCTTCTTTTTCTCATTGTTCCTGGACATCATCTCAGTTGTCAATTTTAGCTAGAAGCTGCTAAAACTGGTGAAATTGTATTACCCCTTGATGACAAAATTCATGAAGAAAATGACAGCTGGCTTTTCTGGTTTCTTTGGAACTCTTCAGTGATTAATTTGGAAGACTAAAGACTAAGAGCGCTTGCACACGTACTGGTATTTTGTCGGAGTCAGTATCAGGAACGACACCAACATGGATATTGCACATGCACTAATAAAATCGGGGTTCTTGCCTATACGCGAAGTAATGTGTGGATGGTTCCTGCTACCTCCACTTTACAAAACAACTTCTTCCTTGACACAGCTAAAATTTATGGGTTCTGTGTCCTCTTTTGCATTACGTGAGATGCAGTGGGATTTTGTCCAACTGCCTATTTGTGTATTGGGGGTGAAGAGAGAGGGGAGCTCCAACTGCACATCAACCTCTCTGTGGTTGTTCCAGAAAATTTATCATGCAGGGCTACGTGTGCATCTGTACCATTAACCCCCCATTGATTTCTGGTGCTGACAATATTGGTGTCAGAATCCACACTGATTCTGCAAACACTCTGAGTAATACAATAGCCAATAGCCTGTTGCCAGTTTGCAGCACTCGTCTCAGTCATAACAATTGGTCACCTCATGTGAAAGAATACTCAGATGTATGAGGGCTGTGCAATGAAGACTGAGACTGATTTCTTATGTTACCTTGTATGTTATACTTTTTAATTACCATATTTGAAAAAAGAGTGGGTTTTCGTACATAATACCTGTAGATGGCAGCAGCATACATGTCTTCAGTTGGTAGCACTGTTCCTTTACTTAATTGTTGTTCATGTTTCGCAAAAATGGAATTGAAGCGAGGCAAGCAGTATGTGGCAAAAATATTCTATTTCCTTTTGAAGCATACACCTGCAGAAACTTGCAAAAAGATTAAGCAAGCCAATGGTGAGTTTGGGCTACCTCGTTCTACTGTCTATATGGTGTAAGGAGTCCAAAGAAGGCAGAATTTCAGCAGTTAAGCAAGGTGATCCTGTCACTTCAGCAAGTGCAGTTACAGAAGTCAACATTAATACAGCTGCTGTGATTGTCCATGAAGATTGATGGATAACAATAAGGCAACTTAGGCTGGCTTTAGACGAAAGCATTTCCTTTAACATTATGCTAGAGCCATTCGTCTCTACCTAAAACCATTTAATACAAAGCGTTATTCCTCTGGGTTTAATAGTTATCGTCTTATAAAAATGTGAAGCGATCCATTGTTTACATCTGACCATGACCTAGAGGTTGCTTCTGATTTGATTATGCTCCAAAAAATGCTACAGAAATAGAATGGATCCTATCCTTGTGAAATGTCATGGCATCTGAAATGCCATAAGATTTTTCACTTTACACAGTAGCGTTTTTGTTATGGCGTAAATGTTAAGAAAAATGCTAAGGATAATGCTTTCATCTAAAGCGGCCTTAGTGAAGCCCTGGGAATTTCAACTGGCAGTATTTTCACAATTCCCCATGATCATCTACATATGACCCAGGTTTGTGCCTGATGGGTGCCACCGCGGCTGTTGACTCCAGAGCAGGAGACTGTTTGAGTGGATACAAGCAAGCACTGTATGGAATAAGAAGCTACGTGGCCATCAATTTATGCCATGTGTTTGGGGACTGGCAGAAATGTTGTCATAGTACATTGAAGCGTGTGGGCACTACTTTGAAAAAGATTATGTCAACTTTGAAACAGAGTAATAAATAGTTGGAAAAAAGAAGTTGGTCTCAATCTTCTTTGAACAGCCCTCATGTGTATCCACATCAGGAAAAAGGCTAATGGTTTATCAGTAAAATTGTCGATAAATATCCAGTCTTACATTTCTGTAATTAGCTGACATAGTTCTTTCATTTTATTTTTATCGCAATTGAAACCAAAATCACGTATTTAATTTTTTTTAAAAAAATATTTATTCTCACCTATGTTGAATAAATTTGATTTATTTGATATGCACACAAAGTTGGACATAACATTTATGAGTATGTTAAATAATTATAGAGTGGCAGAAAAATTATTTTGAAAAAAAGTACCCAGGGATGTCAGGGAATTTAGTTGTGCAAAATAAGTAGGAACCCTACTTACCATTGTGATGTAATAGTACACTTAAAACCAATAATGACTTGTTCTCTGTTATATACACATACTTCTTTGTTGTTAAAAAGTATATGTTTTGTTACCACCCTTGTAGGAGCAAATTCTCTTAGCTTAAATGTTGAGATCACAGGATATGCCATTTTATCACTGGTAAAATTAGGAGGAGAGGAAAATATGATAAATGCTCTGAGAGCTGTTCGCTGGATTTCACAACAAAGAAACTCGCAAGGAGGATTTGTTTCAACACAAGTAAGTAGGAAGTACTAACATTTTGTAGACTCAAACAAAAGTTCTCGATTTTTTACTTAGCCTCCAATCAACATTGGAAATAAATGCCAGCTTAACTTAGGTGGTAGCTGAGAGCACTTGTTTGAATCATGTCATCATGAAAGGATAGCAGAAATTGCTATTTTGTTGGCTGCTTGTATTGTTTATACTTATTTTGTATCTTGGAGATTTTCAGTAAGTTGTTTTTTTTAAATAAGAGGGATACAGATTTATTTTAATTACCTTTTCACCTTCACGTTTATAGAAATATTATATTAACCTATTTCAATTGAGCAAGAGTTGTTTCAAAAATTGAAACTAATTTCATGACTTTTGTCAAAGCATAAGCATATGTATGTACATAAAAAAGGAAGAATTAGATTAAATGCCGAGATTTATTAAAATATTGTTGTAGTTCTTTAATGTGAAAAGTTTTTGAACCCTAACAATTGCATTTTAAAATTTGGTTATGATTTCAACATTTGTCAAAACTTATTCAAGATTCATGCACATCAACCTTGAGGCTTAAAGCTCTGAACATACTCGTATTTGATATTATTTTGTGATGGTCAACCACATGCTTTTGTAAGTTGATGACTTGTCGTCCACAGGATACAGTAATTGCTTTAGAGGCAATCACCAAGTATGCTACAATTTTATCTAAAGATGATGTCGATCTTACGGTGCTAGCAGTCGCTTCAGAGTTCGAGGAGACATTCCTAGTAAGACCTGAAAACAATCTGCTTTATCAACGTCAGCATCTACCAGTGCTACCAACACAAGTTGAAATAATGGCTGAAGGGGATGGTTGTGCCCTAGTCCAGGTAAATCATAGATTGATGCTAAAGAAAATTAAATACCCCAGTTCATACATACATAATTATGTGTCTATATATGTGTGTGTGTGTGTGTCTTCTTACACCACATGCTATTACTTGTTACCTGTCAAGAATGTTCAGGGACAGAATAAAATATCACATTATTTCATTTAGCTTATTTGTGCCTTATGCTAAAATATTATACTAGAGATTTCTCATATGTCTTCAGGAAGACTAAATTATTTGAGATTGGTTTTCACTGTCACCATTATTTACTTATCCTTATGCACAGTGTGATAGAATAATGCAAGCATGAGCCTGATATATGAGACTGCATATCACCACAGTAACTGTTTTCCTGATTCTGGCATCTGTGGTGGAAGTGGATCAAGTGGCATTCATTTTGAGGCTCGGACCATACCATAGTGGCTTGTGGCAAAAGCACAATGATATGGCTTTCGAGCCGATTATCTCCATTCTTCCTTGTTAATGCTATGAGAAAGTAATGAAATGCCAGCCTCTTTTGTGTGTAGTGGTAGCGAGAACAGCGTACGCTGAACCTCGCCCGCTCAATAAAGATATATTATTATTATTATTATTATTAGGGGGCAAGGGGAGGCAGTTACCCTCCCCCCCAGTTTTTACCACTTTTTGGCCGCGCACTATGGCTTTTAATGATAAGTCTTTTCCACAAAGATCAAGTAAACTTTCCTTATCCTCCAGTTTTTGCACCCAGTCAGTAGCACTTATTTTTTTTTTTTTTTTGTTAACATTCTCGACAGGAAAGAATGGAATAATATATGTGCAAGTTCTGTCCCCAGTCTTTACTATGTGCATTTTAATGTATTTTAAAATGCACGCTTTAACACTATTTGCTGTAAAGAGTTTTTTTTGTGAGAGTTTATCATTTGAAATGGCATTCTATATTTGTGAATAAGTTAATACAAATAAAAACAAAACATATTTTGATGTTCACTGTTCAATGTAGAAATCTAAGAATGGAACAAGTTTAACCTGGACTTTAAGGCATGGCATGCCATTGCTCTACCAACTGTGGTATTGAGCCAATCCTGGTTTCATCTGATTTTTCATTTCCACTGTATGTGGTAATTATTGCAGTCAATACTGCTACATGATCTGTTGCCTTTGAAACATTGGTCATATTTATGTCAGCACTGAACTGAATATTACTTTACATTTGTTACATGCAGGAGTTGTACTATGTAGAAATTCGAGTGAAAAATACAGGTTCAACAATATTCAGTTCTGTGCTGGAGGTACTTGCCATTAATTCATCACTGTTTCAAGGGCAACAGATTTCGTTGTGGCACCACTGACTTAGACAATTTTTACACAGGTAATACAGGGGAACCTAAAAATCAAGCCAAACCAAGGCTGGCTCAGTAGCTCAATTGACAGAGCAATGTCATGGTTTGGCAGAGACCTAGTTCAAGTCCTGGTCAAACCTGCATTTTGTGCCTAAATTTCTACATAGTACATATCCTTTGTGTGTCTAAATGTAAGGTAATAATACTTCACTGATTTCAAAGGAATATACGATTGACATGTCACTGGAATATTGTTGTTTGACCCATTTCAATCTTTGAATTTGTTTTGAGTTCTAACAGGGATTAACGTAAGTTTCATGGTGGATGCAGTAAATGCCGTTTCAATTTTGCATACATAAAGTTTCATGTTTCCATGTTGCAATTTGGATGTTATTTTCCTATTAATTTCGAATGACCACTACCTTCATTAACAGAGGATACGTCATCTGGGATGGAGCGGAAAATAACATCCAGTTTGCAATGCGGAAACATGAAACTTTAGGTAAGCAATAACAAGTTTGTTCTTGATTAAAAGTTTCCTAATTATAGCCGTTATTATTAGTGTATATTATTTTAGGCTATATTGAAGTACAATGTGAAGACACCCAAAGGAAGTGATGCATTTAGTTTACAAGTTACCACAGAACCTGTTGCCTCTGTTGACCACTGCACAGTTCAAAGGCTTAAGCTGTGCATGAATTATAAGCTGGCTGATGGCGAATCAAATATGGCAGTTGTAGAAGTTGGTATGATATCTGGATATATGGTAGATAAATTGTCTCTTGAGAGCCTCAAACAGGATGAATCATTAAGTAAGTTATTGCAATGTTTCTTTCGTTTTATTTTCACCTCTGTGTTGCAATATTGAAATTGTGTATTTTGATGTTCTAAAAATTTATTTTGCCAGTCACTGTGGTGGAGTGGTTAGCACATTGTGCTGCAATGCCAAGGGTCCTGGGTTCGAATCCCAGCCTGGGCATGGATGTTTGTGAGTGTCCATTCATCAATTTCATCATATCGTCACTCATCCCCATCTTCGCAAATTAGCCAAAAGTGGCACAAAAAGCAAAGTAAAATAAATCAAATCAATCAATCAATCAATCAATTAAAAATTTGTTTTATTTTATTATGGGCTGACATCCATGGCAGAGTGGTTAACACAGCACCCTACAACTCAAGGGTCCTAGGTTCGAATCCTGGACCAGACATTTGTGTTATTTGTGAGTGTGTCTTCTTCAATTTCATCACTCATCCTCATCTTCGAGATAACCAAAAGTGGCAGAAGAGCGAAGTAAAATAACCTAATAGAATCAATCGGTTATTTGATCATGAATGTGTGCAAAATTAATCTGCTTATTTTTGAAGAATAAATGTGTTTTATTTATCATGAAAAATATTGGTTAGAAAGGACAGGTTATTAACATGAAACACGAGTTACCATATGCATGTTCAAGTAGTGCTTTCCTGAAAGCATAGTATCTAATGCTTTTAACTTGTAATTCTGAGATTCTGTGTTTGATTCCTGGTGGAGGCACAGATTTAGGTGCAGTACTGATAAAATGAGCTTGAGCCTCTTTAAGTAGCATGGCAAATTATTGGATAATATGAGCCAGTATTGTATTAATTTTTATCAACAAATGCAGGTGACATATCATGTGTTGCTTGTTATTTTGGTGTGTAATCTCCCTTTTGCATTTGCTTCACTGCACCCAGCATGTAGAAACTTAAATTTAACTTGCAGATGCTCTAGATACTGATTTACTTGTTATCCATTATTTCTAGGCTTATTTAAAAGAGCATGGATGAAAATGTCAGAAAAAAATATACTAATTTTCTTTGTATCCTTACAGATATTAAGAGATGGGAAGAAGACAAGGACAAAGTAAACGTGTATTTTGAAAGTCTTTCTGAAAAATTGATCTGTATTGCATTCCTTGTTGCTCAGGAATCAGAAGTAGAAAATCCTAAACCAGCTCAAGTCAAGTTATATGATTATTATCAGCAAGAACTGTCTATTTCTGTGGTATGTTCACTTTTCAACAAATTGTTACTACAAAGGCTGTCGCAGAGAAGGTGAGACTAATTCCTGTATAGGAAAACAGCGACCTCCATTGGCTAGCAAATGTACTAGGTTGAGAATTTGGTTCATTAGCTGCTGCTTGAGACCAAAATGAGCGCAATAGGTCAAAAAGTCGTGACTGCGTAACAGTTAAAAGACAAGCATGTACATGGACCTCTCCAAGAATCATTAAAATGAAAGAAAAAAATTACAAACCACAAAATTTTTATTCAGAATCAGCCATATCGAGTAGACGTACATTTTTTTCAGAATAGGCACCATTGACAGCTAAGCAAGCGTCCATACGCTCCTGCCACTTTGTGAATGTCTTTGAAAATTCGTCGTCAGGTAGCGAACTGAAGAAAATTTGTGCTGCGGTGATCACTTCTTTGTAAAGCGGCCTTTAAAAGTGGAAATAGCGAAAAGTCCGGGCTGTATGCTGTATGCTATGTGCACTTAGCACTCTCACAGACATATGCCTATCATCACGAATAATTGCTGCAACAGTATTCACTAGCATCTTGTTAATCACGGACGGTCATTGTCCAGGATGCGGAAGCAAAGAGCCTGATTCGTGCCCATCTTCAAACAACTTGTGCCATCGGTACACTGTGGCTCTACTCAGTCTGTCTTGATCGTCATATGCCTGTTGGAACATTGCATATGTTTCCGAAGCACTTTTCCCTAAACGCCAACAAAATTTTATGGCATGTTGCTGTTCATCTTGAATACTCATCGCGAAAAAGCAATATTATACACAAAAACCTGGAGGGATAAACGAAACACGTTCCACGTAAATCAACACAGCTGCTCACTAACGTGGTTTCGCAACATGTGACAACTTGCTACGGAAACAGAATGAGTCATCCTACACGACGCGACTAGTGCCGAAACCATAGGCAGTGTTGCCAAGCCAGGAAAAAATCTGCCTCACCTTCTCTGCGACAGCCTTTGTACAAATTACAACTGGAAATATCGATGTTGCGATGATGGCTTTATCCGAGAATCAATCACCTGTCAGTTTTATCAAATTGATACTTACCTAGGTATAAGTACACTGGAACCATGCTGAAAATACTTACATGCGGGAAAATTTAAAATTGAGGAAAATTTTATAGCAATTTACTATCTTGGGACCATCATGATTTTATGTATAATGTGTGAAAATGTAATACCAGGGATTAGCCAGAAGTGACAGAAAAAATATGTGCAATAAGAAAAATACAAATGAAATGTTTTAATTTTATATCAGATTGGTACACTGTTCATTTAATAAAGTCCATGAAATTTATATTGCAACTCTGTTGATATTTATTAGGGATGTGGTGGATATCAGTTTATTGGTAATCGGGCAGATAATTTTGCCAAATTAATATTTCTATGTAGTTATTAATTGATTTCACAATTGCACAAGTACCATTTTTGTTATTGTTAATATAAATTTTGAGGCATGAATCATGTTCCCTGGTTTTCGTAAAATAAGATTAATATCCAATGGAAAGTTTCTTTTTCTATGTCAAAAATCCACCAAAGTCAAGATCAAATATATTAAGGAGGTGAATAAATCATACAGCCAATCTATATTGCACAGGTATCAATAAAACACTTATATTGTGTGGAACCAATTTTACAGGAGAATAAAAATAAATATTACAAGTCTTGAACATCAGGACAATGCAAATCATATGCATATGAAAATTGGAAAGCTGTGGTGGTTCAGGTGCTAAAACATCTGACTGCTTTGTGGGAGACCCAGCTTCAATTCCTAGGGTGGGTGATTTCAGGAGGATTTTTCTCAGAAATGTTCCTGCATTAAGCAGCTGTGCAAGTTCACCCACTGTCTAAAAATGGGTGATAACTGGGGAGGGGGAGGTGTAGGCAGCCAGAGCATGGTGCTGATCACATCACCACCACAAATAGCCGAGATTATAAATGTGTGGGTCTCTGCTTCCACATGTCCGTATATGTGTTCACATACGATGCAATGTGCAGGGCGTAGGTGGCTTCATATGAGAATTAGAATACAAGCAATTTGGTATTTGATTTTATTCACAATGACAAAATGAAAAACAAGTGTAGTATATATGTGTTATGAAAAACTTAAACTACTGGTATATAAAAATTAGAAGATACTCAGCAACACACATTTAAAAATACTACATCACAAAGGAAAATATTAATAACTATATTTAATATTGCGGACATTTGCTTGGAACACACCAATATGGTTCCCCCTAGACCTAACCTGTTTCTATCATGACCATTTGTACCCAGCCTAACTCCTTTACATTTTATAAGGAGTGTGAAGGGACTTTAGAATCACCCTGTAGTTTACATTTTCTGTAAATCATTTTTTGTTGGCTCTAAATAATACTTCTATAAAATTGTAAGATGTTTTCTGGTGTTCATCAGTTCCTACAATACAGATACCAAATCCATTATTTTTTCAGGAGTATATTTTGGAGGACAAATGTGAATTTGAGAAGCTTCCCCATCCAGAGCCAATGCCTTTTGATGACATAATAGAACCTGTTCCAATTATTGTTCATAAAGCTGATGAAGGTAAATTTTAGTTCAGTCTTGACGTTGTGAAAAATTCTTGTGTTTACTTTATATGTGAATCAGATGATTGATTGATTGGTGGCGTTTTCTCCCATGTTATCTGGTTTACCACCCGTAAAGCAACTTTTTTCATGTATGTATTATAGAAATTGCCAGAAAATTTTAAGTTTACTTCTGTATTTATTTTACTTGCATGCCTGCATTAGTGTTTCCTTTCTTTATATCTAATTAATATGTAATAACAAATAAGAACGGTTGTGGTAAACAAGGTCAAATTTTCAGAATACACAACTGATTGATTGATTGAATTAAAATTTTTGGGTGCATCGCTGGGGTGGCACCAGGGGGCCACAAGGGGGTGCTTCTGCACCCCTTAATTTTCTTCAGCACCCCTATGTTCAACTGAAAATACTAACCTTTAGAGTGTCATATTATGTCATGTCATATTGAGTGCCAAAAGTTAGGTACTGAAGTAAGATCATTATTATTTTATTTTATTTATTTTCACCTATAACAGAGCTTTCGCTCCAATTACAATAGGCTTACATATATTGTAAACAATTAAAAAATACAATTTCAATAATACAAAACAAAAGAACAAATAGAGCAAATCTACACTAATCATTGATTAAAGAATACTAGCACAAATTTTATAGAAAACATAAATATGACATTTACAGAAGTGTAACAAGATACATATCTATATGCAGACATTGATATATACATATATAAACAAATGTACATACATACAGGCATAATTATATTTACAAACATACCTACGTATACAAAAAACATCTATAATTATTTGATTTGTTCATGACATTCTTTGAAGGACAGACAGAAATTGCTTGAATGGCATAGCAAAATCAAAGTCTTCATGGTTTCTGACTATTTCATTGTGTTTAATACATAATCTTAGAATGGGCGAATTCTGGTGCACTGTTGAGTGGGATTTGTTGTAATAAAGAGCCTGCCTGAACCGTAACATGTCCTTCTTAGCATTAAAGTTTAATGTTTGGAGGAGACTTGGACTGTCAACTAGCCCATTGACTAACTTATATAAGAATAATTGATCTGATACCACTCTTCTATTGTACAAAGGTGTAACATTGAATTCACTGAGTGTTTGTTTATATGATACCTGATCCTGAAAAGATTATCTTTTGTATTTTTTGTAATACAAGTACCACTAGATTTGGTTAATTTCAGTTTGTTTATGGCTTCATTGCATTCTGCGTTGGTGATAAAATCTGCCACCAACGCTGAGATACTATCATATCAGAGGATTCAGAGATGTTATATGTTGGAAGCATTATTGTATACAACAGGCAAGAAGCACTGAAAGAGATGCCGACAAACATATTTTCTTGCACTTTCCTGTACTGGCCGCAGCCTCTATAAAGATCAGTAGCCGTTTTTCTCCTTTCGTCAGCATTGATGTTGTGAATTTTTTCTTCTGTTGTTTCTCCAAGTGATCTCTTTGTGCTTTTCAATAATTGCCTGTAGCTTCATGTGAGTTATGTTTTTCTTCTTCTTTTTTTTGCATTGTTGATAAACGATTTATTTTCTGCTTACTTTCTCTTCCTTGCACTGGAGAAAAAATTTAAGCTTCTTTCAAGGTATCACCAGGCCGTGCTTGGGAAATTACTTTATGCGAGTTGTAACGTGAAGGGTAGTTTTCTTGTTGACACGTAACATGTCTAGTAAACATACCATTTCGGGCTTTTTCAAACATTGTTAAGGAAGAGCCCCAATGTTCACGAAGAAATTTTACAGTTCGTTGTTGGAGATAGTGCAGCAGAAGGAATTTTAACGAAGATGTAGTTGTTGTGCACTTCACGTTTTGTCCTGAAGTGGTAGACGGAAGGTACATACTATGTATTATGTACTGTACTATGTGTACCTTTATTTGTTACATTGAAAGGTTCAAAAATTGCATTTTTAGAGGCAATGATAATTTCATTTGGCATTTCACTACATAGTTCAATAAGACTGCAACATGTATCTGAATGTTTACACTATATGGCCACTTTCTTCGAGTATATGACTTAATACATATCATCATGGACGTCCAAGGGGAGGACAAGGGGGGCACAGCCTCTCTGTGAAATGGATGTCAATCGAAAGTTATATATTTCACACATATAATTTTATTTCAGTCAGTTATATATGTTAATCATTTTCGGTGATTAGGGGTGCAGTTGCCCCTGCTTTTTGCTATTTTTGCTCCCACACTATGCTAAACCTTATCTACCAAGGGAAAGTAACTGTCCTTGTCCCCCCCCCCCCCCTCACCAGTTTTGAAAGGTTGCATTCATGTTTCATGTTTTTGTTATTTTCAGCATCGCACCCCCTAAATTTCTTTCCAAACCTCATCAGTACCCGTAGATGATTAATCCTGGTGCCGCTGCTGGTGCATTAGCATATATGGTCATTTTACACCCTTCAATATATGTGGGGAAAATCCCCTTATCTAAAAACCTTTACCTGGAAGTTGAAAGAGGAGTGTAAAAAGCCCCTTGATGAAGGTTAAAAGTGCAGGTTGTAAAGGAACCTGCACAGGACAAACACAACACATTAAAAACGTAAGGACACAGTAAAAAAATTTCCTCATAGAGAGAGTGGAAAAGGCCCGCTCTTGTTACAAAGCTAAAAACATTAGTTAAAACACTTTCATCATCATCTCCCAACATGGATAAATCACTAGAAAGGTTAAAACTTTGCCTAAGAAAATTGAAATCTGCACATTCAAGAAAGATGTATCGAACATTCAAAAATACATTACAAACACAGCTCAGCAGTTCATCCAGCCTTGAAATTAATATTGATAATGACAAGACCCTCACTTATGGACACCATTTCTGCAACAAATACAAACTAACATATGCAGGCCAGCAGACAAACTGTAGTTACAGCACACCTAGCACTAAATTCAACATGAACTTACCCACATATTATTATTATTATTATTAGCAGCAGCAGCACAAGAATATGTAGAGATAACTCATCTTCATGCTTCTACAGAATGTAATTATTTTATGTTTATACCTAAAATGAAAACACTTTTATCTACTTCCAATAGGTTCTGATGCAAGGCAACCATTTGCAGTCATCCCTCCTATTCTGAATGGACCAAACCGGACCTCATTTCCAGATATTTCAAATGTGGGAGAAGATTCTTTTCCAAGATTTATTCGACCTACGTGGCCACCTGCAGGTAAATTATGCAGTAAATATAAAGATATTTCAGTACAGTAGTATTTTTTAAACATACTAAATTGACATAGAATCTGAAAGTCAAATAAGATTGTTCCCATACATTTTCCTAAATTGTACATGAAATGGAAAATATTCAATTCCTTGGCCTGGCTGCACGATCACAGTAGGAGAAAATGGCTACTTAGGGTCAGTTTTTCAATGTATAATTAAGGTATATCATGCAAGAGTCTCTACGCAGGCCTCTCATTAAGTGCTGTACCTGTATGTTGAGCTACGAGCGCATACCATAGCGCTAACCCATCCCTGCAATTTATCAGGTGGGAGTCCCTACTTACGGCGTTCATTCTCTATGTATGCATCTCTGTCTGGCTCTATGCAACTCTCTCTTGAACGAGTCAGAACCTGGTATTTATACCTCCGGCAAAACTGGCCTGCCCCCAACCACCAGGGAAAAGGCCCTTTTGTTACCTTTTAAACTAGAAAGCTGTTGGGGGAAAAGTAACCGTTGACTTCCCCGGCTACCGAGCAAGAGGCAACTTTGACAAGAGCATTTACAAACATACAAATTTGGCACATATATTTTCCATTTTACAGCTGTGTGCGTCAAAAGCCACATATTTAAACACCAGGTTGTGTGCCAATCGATGTGGTTTGAAACTATTCTAAGATTAGGGTCAGTTTTTCAATATAATTAAGGTTTATATATTTCTGTACTTCAGCATTGCCAACACACTATGTATTTTGAAGTGCGAACTTAGGATTGGCTAACTGGCACTTACATACACATTGAAAAACCCGGTGCTGGTTAAGACTGGTGATTATCTCGAACTGTCAGATAGTTAAAGAAAAGATTAACTGGACATTGAAAAGACGGTCCTTAGTGGTGTACGCTGAGTCAAGATCTGAGCTATCTCACAGTAATGTAGTGTTGGCATTGAAAAAGTGAGCAGGTGAAGGACCACCAACTCCTAAAGCACCATCATCTCATTGAAATGAAGAGTTTTATGCACATCTACTAATCAGTTGCTGTTCTGTATTTAATCTCTGGCTTCAGGCTTTGCTGATAGTCTAGCTAGCCTATTCTATGTAGCTAGGTCTGAATAGAACATCTACTAGATCTTATTGTATGTACGTATCTGATATCAGAAAGATATCAGTCTCAATTTATTCTCTTAAACAATAACATTCCCTTCAGAACTCATTTATTCGCAATTTTTTTTATTTTTGCAATGTACTTCTTTTTTAAAAATATATAACATGCCTATTATTAAAAATATTGGCTACTCACCGGGAATTCTGCATGAATTATTGGCTCCAGGAATTATGTGTGAAATCTGCTTGAATTTTTATCCGAAGATGTGAAAAATTGCAACTTTTATTAATCCAAATCCTATTGAATTTATACATATTTATAAATGCTCTGAGGCAAATTTTTCAGAGTTTAGTTTTTATTTTTATCCAGGAAGGAAAATAAAACAGAATTCTCTCAACTCATTTACTTTGTTAGTGTCTTTTGCAGAACAATGTCGGACAAACGGAATATAAGATATCTTGAAGATGATTATGTAAATTTTAGTCTGAAATTCTTATACAATTAACAATTTTTCATAGATTAGAATAGAAACTGTAACATATGTGACTTGTGTTTGTAGATATATTTCGAGTCTTAGTATGTAAAGTGGCAATGTTAAATCCGCACTTTAAACTAAATATTTTAAATATATATCCCGTTTAATTTGATTAGAATTTTTGGATACATTGGAATCACACACCCTTTATATTCTCAATATATTTGTGTGTGTATGTGTGTGGGTGGTGAGAGACAGTAATACGTAAGTTGAAATAGAGAAACATGTGCTTGTAGCAGGCACGGTTGGCTGTATAGCACAAATGTGCAGTGAACCACCAGTAATATACAAAATAAACAATAACTGAGATGTTCATAAGCGTATAGTGGCAAATTCTCTTAGTGAGAAGAAGAACCCGCGTCCCAGAGCCACTCAGCTCCCCTCTAGTTCCGTTTGGTGCAAAGTCTCCGCTGAACCTCCTCAAGGCAACCCCTACCATGCTAAAAGCATAGGACGGCTAGCAGAAGCTCGACACATACATATGGCGAAAATACATGCAGTCGGATACTCCAGGAAGGTCGTCGAGTCAAAACGGACATGTGCAGTTCGTAGTAACACCAGCGAGCTGGAGTGAACCACACTCTTCTCTCTTCCAGTGTTGCACTATGTGTTTCAATTTGAATTGATTTGGCATTCTCTTTGTATTATTTATATTTTACAAGACTTACTAGATTAATGAAGAGGGTGTAATGTAAATGTAGAGGTGACCCCAAACGAAAGCTAGAAATAAAGATGATGGGACAAATAAGATAAATATGATAGAAAACAACTTGCCTACACATTCAGAATTTTTTTTCTTTAAGATGGAAACACTTCAGGAGGAAGGAGCCGAAATGTCAAAAATAGCATGAGGGCGAGGGGTCGCTTATCGGACAAGACTTAAACAACCTTTTGGTCTTCTTATGTCAGACTGAACGCTTTTGTTGACATGTTAGGCTTTTTAGGTTTAGTTGTCTTAGAATATATACACTGCAATTTCCGGGGCTTTACCGTGCTTGACCAAAAATGTAGTATTTACTCTTTATTCAAGCCTAACCTAACAATGAAGGCATTTCGCACTTACGGCAGAAGACGACCAAAAAGTTGTTTGGGTTTCGTTCGATCAGTTATACTCTAGCACGAGAGGGTGTTCGAGGGGACATGCGCGATTGACTTTGTTACGTGTCATTGTCTCCATACTTGTTAGTTTGTTTTGAAGTGCGTGGGTGGTGATTGAAATATATTTGGCGTGGTGATACGTTGAGTGGAGTGAGGTGGATTGTGTATTGGAAGGAGTGTAGTTGTTGCTGTGCGAGAAGTTAACTTATTGCATATGCATAGAATAGAATCAAATCGCTTTGATTTAGCGATATACTTTCGAATAGTTATATAAGAATTATCTTGTAATCAAGGAGTCTTGGGTTCGATTACTGATACATACTCATTTTAGCAGGCAGAGATTTGTATTTTTAACTGTAGGTTCAGGATCCAGTTCCAATAATATAGTCTTATTTGACAGTGGTGGGACCAGAAAAGAGTTGGCAAGAGTGGAAGAGGCAAAATTGAGGCGAGAATATTTTCTGAATTCAGAAACCCCTAAAGACAATACCATACGAAAATCTTAAATTAAAATGATCGCCCCTACACACACACACACACATATTTGGTGCTGTCACTGTTATCTGAACATAAAGCAAATTAACATTGTCAGTAATCTACCGGCCAAAATTTGATAATTTTCCCAGTACTATCTATATGAACCAAAGCGTGTAGTGTCTCAAAAGGTTTAGATAAGTCCACTTTGCATAATTTTGGTGAATCCCCAGGAAAATTATGCATGAGCCGCGCCTGGCTTGAATTTTTTTGAAAATCCACCTTGAAAACTGGGAATTATACTTGAATTTTATCGTGGTCCTAGAGTAGCCACCCCGAAATAATTATGGTATTATTTTGGAACAAAGCACTGAAAGGTTCACATTATTTGTATGTAATGTGATATTTTCAATTCTGTTGAGTGTTCAATATGTACTATGATTAACATTAGTATTGACTTACTGAAAAGTTAGTGAACATTTCAATGCCCTTGGTGCTCGAGCTAGTTTGAGCGCTTGATCTCACCATCGATGGTTCCAGGTTTGAGTGTGGGCATGAGTGTTTCATTGTGAGTGCTCCTTCATCAATTTCATTTTATCATTAATTGTCATTATTGCGGCATAAAATAAATGGAAAATAAGAAAGATGTAAAATTGTGAAAATTTAAGTTTCAGCAAGGAATTGAACCAGGGTTTTTGACATGCCATGTACTATAAAGTTAATATCTTGCTTTGCTCTAAATTATACTACTTGAATATCTCTGTATGCTTTGTCCAGGTTTTCTGCAACGTAAAGTTCATGTTGTTACCTTTAGATATGTGACAACTAGTGCCATCTGCCTGTAATACAGAAAACTATTCATTAGTATCCACATTAGAAGTACTGATTCCTTTCTAGTTTATTTTTTGGTAGAAAAGATAAAAGAAATCTGTGAATAAACACTCCTCACCAATTCAACGGTTCTGAGCTTTTTCACGACAAAGCTGATTAGAAGTTGATAACTGTACTTACAATTAGAATTATTTTGTGACAGCATGGCTAACTCTTAACCCTTTTCAATCTGTATGTGAGAAATTTTATATGTATGTTAAAATTGTAACTAACCTTTACCAGTAAAAGATTGTTTGATTCATTTTTTATGTCCTCTCTCATAAATAGGCCCAGTAATTTTTGGAGCCGTAGGTGAAGGTCTCAACCCCAACTTTACAAATGTGGATCATGAACTAGATGTTCCTGATGGAATAGAAGGACCACTTCCTGTATTTGTTCAGGGTGATGGTAAATATTAATTTACATACATACTTTCATGTACTCCCCTCCCCTTCTCTGTCACCCTCTTACACTCAATACTCACTCACTCATTTACTCACAAAACTCAGTGTCATTTATTGGGTACAGTTTTGTGATTTCTTTCAAATAGAATGCATAGTTTAGGAGGGGAGTGGGGATCAATTTATAAATATTTTAAATACACTACCGTAAATTTAAAGCTTTGGAGATGAATTTTGTACAGCCACTAGATACTTCTGTAACTGATCTCATATTGCATTTGATTTAAATCAATCAAAGTACTTCAAGATGGTGGACTTTAAACCCATAAAGCTTCGGAAACACATTTTGCGTGGTTGATGCCCAGTAGAGATTTTTTTTCTTGTTACAAATTCTCTGTTAATACCTAATACAACACGCCAATTGATAAACACTGTCTTAGACTGACAAATAATTAATATAAATATAAATTTGCCAGTTGCTACGCCCCTTGTGGGTACGTACTTAAATGTTATTTACCACGGCTACAGATATCTTAATCTCAGGGGGATAGGTTCTTTGTTTGAGAATTCCAAATAAGAAAGCGTTTTATAGCCAAGAGGATATAGTTAAATGCGGATCTTTATTCTGAGAACTATACAAAATACAGAGAAAATATATATATATATATATATACAGGGTGACTGGTAATTAGATGTATTCCCTGAAAGGGGTTAAAGTAGAGACAATTTGCAATAAATTTGACCATATGATACCCCGTCCGAAAATTAGTAGTTTTCGAGATAATCGAATTTCTTTTGTTTTTTTAAAAAATGACAATTTTCCACATAAAAACATGAATTGAGAAAAAACTGCGCAGTGTATGGAACTTATTTCAGCGTTTTCTGATAGCTAACGAATAAGTGGTTCATTGAAAAAAAAGTTTTTCCCAAATAACCATCACATGTAAGTACCGGGTGGGTCTAAACTTACAAGTGATGATAAAAAAATGCACTCTTAGTTTACTTGGCAATGTATTAATAACAAAAATGGTATGACACGAAGCGTACAAATTACTTAAATTACTTCCTTGTGTCATCTGCTATCCAACAAGGAACAAATGTTGCTAACATTCACATTTGTGTACAAGAAATAATACTTGGATCCCACTTTAAACTGTAGGTCCAGTCCCGATTAGCCTAACTGTGCATAAAGTGGACTTAAAACACCAAATCAAATCAAACCAAGAAATAATACTTCATTCATCTTCATGTGAATGGAATCAATGAACAATACAATTAAAGAACATTACACGTCTTGCTCAAAGTGGGCGCCTTCGTTACGAATGCAGGCACGCAGGTTTTTACGGACATTTGGTCTCTTAACTCGTGATGTGATGGTGTCCTTGATGTGTTGACCAGCTGTTAAAATCCTCTCCCTGAGCTCTTCTTGCAAGTTTACAGGTGTCTTGTCATGTGGCTCCAAATGTAGAAGTCCCAAAGCGTCAAATCGGGGGATCAAGCCGGCCAGGGAAACAGGCCACCTCGGCCAATCCATTTCTTTGGGTAATTTTCATCCAGCCACTGTCGCACGCCCAGGCAGAAGTATGGATGGGCGTCATCCACAATCATTTGATCGAGCCATTTTTCCTGCCCCAAATCTTAAATGACATCACTTATGAACATTTTTTGAGGAATGTTGTTGGAGGATGTGCCTCTAGCTACAAGACGTGACATGATTTATCAGCATGATACTGCCCAGCTCGATCCCCCAATCGATTTGACGCTTTGCGACTTCTACATTTGGAGCCACATGACAAGACACCGGTAAACTCGCAAGAAGAGCTCAGGGAGAGGATCTTAACAGCTGGTCAACACATCAAGGACACCATCACATCACGAGTTAAGAGACCAAATGTCCGTAAAAACCTGCGTGCCTGCATTCGTAACGGAGGTGCCCACTTTGAGCAAGACGTGTAATGTTCTTTAATTGTATTGTTCATTGATTCCATTCACATGAAGATGAATGAAGTATTATTTCTTGTACACAAATGTGAATGTTAGCAACATTTGTTCCTTGTTGGATAGCAGATGACACAAGGAAGTAATTTAAGTAATTTGTATGCTTCGTGTCATACCATTTTTGTTATTAATACATTGCCAAGTAAACTAAGAGTGCATTTTTTTATCATCACTTGTAAGTTTAGACCCACCCGGTACTTACATATGATGGTTATTTGGGAAAAACTTTTTTTTTCAATGAACCACTTATTCGTTAGCTATCAGAAAACGCTGAAATAAGTTCCATACACTGCGCAGTTTTTTCTCAATTCATGTTTTTATGTGGAAAATTGTCATTTTTTTAAAAAAACAAAAGAAATTCGATATTCTCGAAAACTACTAATTTTCGGACGGGGTATCATATGGTCAAATTTATTGCAAATTGTCTCTACTTTAACCCCTTTCAGGGAATACATCTAATTACCAATCACCCTGTATATATGTATAATCGAAAAGGCTTCTTCTCCTTTGGTTATCAAAAAGGCTTCTTCTTCTTTGATTATCGAAAAGGCTTCTTCTTCTTTGACTATCGACAAGGCTTCTTCTTCTTTGATTATCGTAAGGCTTCTTCTTCTTTTATTATCAAAAAGGCTTCATCTTCTTTTAATATGGAAAAGGCATCTTCTTCTTTTATTATCAAAAAGGCTTCTTCTTTTAATATGGAAAAGGCTTCTTCTTCTTTTATTCTCAAAAGTGCTTCTTCTTCTTTGATAATCAAAAAGACTTCTTCTTTTAATATGGAAAAGGCTTCTTCTTCTTTTCTTCTTTTAATTTATTATCTTTCTTTTTTAAAGCATAATCTTATTTATGCGCTCGCTTTCCCCGCTTCTTTGGCAAACAATACAAGCTATACTTGTAGAAAGAGTAGGGTCGACTAAACTGACAATAGCGCCACCTCCTATTTTACGAACAAAGGGGGATAACCAGGATCGCTAATAACAAGCGCTACCAATGCCCAGTGTAACTAATAAAGAGCGCAACCATAAAGTGCTTCGGGGCGTCTAATTTGACACAGCACCACCGGGGACAAACAACCAAAACACTGACGATGTTCTCCTCGTCAGAGAAATCAAAAGAGATAGATTTCTGAATTCGTTCGCTTACTTAATAACTTTCCTAAACGTTTCATATGCGGCCATATTCTTAATTATTTTAATTTACTATATACAACATTCTATTTATTTCTTTTATAGTATTTGAACTCTTCTTTTATATATTTCTCAATTTACTATAATATATATAATCCCACTTCTCCGCTCTAAGTTTTTTTTATAATTTCCTTTGCTCCTCTTTATATAGCGTGCTGCCATCTCTCGTCAATTCCGAGAAACCATTCCTCCTTGCAACCTTCATTGTGTCATCGAAACTGGCATGTGACACAATATCCCCCTTCTTGAGGATGAAAGATTTATATATTGGAAAGTTCATTTGTAAATTTATAAATTTTTACACTTTACATCTCATTTGACTCTTCTCAGTGGCTCTCATTTCTACTGCTTACATTACTTTTCACTTTCTCTGTGCAATTATATCTCCTGGCATGCAGCATTTTTCCTCATCTCTCTATTTCTCTCTTCTTTCTATTTTCGTTTCTAGATATCTTATCACCACGTTCCGGAAATATTCGTGACCTCTTAAGTTATTTTTAAATACAAAATATAATTCTTCAATAGTTCATCTCCTGCAAGTCTGCTCGTCTAATCTCTCCAAGATAGTCTTTACCTGATGATGTCCTGCCAAAATAGTAATTTTCGTTTAACCCTTTTCTTCTTTCAGCAATCTTTCTACACATTATGAGTTAGCTCAGATTTTTCCATTTCAAGGAACTCTCTCTCTGAGTTGACCATCCAAGTGTTTCCATCAGCTACAATAATTCTTCACATCAGCCTGAATTTCATATCAGCATGTATCTAGATATACAGGGAGGTTATTGCAGCATGCCACCGCTTCAGCGTCGGCCGCTTGCCGGCCCAGTCATGCAACAGGTGCCGGCAAATTGCGTAACAGATAGCCCGTTACACAAACCGCTTGTTTTGTAATGTTTCCACTTTTCACAATTATAGTTACAATTACAACTTAAATAAGCACGTACCTTGCCGCAAGGATGCTGGAAAAGGTGTCCTCTAAAATACAAATATTTCTGGCACTTTATTTTTGACATGTAATCTTTCTTAGACACCGCTTCAGCGTCGGCCGCTTGCCGGCCCAGTCATGCATCAGGTGCCGCCAAATTGCGTAACAGATAGTCCGTAACAGAAACAGCATTGCGGCGCATAAAGCAAACCGAAAGTGTAAAATTATATTTAAAACTAATAATAATGATGATCACTAACCTTCTGTGTTATAAATGATGTTGAAAATGACCTCCTTCAACACCAATACATTTCCGGCATCTGCGTATGAAATTCCTCTGAACATCCATAAGCTCCTCAGGTGTGATTCTGGCAATTTCTCTTCTTATATTTTCTTTTAAATCCTCTATTGTACGCGGGTTATTCTGATACACTTTGTTTTTTAATGTTCCCCATAAATAATAATCACAAGGAGTAAGATCGGGGCTACGAGAGGGCGACAACTCAGTACTGATAATTCTGTCCTCAAAAATCTCGGCAATAAAATTAAGTGATTCATAAGCAGTGTGAGCAGTAGCAGAGTCCTGCTGAAAAAATGACTGCTGGCATTCAATGTCCGTTAATTGTTCAAAAAATGGTTGTAGTATGTCTCTTCGATACCTTTCACCATTGATAGTACCTTCATAAAAAATAGGCCCTATTATTCTGTGCGCATTCAAACCACACCACACACCAATTTTTGCAGGATGGAGCGGAACTTCATGCACAAGGTCAGGTTTTTCTGCGCTCCAATAGCGATTGTTTTGTGAAATAACTCGGCCATTCAATTCGAACCAAGCTTCGTCTGAAAATATGATTAATTCTGGATTTACTCTGCCAGCAACAATATTATCCAGCATCCAGTTACAGAATCGAACTCTAGTCGCGTGATCGCGCGGTTGCAATTCATGAACCACTGTAATTTTGTAGGGTTTTAATCTAAGTAATTTAGTGGCATTTCGTGCTGAGGATTTTGAAATGCCTGTTTCCTGAGCAAGCCGACGGAGGGATTTTTTTTGGAGTATGTTCAAGTCGTTCACCAATTTCGTCTAGCTTTTCTTCCGTAAGAACACGTCGTCTGGAAACACGTTTCTTAGGTTCAAGAGATCCTGTCTCTCGTAATCTTTTAACGAGGTTGTAAACAGTATGTCTGTCCGGAACAGGATTGCCAGGAAATTTTCTTGCGAATCGCCTGACTACTTTTCTGCAAGAGTTCGTTTTCACGTAAGTATCGTACATAAAAACTCTTTGTTCAAGACTATATTTGTTTGGCGGCATAACTAATGAATGAATAACAATTAACACACGATAAAGCACTAGCACTGAACAACACGAGTACTGATAAACGCAAATCGAAGTGAACACGTCTAAACAACTGGTAACCGACAGCTGTCGCATTCGCGTAGTATCGACAGGCTTCTCGCGGCTTACCACTACTCCGATAAGCCGCTATCGCTCTTGCGACATCTGAGGAATTTCGCTTCTAGCGTCGGCTCTATAGACACTGGATGGACCAAATTTTGAGGGAAGCACAACAAAAGACTACTCTATGAGGATATGTAATGCTCCTGCCGCAACTTTGAAAAAAAAAAAAATATGGAAATTACGACGTTCAGAAATTTTGCGTAATTACGGGGAAAATAGAACTTTGGGATTTGGCCCCCGTTTCCCCCTGGACTCACAATTGTCGGAATTTACATAAAATGTTGCTTTTTGTTCATTCTTACATTTAGAATTTAAATTTCTTAAAAAGATGCAGTTGTTGAGCAGTTATAGCCTTTTATATTCAGTTTATCCCATAGTAGCAAAAGGGGAAAAGTGCTTATTTCAAATGGCGCTCTCAGAAAGAAAAACGCACACAGTGTATGATCGCTACTTTACTTCAAAAATATTCACACGTTAAAATTAAGTGACACTGTTAAATAATTCGTTTATCTGCGCTTTCGTTTTGCATAATAATGTATACGTAACCTCCCCCCTCGAAAATCTTGGGCACGCCACTGACTCTAGTGTTCAAAAGGATTAATCTTGTGTTATCTGCAAAATAAGAGTCACGGTTTTGTTTATTCGAAGGCAAGACAAGAATGAAAAATTGAATCCTTTATGTTGGATGAGTCATTGCTGTCAGAAGCGATATGGGCAGAAATAAAGTGCCAGAAATATTTGTATTTTAGAGGACACCTTTTCCAGCATCCTTGCGGCAAGGTACGTGCTTATTTAAGTTGTAATTGTAACTATAATTGTGAAAAGTGGAAACATTACAAAACAAGCGGTTTGTGTAACGGGCTATCTGTTACGCAATTTGCCGGCACCTGTTGCATGACTGGGCCGGCAAGCGGCCGACGCTGAAGCGGTGGCATGCTGCAATAACCTCCCTGTATTTATTTTCTGGGATTACAACCCAATTCTCTGAATACAACCGATTCTTCTTTAACTTCTGGGATTACAACCCATTTCTTTTACACTTTTCTAAATACACGATGACTTTTAATTGTATAAGCTTACAAAGAATTCATTTTACTGATAGTGTTCGATCTTCTATATTATCTTCTCCTTTTTTCCTGAGAGTTTTCTTCATTATTAACTTCCTTCTGTGCCTAACTGTTCTATCTTCTTCGTTCTTCTGTTCGTACAATTGAAAAGTTGATTTCCATTTTCCATATTACTTTCTTTGGCATCTTTCCTTTTACAGGTTTGATCTTCCACTATCGGTCTCATTGTTCCATGGAATGGTGATATAAATTAGCACTTATTATTCTTTCCTCAGATATAACTTGCAGAATAGATTTTCCTCCAAAGATGGGTATCATATATATATCTTTTTACAGGAACTAACATTAAAGAACTAAAATTTTCTTCTTTCAAATAGAATATTAATATTTGCCCAAACTAATAATTCCACGAATTTTTCTTCTGGTGAACTGGAACTTTTTCAGACACTTTATTAATTCTAGAAACATTCGCTTGCCAGTCTATAAATCATAACATTTCCTTCCTTTGCACTAGTCAGTCTTATTTGTTTCTTTCAATTCTTTCAAATACTCGTTGCTTGTCACTATCTTATTTTCTTTTTCTCTTCCTCTTTTTCTTTTCTTTCTTCTATTTTTTTTTTCTATTCTTCTCAAGATCCTTCTTCCTCCTCTTCCAACTTTCTTCCAGTAAAGAAATTACTTTCATTTCTCTCTTCTTCCAATCTGGTTTCTGCCAAGACTTCTTCTTATGTTCTACATCTTCATCAAATGCATGCTCTCCTTGTCTTTTCCGTCTCGTCTTCTTCTTCCTTCTCTTTGGTGAAGTAGCATCAAAATCCATTTGATCTATGTTGACCCTTTTTAGCATATTCTTAACTTTCTTCAGGTTCATTTCTATTTTTAATTTCTTTATCTTCTTCTTCTTCCATGTCTTTACGTGAATATATCTAAATTTAATTTTACTTTTCTTTCTTCTTTGTTTACATCTTCTTCTAGGCTTATGCTTCTTTTCTCCTTCCATCAGAAGCTCGTCACTGGAACTTTCTTCTTTCATTTTCATTTTGACATTGATCTCTTCATCATTACATTGACAACTAAATTTTTCATCCCTTTCTATTCCTCTTTCTTCTTCTTCTATTTTCTCATATTCCTCTTCTTTGACCTCTTTAAGTTCCTGAGTATTTTCTTCTCGTAACTTTATAGCTACTTCTTCTATCTTGCTGTCATGCTCGTCATTGGAACTTTCCTCCTTTATCTTACAACTTCTATGTTCTATAAGGACCTTCGCTTCTTCTATCTTGTCCTCGTTTTCTGCTATTCTGGATACATCTACTTCTGTCTTGCTGTCATTTTCTTCTGTTCTTGAAACAGCTACTTCTGTCTGAGAATCGCTTTCCCCAATTTTCCTTTCTGGACTTTCATTTCTTTGTCCATTTTCTTCTCTAATCTCTGAAACCTCATCTTCGCTTCTTCTATTCATTTCTAAACTCGTACTCTTGATCCAGCATTGTCCCTTCTATCTTTCTTTCCAACGACTTTCTATTTCCTTCACACGTTTCATTCAATCTCAAGAACATCTCATGGGTTTCGGATCTCGAGGCTTCCAATTTCCTGCTGTTTTCCTCGAGCCTTTCTTCCATCTTTTTATTACTTTCCTCTAACTTTTCTTCTAACTTTCTACTATTCTCTTTTAATTCTCTACTATTTTCATCTATCTGCATTTTTAACTCTTTCCTGCTTTCATCTATCTTTCTACTATTCTCTTTTATTTCTCTGTTATTCTCATCCATCTTCATTGATAACTTCTGAAGTATTTCTATCATGTTCACCTCTTCCGTCTTATTTTGTTTTTCCTTCATTTTCTCTTCTTCTTTTTCCCTTTTCTTCTCTTCTTCTTTTCCCTTTTCTTCTCTTCTTCTTTTTCTTTTGTCCTTTCTTCCTTGCAATTTTTGCATACGAAATTTCCTCTTTCACTTATTCCTATGTACTTTTCTCTTCTTATCTTCTCACATAGCCAATGTTTCATTTCTTTGCATGAGCTGCATAGGATAGTTTCTTCCTTATTTCCCTCTTTTCCACAGCAGTTTAATATTTCCTTTCTGTCTTCCATTTCCTCCAATATAGTTTCTCTGTTCTCGCCTTCAGTTTTATTTTCTTCCTCCATTTTGGCCTTCTTCCTTTTTCTTTGCTTTCTCAGTCACAATTCTGCTAGCCGCAACGTTGGTCGCCACTAAATGCTATGCCCCTTGTGGGTACGTACTTAAATGTTATTTACCACGGCTACAGATATCTTAATCTCAGGGGGTTAGGTTCTTTATTTGAGAATTCCAAATAAGAAAGTTATATATAGTTAAATGCGGATCTATATTCTGAGAACTATACAAAATACAGAGAATATATATATATATATATATATATATATATATATATATATATATATATATATATATATATATATATATATATATATATATATGTATGTATAATCGAAAAGGCTTCTTCTCCTTTGGTTATCAAAAAGGCTTCTTCTTCTTTTATTATCAAAAAAGCTTCTTCTTTTAATATGGAAAATGCTTCTTCTTCTTTTATTCTCAAAAGGGCTTCTTCTTCTTTGATAATCGAAAAGACTTCTTCTTCTTTTAATATGGGAAAGGCTTCTTCTTCTTTTCTTCTTTTAATTTATTATCTTTCTTTTTTAAAGCGTAATCTTATTTATGCGCTCGCTTTCCCCGCTTCTTTGGCAAACAATACAAGCTATACTTGTAGAAAGAGTAGGGTCGACTAAACTGACAATAGCGCCACCTCCTATTTAACGACCAAAGGGGGATAACCAGGATCGCTAATAACAAGCGCTACCAATGGCCCAGTGTAACTAATAAAGAGCGCAACCGTAAAGTGCTTCGGGGCATCTAATTTGAAACAGCGCCACCGGGGACAAACAACCAAAACACTGACGATGTTCTCCTCATCAGAGAAATCAAAAGAGATAGATTTCTGAATTTGTTTGCTTACTTAATAACTTTCCTAAACGTTTCATATGCGGCCATATTCTTAATTATTTTAATTTACTATACACAACATTCTATTTATTTCTTTTATAGTATTTGAACTCTTCTTTTATATATTTCTCAATTTACTATAATATATATAATCCCTCTTCTCCGCTCTAAGTTTTTTATAATTTCCTTTGCTCCTCTTTATATAGCATGCTGCCATCTCTCGTCGATTCCGAGAAACCATTCCTCCTTGCAACCTTCATTGTGTCATCGAAACTGGCACGTGACACAGTTCAAACATTTTACTGAAATAATGTTGTATATTATTAAAGCAAAAGTGACATAAAGCATCTATATTAAAAATTGAGAAATTTTGGCCAGTTTTCATTTAATTTCTCTCTTAATAATCACCAAATGGTTCAATTTAGTATGTTCTGTGGGGAGTTATAGTATAGTCAGATTGGTAAAAATATCAGCAAAATTCTGATGAATCATTATACTGAATTATTTTGTGTTAATATTGTTGCGCATTTCATTATATTCTGTGTATCTTAGAATTTAGCAAGCTTATTATATCATTATCATTTCAGAGTGGAAACCAAGTTGTCCGAGGTGCCTCCAAGCATTACCACCAAACTTCAATGACCTCTATTGCAATTCAAAGAAAGTCTATAAGGCATCGATTAAGAAGGTTGCAACAGACAAACATGCAGCGACTGTAAAGATTTTACTAGATGTATCGCCTGGTAGACAACCTGCAATGATTCACAAACGTACTTCCTTGTCAGTTTCTGAAGGATGTGATTGCTCTCCACTACAAAATAGTAAGTGAACCAGTGCTTATATATGTACTCATACATTAAGTGTAAATATGCATCTTAAAGTTCTTTTTCCAACAAATTTAATCTTTTCCATACCACAGTCTCTCCTGCCTGTATGCCTCTATGGATTGCATTTTCAGGTGCCTTTTCAAATATGCCATGATGAATAAAATAAATCAAAGCAGTTTTTTTTTTTCTTGAATGATAGGCCTCTCATGGGAAATGAAATGTATACATTTCCCTTCCAATAATGATAGTTCAAAATAGGAAGAAGAACAAGAAATTTAAATTTTACACGAAAATTCATATTTGGCAGGCTACAAAAGACTAAAATGAATGATAAAAAATTAGTAATTAGCACTATTATGTTCCTACAATCATGCAATGTCGAATTAAAAATCGCTTATTCTTGGTGGGGGAAAAATAATAAAAATGTATAATGGACCTATAAGAAAAGCAGTGTGTCGATGTTACTGAATACAGTTCCTAAAAATCGACTGTAGTTGCCCTGTATTGAAATTTGCAGGGAAGCGCAACACCATCTGCAAAGACATGCCTCTTGTATTCCCAACTCATAGAAAATATATGTCTATCCACAATTGACAAATGTTTCATCAGCAATTCGTGAATAATAAAGCATGTACGTAAAAAAAATAGTAAACTTGCAATTGGAGCAAAAACAGCAATTTCAGTTACTTCACTTACCATTGTGGCCTCTGCTTAACTCATGGAGGATTAGGAAGGCTTGGGCTCACTGAGTGTGCCACCCATTGGAGCACAGTAATGTTCAGTGTGCGGCACACCACACTTTGAGAACTTCACACTTGTCCTCTACCTCACTCCCTTTGCGGCAATGTGGTGCAGCTACAACTTGTCTTCTCAACCCAGTGGCCCATGGCTTCAGCCTCCTTGTTCCTTGATGTTGGCATCAACCCCTCCCCTGCATGGTAGATGGACCCAAGGGAGATGCCTCCCAATTTCTGCCATTGCCAGTACTAAAGAGCAGGGCCGGACTGGCCCACTGGAATACCAGGGAAAATCCTGTTGAGCTCTTCTGTTTTGGTAATAGAAATCTATTGATTTTTTTTACATCTACTTTTAGTATATAAAAAATGTGTATATCAATTCATCCTTTACTGTAATACTAAGCCATTACAATGAACAATTTTTTGGAGCTTCCTGTTGAGAAAAATTGCCACCGCCCTCTTGTAAGTCCCAGTCCGGCCCTGCTAAAGAGCATTGGAAACTCAGGTGTTTCAAGTGAGGAGAGTATGTCTGGAGGAGTAGGAAGGCATTGAGATTATCTTGTCCAAAAGGTGAAAAAAAAAGTTTCATGTTACAGGAATTTGTCATCCTGTTAGCCAAGTAACACACCCGATATGCCTTTTGTTGCCTTCCACTGCAATAGACATGAGGCAATTGCAATGGTTGTCGATGAAGTTCCCATCTACTACTGCCTTGGGGAAGTTTGAAAGGACATGGACCCGTCTCCTTTCCCACCAGCATGTTAACATCAGGTCACCTTTCACAAAGGAGCATATGTCACCCACCTATTTCAGTTTCAATTCCTTACATCCTATGCCCAGAGGCAGTCCCATCTTTGTGGGTTGATGGTCCCATAGCACTGGACTCTCCATGGTGTGGAATCATCAAAGAGATCTAGAGAACAGTTGTCCATAAATAACTTTTCCCTAATTCCAACTTTTCTAGTTAGTTCTGGAGCTGCTCCATGTGTTGCAGTCTGTGTATTTGTAACCAGTTCTCTGTCCCTGCCCAGATGTAACCTCTCATGTTATAGGTTCAGATCACATTTCAAAGGGCCTCACTAATGGCACAGTGGTAATGTTGTCACTTTGTAATCAACGTGGCACATGGCAGAGTGGTTCAGGTCGCCCCGATTAGCCTTTCTGTACATATAAAAGGTACCCCTGTGCATGTGCACGCATGCCATGAATGCATATGGGGTGATGTGGAAGTAGAGCTCCGCATATTCTTGATCTCAGCCATAGTTGGGGATGATATGATCAGCCTTTACCCCCATGGTTGCCCCCAGGTACCCATTGATACGAGACCGGGTGGGTCTTAGGGCTGTGCAGTAACAGGGATATGATTTGAAAAATTTCCTGGTCCAGATTACCTGCCCTGGGATTTGAACCTGGGTCATCCACGTGGTAGCCAGATGCTCTACCAACTGAGCTAAGTGGACATAAAACAACAAATGAGTCAAACAAACCGACTTTACACTATTTTTAAATAATAATGTGTCAAATTCACATCATTTGTTAAAGTTTCCTACTACAGTAAACCCTCGTTAACATGAATTCCAAGGGACCGAGATATCAAGAGTTCATTTTAAAAAAATCGTGCTAACCGGGGACTTAAATGTTACTGTTGCAATACAGTTCTTTCTACACATTAACCATTTACAATATGTATTATGTCATCATAAAAAACACTACTACAGTACTACAGTAATTAACTTTTGAAAAAGTACTCACAGATCATTTTCTGGTGAAAAATTCCTGTATATTATGCTGTCGCAGATGGGAACACAAATGCCTGGTAACTTAACAGCCAACTGTACTGATAGCTTCCGTAAAACTAGCGGTCAATTCAGATCAAACTTGTACTGGCTACATACTGAACACACAACTGAATTTGTTGATTGAATACGTATATGCTCATTGTTGACGCGATTATTGCCATTGTCGAGCAATTGTACCAAGTTTTAATCGTAATGTTACTCGTACTGGCTATGTTTTAAAGAATAGAAAAACACATTTGAACACAGTGTTGATTTGAATCTGTTGGTTACAATCTGTATAAGTTGATTGTTGACAAGATGATAGAGATTGTTGGGCGATTTCTTACATACCTATCAGAGGAACGAACGAGGAACAACAGAATAACTTTGAAAGTTCGTGTTAAATGAGATCTAATGAAGCAATGAACTAAAAAATAGTTCGTAATTCATGGTAACCAAAATTTGCATTAAGTGATAAAACTTTCTATAAGATATAATACATCCCTGCCAGGACCAACATTTTGTTCATGTTAACAACTGAGTGTTCGTCTTAAGTGCTTTGTGTTAGCGAGGGTTTACTGTAATATATATATGTCCTACATTTTTGACTTAATGTGCTACATTTTGGGACAGCGTGTCTTACTTTTTGCTATTCATAATCTGATAAACCTAACCAAGCTTCTTTTGATTTTTTTGAAGGTGGAAAACATATTTTGCTCTTGGCCAACTGGGATGATGATATGAATGAACCACCACAAGTTTTGCATCTTACCGAAGCAGAAACAATTGTCCAAGTTCCATCTCGCCCAGGACAACCACAGTCAGTGAAAGCAGCAAGGAATACTTGTACAATTGCCAAGTGAAAGAAATGTGTACCAATTTATAGGGCTTGGTAAATAAAGTTTTAGACACTTAGACCTGTCATTGTGTATAGTACTTTTTTTTTCAACAAGTACTCTAAGAATATTTAGGAATGTGTGGAAGAAAAAATAGTTATGTTTTTAGAGAAGAATGATATTGATATCATTGCTGTAAATAAATTAATTATAACAAGGAAATGCATGTGAAATTTTATGCACTTGTTCTACTCCCTCAAACATTATTAACAAAATTCTAATGTCTTGTGTTTCAAATTTGAAACATTGCATAATATAAGATTTTAAAAATTGCATCATGCACATTCCATGCTTTAAAACTAATTAGAGAATATTGATTATAAATAGACAATAATTACCAACTGACAGTGAATTATCAGTTTGTTGCTAAAATTACAGATAATTTTATGAATCTTATTTCTATAATAGTTTATAATTTGCATAAATTGTTTTATGCAATGTGTATATAATAGACAACATTCATGCTTACATTTTAAAATACATTTCTATGGCAAAATTACTTTGTCTAAGACACTCGTTGTTTTACATACAATGATAAACTTTTGGTTATTGGTAATTGGAAAATATATTTTCGTACACAGCAAAAATTATTCTATGGAAAACTGCATCTTTCAATTCATCTGTAAATATTTCTTAATAAATAAAATCAGTGGCGTTGCAAGGGCTGGGCCAAGTGGACAACCAGCCAGGGCCTCGCGTCCAATGGGGTTGATACGGAAAATGTAATAAAAAGAAGTGAGAAAAATACATGCAAATGGCTAATTTTTGTGGGCAATAACATAAAAACATTCTGTTTTTATATCTGGCTTTAAATTGTAGTTTAATGTTATAATTTGAATGAATATGTCAAATCAGAGACGTAACATGAAGGTGGGCTGGACCCTAAGACTTAGGGGCCCAAGGAAAGTAAAATCATTGTCGTATTTCTCATGTGAAACATTTACACACAAATTCACGATAACTTGCTTGGACAATTTTATCCTAAATATTTTCTTGAATAAAAAGCACTTTGTCTTGTCTTCTTTCTCTTGACCTTCCTCTCCCAGTTTCAATATGCTAACAATAAAACTCCTCCAACTGCTAGCTTTACCAAGCACCGACATTTTACGTGCACCCTTCGATATTTTCTTCTTCCATGGTTTGTGATCCTACAAATTTTGAAATAAAGAAGCAAAAAAACTCATTAAAAATAATATAGGTTATATTTAAAGATTTGTAGTTTGCATTTTTGATTTGAAAAAAAGTTTAGCATATTTAAGGATATTTCAGATGTCTGAAGAACATATTTAAAAATGTATTATTACTAATACTTCGGTTAAAGAAAATTCCAGCAGGGAGCGTTACAGTATATACTCTACAAAGTGTAAATTTCTCCGTCGCATATTAATAAATATAATTTTCATCAGTAATTTATTATTATTTAAATATGATAATTTGCTTATGTATTCTTGAAGATTTTCTGTCAATTCACATTCATATTTTAAATTTAAAGAACGGATGGGGCGTCACATTCTAATCTCGACCAGGGCCTCGCAATATGTTGGTACACCACTGAATAAAGTTATCTATATAAAATTGTCTGGAATGTTGTTTGCTCAATTATCAAGATTGTATTTTCTAATTAAATATCTCAGTTTTTATGTATGATTATTACTATTTACTAACCTTTCATTTTGTCTGTAAAATATTTTTGCATATGTAATAAAATATAAAAGTTTCTGTAAGTTTTGTGTGCCCAATGAGAATTAATATCTTTCCATTAATCACCATTATGTTGTGCATGTGTCTTGTTCTTCCTATGAGATTGAGTTACGTGTGTGATGGATATCTGTCATATAATGTGATTTTTGTTTCAATTGCCTTGCAAGTTCTGTACTTGATTTCCATTTTTTTGGCATTGGTTAGATATTCTTGGATATTTCCTTAGCTGGGCAAATTGTTCGGCGTATGTATGAGGCATTGGCAAAAAGTACTGGATAGGTAAAGAAAAGTGTCCAGAGAATTTTGTTAGATATATTTCGTGCACATTGTTGCTACATATATTATACTTTCTTTGCACATAAGGTTGATTGGGGTAAATGCGAATGAAGTAGATCATCACCAGAAACATGCATGGGCAAGGCACAATGTTCAGAGTTGTTAAAATTTACTTTTGTGAACTTCCTGGAACCTGAGAAGCAAAGTAGTGAATAATTATAATTGTGATTTCGCAAATGTAACAGTTATTTAACAAATTATCTTGAATGCTATTTTTATGGGATGGAAAACTTTTCGATACTGGGTGTCCTATTTATTTATATAAAAAGGTCACTTTACGGTCAGATATTCTAATCAGGTTTGGACCTACAGTTTAACGTGGTATCCAAACCATTGTGTAATACGCATCCGCCGGGGGTTGAACCTGAGACCACTTGATTACAAGGCAACAATATGCCATCAGAGAGGCCAGGATGCACCCCGTAATACACTTTCCACTCACATTGTATAGCGCGGACACTAAAATTACTAAGAGAAAAAATTAAGTATATTCTCTGCCTACTGAGTTTATTGAAATCAATTATATACTTTTTTTTGTATGTGTGTGAGCATGCATGTGCTGTATTGATGTTAAAGGTCTTTTTTCTCTCATGAAGAATTTTGAGTTTCTAAATTTGCAAGATAAGAAGAAAAATATTTGCCATATATGTGGGTTATCTATCATCAAAGGATTGAAGTTCTACACCTCTCAATGATTAAAATAAGATTTGCCTTGGGACCACTAGAAATGTGTAGACATCAGTGCTTTCGTTCATACATCTGACTCCCGACAACTGTGAATTGAGGTTTCTGATGTGACATGATTGGTCTCAATGAAATAATGACAGTAAATGAGAGACTTGGGAATGGCCGTCAGAGGTCAAGGGTTGATTGAAAAACAACAGGAGTAAGCTTCGGGATTGAAACATCTTGGAATGTCACTGCATTCATGGTAATTGAAGGTGGTTGTAACACAAGAAAATGCAATTTGTTCCAGATTGTACGAGGGTGGATCATTAAGTATCGCACAACAATTTTTTCCCGCAATGTTATTATGGCTGGGTCGTTGAAATTTTACAGATGTATAGTTTGAAGTTCGCGCTAGAGACTGCATTTGTTCGATCAGGTATAACTCTTGCGGCAGAAGCGTGAACTTAACAAACATGGCGTGTTATTGTCGTCAACGTGTGAAAAGAAAAGAGCTCTAGTTCGTTTTTTGTGGGGGAAAGGACAAAACCCTAGTGAAATTCTCAGGGAAATGAGCATGTTTGGGGAAGACTGTATGGTCCGTAGCAATATCTCCAGGTGGTGCACATTCTTTCAAGCAGGCTGTGTGAATCTTGTTGACTCGTCACATTCCGGGCGACCAGTAACAGCTGCAACAGAACGGAATGTTACAGCCATTGAGCAGGCAATTCTCAACGACTGGCGGATCCATCTCCGAACCTTGTCAGGGCGGTTCAACATTTAAGACTTCCATCTGTTTGTCCCAATGAAGAAATTCCTAGGTGGCGAACGCTTCAATTCCGATGAAGTGCAATCAGTTGTGCGCAGATGGCTGTATTCCCAATTGACGGAGTTCTATGAACAGGGTATATTGAAACTAGTGCCACGATGGGAAAAATGTGTTGAAAGACTTGGCTCCTATGTCAAAATGTAGCTAAAAGATGTGGTTTCAATGTGTATAATTTATGTTGTCTTACCTATTAAACTTCTTTTTTAAAAAATTGTTGTGGGATACTTAATGATCCACCCTCGTATCTTAACAAGCTGGTCTTTGTGGTTTAACCAAGGGTTTTGGTTAGTCTTGGGTATGATATTATTTGCAAATATAACAAAATTGACTATCTTAGAAAAGTCTATTTGGCATGACTAATATAGTGTAATTAACTTAAACTTCTTGATGACCAGTCTGTCACATGACTTTCTACACTGAGGTTGGTTAGAATTCAGGAGGCTACGCAATTGTTTTCGTGAAGTTAGTCCAACACAAGAATCAAACTTGGACTACTTGCACAAAAGACATTTAATTTGGGTGCCTGTAATGAATGCAGTACCTGTGCCATCAGAGATGCATGGATTTCTATGTAACCCAATTCCAGTCCGGAAGATTTTTAGTGTGCAAAGTGTAAAATGATACATTGACATGAACAAGGTTATCCCCTGCTTAGTTTACAGCCTAGTGATTTCTCATATCAAAAAACACCTGCTGAATTACTCAGCACTTTCTATTTTTTTATTCATATCATACGTTTACGTAATCCGTCAGCTTTTCAGTAGTTTCATATCAAGAAAGACAATGAATTATAAAATTATAAATGGGTAAACTATTTTAGACCATTCTCTGCCTGTCTTCCAACACTGAAATAGACCACTAGAGACAACGAAACTTCCGAATAAAATAAGAATTAATGTATTTATTAAAACGAATCATATGGATCTAAACTAGGCAGTATATGTCCACTCTGAATAAAGGACAAACACAAAATACCACACATGAATATAATATTATTATTACCCCAAATATATATGTATGTATGTAGTGTTTTCATGCGTTTCGATGTGACTGCCCCCTACACTATTTTCTCCCCCCCCCCCATCCAGTCACTTTTCCCTGGTGCCGCATCCATTGACAGCAGAGAGACCATCGAGTTGAATAATGTCAAAATTTCATGAACGCAGTTGATCAAGATCGTGACGTGTTGCGAACAATTGTCACTTGAGGATCAAAGTGGTGTTTCCAGTTCGATCCATGAACAAAAACGTCAAAGCATGGAATGATGTGGCATATCATCTCCTTGGCAGAAGAAAGTCAGGTTGCAGAAATCATGCATCCAAGACAATGGTGATTGTTTTTTGTGAATTTGTTCCTGAGGGAACCACAGTGAACGGACAATACTACCTATGTGTAATGTAACATATTTTCGCCGACATGCAACATGTCAGGAAGTAACTGTTCCAAAAGAACAACTGGCTTCTGTTACATTACAATGCTCCGGCGCAATGTGCACTGACGTTTTTAGCTTCGAAGTTGATCTGTATCTGTGTACTCAAACATCCATCATATTTGCCAGTTTTGGCTCCTGCAAGCTTTTACTCCACCTCCCCCCCCCAAATAAAGTGGACCTTGAAAGGTGAATGTTTCAGTGACATTGAGGATATACAACATGCTATGACCAAGAGACTGACCCGTTCAGGACTTTCATTGTACCTTTGAACACCTCTCCGACAGATGCAAACGTTGTGTGGAGTTGCAGGGAGATTATTTTGAACATTTCTAATTGCAAATTCTAAATACATTTCTTTGTTTTGGAATAATGATTGCTGTATCATTACTTAATGGCCGCACGGTGTATATATTTTCTAACGCTCATTTTTTTTTACTTTTATTTATTCCAATACTATGTTGTGAGAGATGAGAGAACACCTCTTCACTCGTCTTTAGGTGAAAAAACCTGTGACCAACCTGACTAACTAACTAAAGGATGTCCGGCCAAAGATCCAACTTGGACAATTCCAGAATTTTTGTCTCCTGGTGGCGGCGGTTCGAACTGCAAAAAGCGCTGTTGCCAAACGCCTGATTTTTTCTCATTCGTATAGGATCTGTTGTCAACACGCACCCTTCTCTCACAGATTGGAAGGGGGGGGGATCAGAGACCCATTTGTTTGCCACCCGGTGGCGACCGTTAGGCTTAGCGGCGCATTGGCTATGTCGGGGATGTCTTTGCCACCTATTTGCTGACAGACATAAGTTTAACAAAGCAGAAAACCTCAAAAATTTCCCCTCCCCATGATGAGTAAATATTAATATATCCCCAAAACGAATTAATAAATAAACCCCAGCAGTAGCCCAAGCAGATTGGTTCAAGGGTTCATTTGACCCTCCCTGCCTTTGGACGGAAAGGACAGAAATAAAATAAAATTTGAAGTTTGTTCTTTGTCCGAAAGGGAGTGTTACGTACCCGCACATGTAAACCATATGGCCAATGATTGAAATAAGGAATCATAGATGGCAGCACGTGGAAGAAATATTAGGATCGCAGATTATAGTAATAATGCGCACGCGAATTGAATGAAAGTGTTTGGGAGAACTGAAATTAATTGTGCTTATATAAATTTATGAACTGAGATAAACAATGGAGATGGATAAAGGTGAGATAAAGAAATGATCGACACGTGCAGCATATGTGATTGTATGTAAAGATTAATAAAGTTAAAAAAAGCGATTATAATTTTTATATCTGTTCCGTTTTAGTGGGAAGGAGTTTTCCCACTAGATCTTTTTGGTTGTTTTCCCTAGTGCAGCGCCAACTCAGTTGCGCCCCCCCCCAGCACTTTCGTTGCGGTACATGTATTGCTGACCCGGATCGAGGTCGAGCATGGGACAGGCGGCGCCCTTCGATTAACCCTTTTTTCTGCTTGTATTAGGTTATTGCGCAGCAAAAGATTGATTCGAATTATTGTTGCATCTTTGACAAAGCCCAAAAAGAAGGGAAATATAGCAGGGAAGATACCGGAATCAATCCAATGTTTAATAAATAAAGGAATTTGGATATAGGTGCCTTTGTAAATAAGAGATATATTTACTAGAAGAATAAATATATGAAAGGCATATGATTTCATCGATAGAAGAAGAAGTATATTAAATAATAGAACAACAAATTTATAGAAGAATAAGTATATTAATTAATAGAAGAAGAAGTTTATAGAAGAATAAGTATATTGATTAGTAGAAGAAGAAGTCTATTAACCAATTGATAGAAAAAGCCTCTTAACCAATAGATGAATCAGCCGATTAATTGATAGAAGAAGAGGAAGTCTTTCACATATCCATAAAGAAGAAGAGGGAGCCTATTAGCAGACGGAAGAAGAAGCTTGTTAGCCAAATAGAAGAAGAAGTCTATTAACCAGTTGATAGAAGAAGTCTATTAACCAGTTGATAGAAGAAGAAGTCTATTAACCAATTGATAGAAGAAGAAGCCTCTTAACCAATAGATGAATCAGCCGATTAATTGATAGAAGAAGAGGAAGTCTTTCACATATCCATAAAGAAGAAGAGGGAGCCTATTAGCAGACGGAAGAAGAAGCTTGTTAGCCAAATAGAAGAAGAAGTCCATAACGTATCCAGAAAGAAGAAGAAGCTTGTTAGCCAAATAGAAGTAGAAGTCCATCACGTATCCAGAAAGAAGAAGAAGCCTTCCAGTAGATGAAATATGTTTAATAGAGATTTACGTGACCAAGAAACAAAGAGACAGCTTTAAATACAATCATGTATATACATTTAATGTAATATGAAAATTAAGAATATACGGTGCATTGTACCTTCCGTAGTAGGTTAAACAAGTTGTTTCCTTTGTTCCTTTTCTCTTTCTAAAATAAGTTATCAATCAGTTTTAGTTGCCCTAAGAATCTCATGTTTTACCCTGGCCTAAGCCGGACTGGTGTCACCCTCTACCGGGCCCTAACAGAAGGAAGTATATGGCGGCAACAACACAAGCCTTCCATCTGTTCCTCCTATCCTGGGCAATATCAATCCAATGTTTTCAATCTCAACGTTATCCCTCCATCTTCGCCTTTCTGCAGGTCTCTACCATCAGGTTTCCCAACAAGAATCCTGTAAACTCTTCTTTCCTCTCCCATTCGTGCCATGCACGTATCTAGAAATATATTTCGGCGGGGTCCCAACAAAGTGTCTCATAATAATAATAATAATAATAATTGTTTAAATTAAATTTATTACATATGTAAATTAGTTTATATTGTATTTTATTATGTGAATAGGTAAAAAGATGATAAGAATACAGATATAACAGCACATATTCATTATCAAGCTTACATGTAGTTTAGGTCGCCATTTGTCATTTACTTTTTAGTTACTACATTCCAGGGAAGGACGATTATATACTTTCAAATGTGTTGAGTAGTGTTGCCCACGGGACGAGACGGGATAGGCTTTTAAAAATTCGAGACGAGACGAGATTGATCATGTGTCCCGAGACAAACGAATATTTTCGAGACGAGACAGCATTTCCACGAGACGAGACAGGCCAAAGTCTCGTCTCGTGGGCAACACTAGTGTTGAGGAGAAGGCTTTGTCTCTATGATCCTATCCTTTAATCTCCTAATCCTTTAATCCACAAATCACCATCCAATTTTTATTGCTATCTAACATACACGCCAACTCGAACCAGGCAGGGGCAGGGGGGGTCTCACCCTGTTCACAGAACATGAACAGGAGCTATTAGATTTGTTCATCTTGTTTGTGAGCAGAAATCTAAGTACCGGTAAGTGTTTAGAAGATTCTCTAGACTTTAGAAAGTTCTTTCATAGGGGAGCTTATTTATCTGTAACTTCCCTGCCCCTGTTGCAGCCTCTCGTTTGACAAATATCTGTGACTTTAACGTCATCATCCACATTCCTTCCACAGCTGCGTCAAATACCAACAGATCCATAGTTTTGGGAACGAAGAGGAGTTCGGTAAGCACTATGATTGAAGTTAATATTGTACATTTCTACTTGTATGATTTAAATACCTGTATCATCAAAAATAGTGGGCCTCCCCGATGGCGCAGTGGTAGCCTCGTTGCCTTGTAATCAAGGGGTCCCAGGTTCGATACCCGCTGGAGGCACATCACATGGCACAGTGGTTCGGATCCCACTTTAAACTGTAGGCCCAGTCCCGATTAGCCTTACTGTGCATAAAGTGGACTTAAAACACCAAATCAATCAATCATCAAAAATAGTAGTGTGTGTGTATTAAGCGATGGTGTGAGTAGCAGTCAATTAACACTTCAATAGATGTTTTAGAAGATATAGAAAAAACTAGTATTTGCATGATATTTCTCAATTTTATATTTTATAATAACATAATCCCCCCTCATACAAAGTCCCCCTGATAACCCGTGACCCCCCCTGATAACCCGTGAGCCCCCCCCCCCCGGAGATCAATTCTGGCTACGGCCCTGACTCGAACACATTAAAACAACTTTAAAGAGAAAGGTGTCGATTTACTTATTTAACGTCGCTTTTTGCCTCTTTAGCTAATCTCGACGATGAGGATGAATGATGATGTTTTAAATCACTTGGAATATTGTAGTTAGAATATTTTCTGAATTGAATTATCGTGGCAGTAGTATATAATCGCCCCTTTAACTGAAAGGTAAGTATGCATAGCAACCAGGTTCGCCAGTTCTGAATAAATTGTTTCTTTGGAGCTACAGACATCTCTTGCACATTTTACAACATGTTTACGGTCGCGATATCTATTCTGTTAAGACAATGGAAATTCCCAATGAATCAAGTTCACAGATACGCCCAAATCAACAGCACATTGTTCAGTGTTCACGCTCGCACGATTATCAAAATGTAACGCTCCGTTATTTGCGCGGAAGTTTACGACCGAACCTAATATCTCAGTAGAGGCGCGTGCATGATATTTTCGCATGAGCGCAAAGATTTTTTTCCAAGCACTGCTTCAGCCTGATGTTTTTGTGTTCTTGTACCCTTTGTACCAGTCATACTTGTAGTTATCAGCATGGACGTCCGGAATGGGGGGCAAAGCTCTCCCCCCTAGAAAATGAATATCTACCTAAAAAGTCTATATTTCACACATAATTTCATTTCAGTCACAGTAATTTATATTAATTATTGTAAGGGCGTTGAAGAAACATGATAATTTCAGCTTGAAACAGTGCTTTTTTGAGGAGGTATCACTCATGGGGGAAAATATACCTCCTTTGCCCCCCACTGGAAAAAAAATACATTGCTTGCCCCTCCCTGGAAAAAATCCTGCGGACGTTCATGGTTATCAGTCCTTTACCCAGCATACGTGAATTTCCTATTTTATTTAATGGAATTGCATAAATAATTTTATTTCTTTGTTTTTAAAATAATTTATGGTTATTTTAAAAACAACTTTTAAGAACAGACAACAAGCTCTGGACCTTGTTCCAATTGCCAGGGGTGCCCTTCCCCCCAAGACGAATGGGGCGTCTCCTCCCAGATCGTCATAATCCCTCCAAATAGTTTTGGTGAATACATAATTGAGTTTTATTTTAATACAATAGTCTGTCTATATTTTTAAATTTTTCAGATTTTCGAAATATGGAAAACTAGCTCATTGATTGGTTAAATGATTAAGTTAATCTCAAATGTCAAGAAGTAAATTATATAAATATGCGTTTGAACAGTATTTGTGGGTAGCCTCCGCGATGGCGCAGTGGTAGCGTCGTCGCCTTGTAATCAAGGGGTCCCGGGTTCGATACCCGGTGGAGGCACACAGTGTTTCGGATCCCACTTTAAACTGTAGGTCCAGTCCCAATTAGCCTCACTGTGCACAAAGTGGACTTAAAACACCAACTCAATCAAGTATTTGTGGGCAGAGAATACGATTTTAAAACCCACAATTTGAGTATTTAACACAATTATTTTCAACTTAAGATAGAAAATTCAACCTGGGCAAACCATGTAACGTGCGGCAGTTGTCTGTTAACCAAAACTCGCTTGTTCGTGTCCTGATTCAATTGTCATGGCTGGTGCAGCAAAATTCCAATGTTGCAACCAATAGGAAGGTTTTGACGGAAAAACCAGATATTGTTATATTGCTTGCGGATTTCTTGAGATATATTCATGGCTGCCGAAAGACTGGAAGAGCATTGTACTATTTAGACGAAACACACACAAAAACGAAAATCATACGGTGCCAGCGGCAATGTGACAAAGATACTTCAGGGCCTCTAACGCCAAGTGAAAAACGTAGCAGGATTATAATAGCAACTATTGACGTAGCGCAGTTTCCTGTGGATTTTCGCAAGTAAAATATTTGGGGCCCCTAGTGAAATATATATATATATATATATCGAGAATACCATAACGTATTGATGATGTCAGAGGGGGTGGACGGACGTTTTGACCTAATGACTTCCGTTAAGAAAGAGAGAGGAAGGAAACGGGGGAAGAGGAACTGCGTACGAAGCAACTGTGGCTGCAGTAGTAAGGTTAGAAGGTCGATATACTTTTCTCGTCAATTAAGCAACATACTCTATGTATACAGTTTTTTTTTAGAAATGCTCCTGGCTATCAGACATTCTGATACCTATTTATTGGGAATAGCAAGAAATTAGTGCGGTTGCAAACACTGTTATTGAAGGGAGGAGAACTCATTATGATGAGGGTTGTCTTGTCACTGCCTCCGCGGTCAACTTGAATACTTTCTCCTCAGAGCTCAAGTTGTGGCGCGAAACCTATAGAAATCCCTAAGGCCCAGGCTACAGTATAATACGGTGCCTCCTTCAAAGTACTTGCTCCTCTGCTTGGGGTAAATAATATTATTTTAGTAATCCATAACAATAATCACATGGATTTTATCTTAATTGCAAATTTCACTTGCTAAACTTTATGGACAGTAAGGCTAATCAGGACTGGACCTACAGTTTAAAGTGGAATCCGAACCAATATATGCTCCCACCGGGTATCGAACCCGTGACCAGTGGCGAAGCGTCATAAGAGGCCCGGAGGCCGGGCCTACCCTAATATAATTGGCTATTACGGATTATTTTATTACTTATAATTTCATTAAACGACGCTTTATACAAGAAAACTGAAATTCTAGGCCTTACGATAATTTCCACAAATTTCCATCCCTGCCATATATCGTCGCATGTTGAGCCACTTCTCCGAGGTACTCAGCTGGTCTCATAACATTCTATGTGATTCACGAGGGAAAGCATAATTTCAGGGGCGCGTTCGCCCGAAATGGATACAGCGAGTCCGGCCTCACGCAGTGATGCCAACCCTAGCATAATTGTGCTAAACGTAGTACAATTTGAACTTCATTGGCACCTAGCACCCTGTGTCTGTAATAATGGTAAAATATATCATCATCTATAAACATGTGCCCCTGGGAGACAAATAAAATGAATTCAGACGAATATGTTTTGAAAAAATAAATTTAAATAAAATCGCAAATCTTATTTGTTTCAAACAAAAGGTAGCATGCCGATCCAGCTACATCTGGTCCACCGTCTTCTTTTCATCTTTTCTTTATCTTTCCTTACTTATACCGCGTTTGGTAGAACCTGTCCCGCTTCCCGCGCTAGGGAGCGCTCAACAGTTTCGGTGCCAATGAGAAACGAGGAAAAAACCGTCTGCTGGGCAGCGAGGAGCGAATGAAAGCCAGAAGAGAGGCGCTTACGTAGACGCTGTTGCGACGTTGCGTATTTTAATTGGCTGCCTGGCTTTGACTTTCCCCAGCACCGAGAAAAGACAGGGAGCAACTAGCGCGGGAACCGGGACAGGTTCTACCAAACGCGGTATAGCTGACGACGAAAATTTTATTGAAGGAACTTGCTAGAAAGTTGGAGTCACAGATAAAACAAGCCGCCTCCTTTTGTAGTCGTCAAATTTTCTCAAACTTTTTCAAGCGTTATATGTCTTGACTAATTTGCGAAGATGGGGAAGAATGTTGATATGATGAAATTGACCAGAAATACCCATACGCAGGCAGAGATTCGAACCCAGGACCCCTGACGTTGTAGCGCGATGTGCTAACCACTCCATCACGGGGGCCGGCTTTCATTATTGTGAGCGTGAAGTGAGAAAGCGGAATAGTGACTTATATTACTCTGAAATGCTACAAAATCAAGCAAAAAGCCTATTACTGGGCATAGGAAGAAAGAAGTGGCATCGGAACATTGATGAATGCCACTCGAATGACATCTAAAGCATCAATAACAATAAAATCAAGAAATACAATTTATGAGTTAGCAGACATCAAGCGTTACTATTCAGGTACGTTGATAGATGCAAGAATATGTTGTTACATTTTCAAAAATAACTTTAAAGGTTATTTTTTTTTATATTTTAAAAATGTCGCACCCATAACAACACGAACTCACACGTCTGTGCCTACTCTTTCTGCGACACCACGCTTCGTCACTGCCCAGGACCCCTTGACAACAAGGCGACGAGGTGTTACTATGAAGTACAATTATATTTGTTTGTTCGATAGTGTCAAATCTTAGGAAACGTGACAATTTCTTCTAATCTGCACCAGCGATAATGTACTTTGAATTGGACAGTTCAATTGACAAAATAAAAAAAGGTTTCCTGCTTTCTCTTTTTAGGTTAGCAAGTTCCTGGCAGGCACGTATCTAGAAATATGTTTAGGGAGGGGGGGGAGTCCGAACCAAGTGTATCAGAAATAATAATAATAATGTTTAAATTAAAATAATTATATTAATTCAAATTAATGCTAATTACAATTATAAATTAATATTATATTATTATTACAGGAATAGGTAAAAAGACTTTATAAGAATATAGATATAACAGCGCTTATTCATTACGTAGCTTACCTGAACAAGTGTCCTGGCAATGAATTAACGTCAAATAGATGAATAATTGAATATTTATCGAATAACAAAAATGATGTTACATGTAATTGGAGAAAAGCAAGTTTCTGATTAATACCTTATACATATTATTTTAGGTAGTAGTGTACATAAATCTTCTTTGTTATGTCATTCAAAGCCGTATGATCCCAATATAATCCTTGCCTTCTAAAAAGTTCAGAGGAAATTAATAATCATCCGTTATGCAACAAATGCTAATATTTTCATTACTTAATTTTAATTCTTGGTAAGTCATTCGGGGGGTCCGGACCCCTGGATCCTCCTAAATCCTAAATTCGTCCTTCCTGTCCTTCAAAGCCGTATGATCACTATATAATCCTTGTCTTCCAATAAGTTCAGAGGAAATTATACAACAAATGCTAAACGAGTAGTTTCATTATTTAATTTTCGTACATAATATTAGTCTTCCGGGTGTGTGTGTGTGTGTGGGGGGGGGGGGGTCCAGTCCCCCTAAATACGTCCTTCCTGTCCTTCAAAGCCGTATGATCACAATATAATCCTTGTCTTACAATAAGTTCAGAGGAAATTATATAACAACGGCTAAACGAATAAATTTTTCATTATTTAATTTTAATTCTTGATAAATCTTTCGGGGGGCGGTACGGACCCCCTGAACCCCCTGGACCCCCTAAATACGTCCTTGGTTCCTGGTACTACCGTAATTATATAAAATGTAATTTACATATAAACGAGTGGCGTTGGGACAGTTAGTTACACACTTAATGTTGAAGATTAACAATAATTATTGAATTAAGGTTAATTATTAGTCGTCTATGAATATGAATGCTATATTCAGTAGGCGAGGCTTACAAATTGAAAAAAAATCTACAGCCTACAATATTTTTTGATAAATCCACTTTGGTTGGGAGACAAATTAAAAAATATCCTTCCCGAGGAAGTCGTTGTTAGCCATTGAATTTACGAAAAGGAGGTGCATGTGTTCTTTAGGTGGAATTCAAATAGCATTAGTGGCAAGTTTGACTTGGAATTTGAGTTTGACATTAAATTAATTTTGTAAGTGTTGATTTTCATTGGCATGTTCCATTTCGGACAGCGAAAAATTCCAATTAATCAGAATATTTCCACTTCAATATATTTGTTACTGAAAATTGCTGCCCAAACTAAATGAACATAGTGCCCGTCCGTCACCAACCTTCAAATTTCGAGGCTCGAAGCAAGTTACATTGTTTGTTCGCTCACCGCCACTGTCACGAAAGCATTTCGTGTTATCACAGTCGATCTCAAACCCGAGTGAAAGGTAATCTTTCCCGCTGGTTGCCAGTTCGGGCTGCAACTCGCTTCAAACTTCCGGCTCTAACTAGAGAAAAAACCCAACAGTTAAAATTCAAATTTGGAGGCTGCACGGATGACAGTCCTCTGTCTTGGCTTGCATTCCTGACCTCACAAGCACTGGCGAGAAAGGATTTCCTTTCCTTTTTTTTGCTGGTGAACCCCGAACGGAAGGTCGTCTTTCCAGGTGACTGCAAGTCGCAAACTTCAAGAGAACCTCTCGCCCGACCCTGTGGCCGAGTGGTTAGCACATCGCGCTGCGACGCCAAGGGTCCCGGGTTCGAATCCCGGTCGGGCTTGGTTGTTTGTGAATGTCCATTCATCAATTTCATCATTTCATCACTCATCCCCATCTTCGCAAATTAGCCAAGAGGCACAAAACGCGAAGTAAAATAAACTAAATCAATCAATCAAGAGAACCTCTCGCACCTCGGTATATCAATCAACTACGGAGGGGAGGAAGGTGCATCATTTCCTATGAAATTCAACTATGCAACTTCGTTCTGCAACAAATTGCTTGTAATTAACACATTAATTAATACATTTTATTCGTTAGTTGTGTTACGCTACCTTAATTAGAAATCAGTAACGGCTATTGGGGGACAACAGTGGGGAGGGGGTAAGGGCAGTTCAATTTTTGTTGGTAGACAAGGCTTAGCATTAAGAGGTCACAGTGTGGAGGCAAAAAAAAAAAATTGGGTGCAACTATCCAAAACTGGGAGGGGGGGGGGTCAAGGACAGTTTATTTTCCCCTGGCAGATAAGGTTTTGCATAGTGCAAAAGTGGCAAATAGGTGAGGGCTAATGCCCCCACGCCCCTCCTAATCGCCGCTGCTGGAAAAGGTTTGGTTGAAACTTGATTTCAGCTAGGGGAAGCCCCATCTTTATCATAGTGATAATGAGTCGACTGGATGGATGCTTTGCGAAAATTTTTCTTGGTTGGGTCGTCACCCGCCTCACTTCGAGCACTGCCTGTACAGGGCAAATTCAATGTTCAAATACATTTTCTAGTTCGTTAGATCGCCTAATTTATGATGTGTTGTAAAAATTAAATATGGGGAGAACAGCTGCAGATATGCCTGGATAATAGTGGCCACTTATCATTTATTTTACACTAAGTAATTGGCCAATCGAGTCGTCAAACTTGATACGAAATCTGGTACCTGTGTGGTAGGTGAACGTATTCAGTGACTGAGATTGTTCTTTGATTGTTGGCATATACAGTTTCTGAATAGGTCTAGCAGGTGAGACAAATTAATTTTACATGAATAAGTAGGACGACGTTTAAAATCTAAAGATGCGTTACGTTTATTTTCTGTTTGTTAGTTCCTCATTGGAGTACTGACAGTTGCACGAGTGTTAGCGATGTTCTCTCATTGGTTTCATCGTTATATCTGTTCTTATCGCCGTCGTCGTCGCCTTGTAACCAAGGGGTCCCGGGTTCGATACCCGGTGGAGGCACAAGTGGATCGGATCCCACTTTAAACTGTAGGTCCAGTCCCGATTACTGTGCATAAAGTGGACTTAAAACACCAAATCAATGAATCAATTCTTATTGCTGCAAATATTCAAGAGGGACAAATACGATGATAAAGAATCAAAGAGTACACGAACTACTTGATTCTTAAATGCTAACATAAAAATTGGGGTCCCATCCCCGATAGTCTAGCCATAAACCTGATATCAAGGGTTCCTGGCTTCCATCCCCGGTCGAGGTATAACATTTCATTAAGTGGTTCGGTTGGGATTTCACTAGAAACTGTAGCTCTCGTCCATACTGTAGCTCTCTGTGCATATTGTGGACCTTAATACAAATCTAATCAACTAATGATTGCAATACGGCGTGAAAATGAGCATGCTTGGGCAATTTTATTGCTCACAGTCTTAGTCCTACATCTTAATTGATTATCATTTGTGAGATTAGAAAGAAATTTCTGCAGTACCGCCATAATGGTATTCGTGCAGGAGAATCAATCTTTGATCCAATTCGGATTTTCACTAATCAAAATGCTCAGTGGATTTTCACTAATCAAAATGCTCAGTGCAAGGATTGCAACTCTATTAATTGCTTTTATGTCAATATATTTGTCTCCTAATGGAGGTGAATTTTTAGTGAAAATTTAGTGAGAGTGTCACCTCCTATGTTGACGGTATTTCTCGTATCCTTCCCATTTTTAGCCCTAAGTTCTGAATTTCAGTCGTCGAACAAGAAAACGTAAGATGTTTCATCATGACATCAGAGAAAATAATATCATTAACACATTTTCTATTCAAGGGTAATATTGTATATTTCATGCCTACTTTATTAAGTTAGTATCACTTTTCTGAAGCACGAAAAGCTACAATCTTTTGCCGCTCCCTGTTGTTGTGATTTGGACAATTTAGAGTTATGGCACACTATGAGGTAGAAAGGAACTAAAAATAAAAACCCTTCAGCACCTCCTTGCAATGGTTGAAACATTAAAATATGCCTTTTACGAACTTTACAAGATTTGTGTTATTGAAATGTTCATCCCCATAAACGGCTGTTTGCAGCAAATCAGGTGTTATCTTCGTAATCGAATTGGTAACGAGAGGTTGAGTGCTCCATCTATTCTCCCTTTGAGAAATAGCTTGCAAAATCTTTGGATTTAAACAAGGTTGTAGCCAAGGTTTGATAATATACGTATCTTATCGTATTTCTTGATGTTAATTTTCTCATTTTAGTAAAAAAAAAGTACTCAAACTCTACATAGAAATAGAATATTTATAGTGGCCTCCCACATGGCGCAGTGGTAGCGTCATTGCCTTGTAATCGAGGGGTCCCGGGTTCGATACCCGGTGGAGGCACAAGTGGTTCGGATTCCACTTTAAACTGTAGGTCCAGTCCCGATTAGCCTTACTGTGCATAAAGTGGACTTAAAACACCAAATCACAATTAGAATATTTATATTTAAACGATTATCCGTAGCTTTTATGACGTATTTTGTACTGTTCATATGAATAGTAATTATTAAGTCTGTGATATAAATCCACTCAAAAATGTCTTTGGAAGAGACAACAATAGAATTATTGCATTTTACTTGACATGAAAGATCCGTGCCTAAAAATACTTTTGTGTGTGATGGAACAAAATGCAGTGATTTATCTTTGGTAGTATCTGCTGTCACGTTCTCTTTATGCTGGAACCTCAAAAGAGATGCGCGTGGCAGCAAACTCGGTCTTTGTTTTATCGTGATTTCATCATGCTATGTATGCAATTACGTCTGTAACACATACTGTGAAGTTGTAGCGATTACTTTCACATAAATGTTTTAAGATTAGGTCCCTTAGCATTCTTCTAATAATAAACCTAAATGCTCTCGTAGTTAGGTTAGGTTCCGTTAGCATTAAAATAATATCGCTAAATGCTTTCTAAATTGATTGATTGATTTAGTTTATTTTACTTCGCGTTTTGTGCCTCTTGGCTAATTTGCGAAGATGGGGATGAGTGATGAAATGATGAAATTGATGAATGGACATTCACAAACAACCAAGCCCGACCGGGATTCGAACCCGGGACCCTTGGCGTCGCGGCGCCACTCTGCCACAGGGTCGGGCCAAATGCTTTCTAAAGAAAAAGGTTCTAAATTACATGTACGTTCATTCCCACTAATCATAAACAAGCATTTTTCTCGTCTTCATCTGTTCTTAAGATTTGTAACATCCTTTTAGCAGACGAATAACGTGGCAGGAGCAAATTTGACGCTTATTCTTATTGCTGACACTTGCGTGGCAGCATACTCGGCCTTTATCTTTGGGTGTAACTGTAAAATATGTCACTGGTAATAATATACCGTAGAAAAGTTTTACGTAAATACCTTTTAGTTGGTATAAGTTTCCCACCCGAGAATTTGACTCCAAAATCTTTAGCCCCCTCCCCCAACCCCACTTATTTCAGTCTGGCGCCGTCACTGTGCCTGCATCCTTCATGGCATGGTGCACATTACAAGGGGGATTTTATCTAATAATAAAACTTAAAACCGTCTTTGTAAAGAAATGGAAAGAGTGCCAACATTTGAAATTAAATAACAACAATAATATAGTTGACAGCTTTTCCTCTCATTGTTTTTGATTTTGGAAATTTTTGACTATGGGACCTGCGTACAGACATGGGTCTCACTTATTGCACAACACTTGAGCACCCTTGTGTTCTGACGTCATGGGAGGAAACTTTTTAATTTTAGGCTAGATGCCTACGTTGTCAGGTTAGGCTAGCTAGGTTTAGTTCTCTTAGACTAAATAATATTTTTTCATTGTATTTATGCTAATGAAACCTACTAACCTCGTAGGCATTCCTCATCTGACGTCAGAACACAAAGTAGCAAAACAGTTGTGCGGAGAGGAAGACCCGTACAGGTACATCCTCTGCACATGCGCTATTCACTCTTCTAGCATCATTCCCAGTGATCAGTCGCTATGGACGCTAAAATCCTTGAACGTACGTCTGCTACTGATACAATTCAATTAATATGATTTATCCACGATTGTTGTGTACCTGGCAGGGTGAGTAACTATGTGCTTCAGTAAGGACAAGGGTAAAAGAATGTTCTTTTCCATGTTTATGCTTAATAAATCGTCTTTGTAGGGTTTTCTTTAGTGCTGAACAGCACTACTTCCTGCGTCAAGAGGAAGTAGCATAGTTACTTCGTTGTTGAATAATTATGTTTGTTTTGGTTGTTGTCAGTAAGTTACATGCTCAGATAGGGTAATTGAAACTGGACATACAGTTTAAAATGCATTGTTTTCCCACCGGGGATCTGTTCGACCTCTTGATTAGAAGGTTACGGTGTTATGTTGTTGAATATTTGAGTTTTTGTATTAAGTTCACTTTATGCACGGACCTACAATTTAAAGCGCGACCAGAAACACTATGTGCCTCCACGGGTATCAAACCCGGAATCCCTTGATTACAAGACGACGACGTTACCACTACGCCATCGGGTAATTTGTTGTTGAATATGTTGCAAGGCGAGAGTTGAAAAGTACATTAGTTTGAGACCATTAATATAGTTTCGAATTGCATTTCAGAGCAAGATAAATTTATGCAGATTCGGTGATGATGTATACTCACTATAGAAAACCAACAGTTTCATACATCGGAGACACATTTCTCCAAGGTTTACAACGTTCGTGGAGGTATTTTCTTTCATCTTAGAATATATTTGACCGGGAAATCATGTATTTTTCAAGGGAAATATCTCACCGACGCACAATTGCCATTGCTTTCATTTGCTTGCCCTACGACAACCGGATGCTGCGTACGTTTGATCACATAAGCCCCTGTCAGTGTTTCAACCCCCCTTTTTTTTAGTATGCTTGCCTAACATAACCAAACCTAACCTTATCGGAAATGGTTCATGGAGCTATCGGTCAGCTACCGTGCATAATGGTTCGTGGGGCTATCTGTCAGCTACCCGTGCATAATGTATAATTTCCACCGGTGACGAACACGATAGTCGGTATTTTTCGGTGAAGAAGGTTGAAACACTGCACACCCACAACATGAGTCAAGATGTGCCCGCCATAATGTGTGTTCCGGAAGCAAAGAAAGGAATAAAAAAAAAAAGCACTCAGAATGTGAAAAATTGTGTTTGTTTTCGTGTAAAAAGCATAATGGCACCTTGAACTATGTTCCGCAATACACAATTGGTAAGTACGAACCATGCGAAACACAAAATATCCGATTTTAATGTGTCTCCGATCTATGAAACTGTTACCAATATTTCTAATGTTGAGAAACTTTGTATTAGGAAGAATGTACTTTCTTGCGTCAAGTTCTAATAAGACAATCAACACTATACACCCACATTATGTCAATTTTGCAGATGACGTGGCTGAAGAACTAGTGCATCCAAGTTCCGATTGTTTAATTCCGAACTAACCATTCTACAAACACATTTTGTACATAGTTCGATTTCGATTTATGTCTGTTAACACACAGTTCATAGTCTTAGTGATTACTTATTGTGTGTTTTCTGCAGAACGATTTTTCCCTTCTGTATAAGCACTCCTATATGGAATTGCTGGCTTGTCTGTGAGCAGCCAGTCGATTACAATTGCTACCATCAACTTGATGTGCGTGGGGTGTACAGAGGTATTACCAAGAATGTATTTAGGGGGAGCGTCGGGAGGTAGACAGGTCAAGTTTAGGGCTCCTGGCATTAATGTAAGATTTCTAGATGTTTAGGGCTCTTAACATTAAGATAACTTCCACAAATGCTTCCAACACCTAATCATGGAATATCTGGTCTCAAACTCTAAAGACCCTTCGAGCCTCACACAAAAATATGCCATAACTGCATGTCTGACAGTAGAATAAACCAAGAACAGCTGTTCTATGCAAAGCATGGATGCTTGCATAAGCTAATTTTCAAATATACATTTTTCTCCAATAAATAATACTTAGGCGTGGTGGAATCTTGTGAAAAGTCATGAAACACACGAAACAGTTGCCAAATAGTGACAATATTTGACACAATATATTCAACAGTACAGATAATATCACATAAAATGTCAATCACCATGTTCGTTCACTGTATTTCAGAACATGTGAGGTTCAAGAATAGAAGAAACACTTCAATGATAGGATGACTTCTACATGGTGGATGATTTTCCCAATCTGGGAAAGGGAAGGAAAGGATTTTAAACTTTTTGACAATGAATTAATGCATGAAGTGTGTGCAGAAAGTGAATCAGTTTTTTTTTCTTTTTCAAGTCATGGGAAGTAGTAATTATGACCAAATTTTGTATCTGAAGGTAATAAACACCTAATCATGGAATATCTGGTCTCAAACTCTAAAGACCCTTCGAGCCTCACACAAAAATATGCCATAACTGCATGTCTGACAGTAGAATAAACCAAGAACAGCTGTTCTATGCAAAGCATGGATGCTTGCATAAGCTAATTTTCAAATATACATTTTTCTCCAATAAATAATACTTAGGCGTGGTGGAATCTTGTGAAAAGTCATGAAACACACGAAACAGTTGCCAAATAGTGACAATATTTGACACAATATATTCAACAGTACAGATAATATCACATAAAATGTCAATCACCATGTTCGTTCACTGTATTTCAGAACATGTGAGGTTCAAGAATAGAAGAAACACTTCAATGATAGGATGACTTCTACATGGTGGATGATTTTCCCAATCTGGGAAAGGGAAGGAAAGGATTTTAAACTTTTTGACAATGAATTAATGCATGAAGTGTGTGCAGAAAGTGAATCAGTTTTTTTTTCTTTTTCAAGTCATGGGAAGTAGTAATTATGACCAAATTTTGTATCTGAAGGTAGGAAGTCGAACTTGTACTCATAAATTTCAGAAATGCATTTTCTTTTTTAAATCTTATGCATGTAAGGAAAAAGAAGGAACTGTGGGAATATTAAAACAGTCTAGCATAATCTATCTAATGTATTCTTTGGCATGTACAGGGTGTCATTTTAATGGCGACCATGGAAACGTATAGAGGACATCAAAACAAACAACTTTTCTCAGTAACATTTTTCTCGTTGGTGCGTCGTTTCGGCGCTACAGTCTTTCAAAAAAGCCTGTTTTGCCACCTGAATGCTGGCAACCACACACAACATTTGATGGCATTTGTGACGTCATATCCCGTCGTGAAGCAATGCGTTCCAGGGTTGCCAGCATAGCTACAATCAGCCTCATTATGTACCGTAAAACAAAACGAGAAAACATGTTCTGTAACCTAACAGGAAGTAAACAAACAATACGAAAAATGGTAAAAAAAAAGTAGAATTCAAATGGAAGTGGTCATATCGAATTTTGTCTCAGCTTACATGTCAAATATTTGCAAATCTAGTTACCAAGTTGGCATCTACAATTTAGTCTATCCACTTTGTCCTTCTGATACTAGTTGTCTGTGACACACTGAACAGATGACAAAATAGAAATGAAAGAACTCAAAATTCCAAAGGTAAGCAACAGGTAATACAATGTATATTCAGAGCATTATGAGGCAAGTGGGAAAAATGATTTAAAATACAGGGATATAGTAAGTAGTAATAATACAAGATGTAAGACGACTATGTTTTTATCTACGCACCGGATATACATGTAATAGTTTGCAAATGTGAACAGGGTAGTATATTCGGTACTGATTCATCATTAGATTGTTACTGTGGTTGTACTTGTTTTAGCCGTAATGTAACAACGTGAACCTCGGATACTTCCGTTATCAGCACAAAAGTACCGCATGGCATCTGGATACAAAGCTGTATATATCAACCTTGCAACGAGATTTGCAAATATTTGACATGTAGTTGGGCGTAAACAGCCACGTGTAAGCTGTAAGTCCAATAAAATTTATTGTTGTTGGTATTTTAGATGTAAGCTGAGACAAAATCCGACATGACATTTCATTTTGAATACGTGTTTTACCATTTATTATATCATTGGTTCACTTCCCCTTTCCCCTGAGAGATGACTGCTGATCTTCTGGCTGGTAGGTTATGATGTTCGGTCTGCTGGACACGTATCTCGCTTCGTTTTACAGCTAATAATGTGGTTGGTAGTTTGTCATTTTTCACAAAATCGTGTGTTCCTTGCAACCCTGCCGTGTGCTGTTTCGCCGCAGGATATGACGTCACAGGTACGATCAAATGTTGTGTTGGGTTGCCAGCATCCAGGCGGCAAAACGGTCTTTTTTGAATGCCTGTAGCGTCGAATCGACGCACCAACGAGAAAAATGTTACTGGGAAAAGTTGTTTGTTTTGATGTCCTCTATGCGAATCTGTGGTTCGTGGGCGCCATTAAAATGACTCCCTGTATAATGTATGTATGTAAAGGAGAAGTAAGTGTAGATACTAACGCAACGGGATCTTCCTAACCTACCCATGTGAACATTTGGTACAGAAATTATATTTTCACACAAATACACATTTAGAAACAAAGCTATGGAATATGTAAAAAAAACTCAATTTACTTTTACAAAATGTAAATGAACATAAAAGCACAGATGAAAGCACCAATCTCTTACCGGGAGTTTCTCCGATTGCTTTCAAATTCGGCATACTCACGAATCTGCAGTTAAAAATTGGAGGTCACATCTAGAAAATGCGAAATAAGTAGAAATAAGGGGGTCCGTGAATGAAGTAAACACCGGTGATTTATGAAGGAAACAACAATTTTTTTGAAATGAATACGTTCCAAAACTATGGTTATGAATACCCTGAATTTTAACTATGCTTGCCTAACCTAACCTTACGTGAATGGTTCGTGGGGCTACATGAATGGTTCATGCGGCAAGTATGTTTTCCACATTTACTGAAGATGCCATATTGTCTCATGTAAAGCAACGCTCCATGGAATGGATAGCGAACTTCACTTGTTTACATCATCAATCATGGCGACCATTAGTATCGACAATCATAGGCGGCCGCGGTGGCTCAGTCGGTAACGCGTCTGACTACCATGCTAAAGGTCCCGGGTTCAATCCCCTGCCGGTTGAAATCCGGGAACTTTTCTAACGATGGAAGCGGCCCCGGTGCCCACCCAGCGTCGAATAACATGGGTACCTGGGGGAAACCCTTGGGGGTAAAGGTGGTCAGGGGCGTGATGCTGATCACATCATCCCACTCACGACCGGATCAAGAAAGTGTGGGGCGTTACCCCCACACCCCCTATACGCCTTCATGGCGTGGTGCTATGCACAGGGGAGCACTTTACCTTTACCTTCTTTAATCATAGGGGTAATGTATGCACGGTATTTCATATTTTCTAGATGTGACCGCCAATTTTAACTGCAGATTCGTGATTTTGAGGTCAAAATTAGTGAGTATACCAAATTTGAAAGCAATTGGAGATACTCCCGGTATTCTGTAATTATACCGAATGAGTGATAGAAAAAACATTTTTGAAGCAATGGGCAATATTCATTATGTCTCTTACTTTGTCTGTGGTTGGCCAGGTGATTTGTGGGATGCACAATTTACTAGCAATACGCAACACATTTCTATTTTACACAGAACAACCTAGACTGGATATTTAACCCTTCATTGGTATATGTGTTCCAGAGTAATGCAGTTGGTATACGGCGAGCGTGGTGTTAACATATGGATTCCATTGTTTTTTTTTTTGTCATCTTTTCGATTATCTTTTTACATTCATTATATTAAAAATAGTTTATAAATATGTATTGCCTAATATACTACATCACTTCTAAGTTAAAATTTATCTTATTTACTATATAATAACAAAATTATATTCTTGTATTGCACTATTACTGATTACCTATTATGAGAGACAAATTGTGTAGAAATACCGAACGGTTTTTGTAATTTTATGTAGGAATTTACTTTTGATGTTAACTAATTTTCATAACATTAGTAATAAGTCCAATAATTAATGGGATAGATATACATTCTACTTCGTAGTTTTAATCCGGGCCAGTATATTGAGGAAAAAACAAGTAAAAATAGGCTCATCTTCATAAGAATATAATCACTCGGTTCAGCAAACTATGCTCAGAAATGCTGTTGTTCATTTGGAACAAATATTAGGTTTCACAGTTAATTTAGTCAGAAGTAATAGCAGTAATAAGCGAATCAAGTTATGTAAAATAATTACCGAAGAATCAAAGCAGAAAAAAAGTGATACAACATGAATTTAGTGTGCACAGAAATAAAATATATTTGCGGAAAATGGTTACATGGTTGGTACACATGTGAGCATGGCACTCATGAAAGACATTGTCATCAAAATGACATGTCTGTGCAGACAGAGAACAATGCTACGTCCTGTAGCTAACTTGTATCATCTGGCCATAGACATTACAAATGACAGCTACATAAGACCAGAAAGTGATATCATTAGCTGGGACTGAAAAATTTACAATTCTATCCTAGGATGAGCGACGCTCTCACACGTATAGCAATGGAAGGTTAAAGAAAAGAAGAAAAAAAGCTCCTCTTCTACAGACTTCCCACCCATTACCTCCCATCAAGTGTTGATATATTTTTCTCAGAGTAGGTCTTTCGATCTTCCATCAGAACAAATGCTGGTAAATATCAAATAGAGTCATGTCTGATTTATTTTTGTTAATCGTTTCTGTGTTATTTTATTTTTGATGTTGTTCTCTTCATTGTTGAAAATTTCAGCTTACAGTGCTCATTTGTCCTGTATCTAAATTTTGTCAGTGCATAAATAAATAAACATATGTGACAGAAAGCAGGTCTTTATGTCTGTGCAAGAAACTTTTCTTTAATTTATTAAAAAATGTATTTTAACTAAAACATTTGGATCAATTCAAGGGCATTCTGGCTACATTTTAATGTATAAAATCACATTCTTATATGTCAAGCACAATTGCTCATTGATTTACATTCTGGAAAAGAAAAATCAATTTGGAGGATCAAGTGTCAGCTTGAGTTTTTCCATCACCTGTCACTGAAACAGGCAATGCATTAATCACAAAAAAAGTGCATATGATAAGTTGAGCTCAGTATTTTAAGTAATTACAGTTTTATACCAGCATATTTAATCACATTAAAACTTGAAATATTGACAATTTACACTAATAGAACACTTGTCATTTTTTAAAAATATTTCAATTGATTCTACATATTTGTAGTGATTTTACATACATATTATTTTTTCTTTTTTTTGAAATTATCGTGATTTGTGTAATAAACTCAAAGATTCAAGAGTGTTATGCAATATGTGACATAGCTAATTCAGTGGCAACAGATTTTGTGGTTGTAACATAAATGCTTTTCCTTACAGATATATGACAACATGACATAATGGAAACAACCTTAACCACATGGGGGACATTAAAGAGAATGCCAAGTGTTTGCAAATTGGAACTGACAAAGCTTATTTATTAAAACATAATTCACTTTAAAACAATGGTTACGTGGCAGAGTTTCCGAGGAATATTAAGAATCCTATTTGCTTCAAGGAGATTATTATTTTCAATTGGCCTGTTTTGTTCTGCTGCTGTGTTATTCCTTGCCCATGAAACATATGTAACATCAGTTGAGTTCCAATTTTACAATGTTCATTTTGAAAATTATGTTAGAAACAAGCCAGCAACAACTTACTGTAAAATTCCTGATTACGATCCTTTTGATGGCAGTATTTTGAAATACATAACAAAATGGAGCTCTGTAAAATGTGGAAAACCACAACCATACCTCACGTATGTAGACCATGATGGATTTATCCATATTAATGAAACGGGTGCTAATAAATCGGGATATAAATTGACAAAAATTGATTGCATTTATCAGGAAATTATCAGACCTGCAAATGATGATAATGTGGTTAATTATTCCATACCACAGATATTCTCAGCACCAGAGAAACTTCCCTCAGATTATGTCATAGTTAAGTGTTACACAAAGGCCAATAAGCTTATCTACGAATCAGGGCATGCCCACGTTCCTCCTCCTTCCAAGGAGTTACTGCAGAATAATGAGAAGTTGAAGGAAGGTCGACCGAGCGTTTTGATTCTAGGCTTTGATTCCATGTCGAGGCTTAACTTCATCCGTCAGCTTCCGAAAACGTACAATTACATAATGAATGTGCTGAATGCGACTGTCCTCAAGGGCTTGACAAAAGTTGGTGACAATACTTATCCCAATATGGTACCCTTCCTGACCGGTATGCGGGCATACAAGAAAAAGGGTCTTCCAGGTCCGTCCTGGGGAGATAGAGGTTCGGGAAAAGGTTATTTCGATACTCTTCCTCTTGTTTGGAAAAATTTTAGCAAGGAAGGTTACATCACAATGCTTGGTGAAGATGATCCGGAATTTGCCACTTTTAATTATCTTGCGAAAGGCTTTAAATTTAGACCTACAGATTATTATATGCGACCTTTTTGGCTTGCCATGGAAAATATTAAACATTTTAAATCTTCTGATTGGAGGTGCTACGGTAATAAACCGAAGCACATGTATTTTTTTGATTATACTAAGGAATTTGTTACGAAAATGAAGGATTACAAATATTTTGCATACAGTTTTCTTTCTGATGCCAGCCATGATAAAATAAATTCAATTAAAGTAATTGACAGAGATATACACCATATGCTGAGGGACATGTATGAGAGAGAGAGTTTGAAAAACACGATTGTTATAGTGATGGGGGACCACGGGAACCGTTTTGATGTTATTCGAAGAACTGTTATAGGAAGGGTGGAGGAACGGATGCCCTTCTTCAGCATCTCATTGCCCCAGTGGATGAGAAATGAATATCCACATCTAGAAGTCGGTCTAAAGAAAAATGAGAAGGTTCTACTGAGCTGGTATGATTTGTACGAGCTGCTGATGGATGTTGCCATGTTCAACTTTGGTGTCGAGTCTGAAGTTGTGAGGTGGGGCTGGATTGGATTGTCGCCATTTCGACCAATTACAAGAAACCGCACTTGTCATGAAATAGGAATTTCCGATGAGTATTGCGTATGCACAGAAGAGATACCAATGCCTCCGGAAAACGAACACGCACAGGAAGCTGCTCATGATTTGATCAGCCATGTGAACGGTATTCTGGCACCGGTGAGAGCTTTCTGCGTACCTCTCATGTTGGTTCGCGTCGTGGATGCTCAGATGTTGCTTCCAAATACCCAGGTGACGTCGCCAGATGGATTCACGGCCAAGTTGCGAGTGATAGTTGAGGTGACTCCGGGGGGAGGTTTATTGGAGGGGTTCCTGGAAAGAACTGCTTGGAGTTCTCAGTATGAAGTTGTTGGTGACGTCAATCGCATCAATAAGTATGGAAACCAGTCTCACTGTGTAGAGGACAGGATCTTAAAACTCTACTGCTTTTGCAGCGATCTTCCTACTAATAGAATAGATATATGATTTTGGAAATTTGTTACCAAGGGGAAAGTATTCAGAAATAGTGTGTCTAGCTGAATAGTTTTTCTCTTGTGTATTTATATTTAGTATTTGACACTAAGTTTTTTTTTAAGCTTTAGTTATATGCATCACTCAGCCCAGGTTTTGTAGCCTTATTTTCTCCTTCTTTTGAAGTCAATTTAATTCAAAATGTGTGATATTGATTGTGTAAGTTGTCTTTTATATAATGCGCACATCTGTAGCATTATTTGTATCTAAATACTCATAAATAATGTACATAGAGGTACGTCTGTCTATCTGAAGATTAATATTCAGTTTTTGACACTAAATACTCACAGTATTTTAGAAGCTTTAGTTATATACATCACTCAGCCAACATTTTTTTGTAGCCTTTACTTCCTCATTTGAAGGGAGGGGGAGGAATAATTTAGTGTTGGGGCATTGAATAAGTATACTTTAGGGTACCAGTTGTATAAGCCGGAGACACATGAAACTCGTATATTTTCAAAATCGTTTCTACTTACCTCATATGCATACCGGAACATTTTTCAAGCTGGGGATCACTCTTTTTTCCATGAAAAAAGCGTTATCTTTAACATTATAATCATTTATTGGTCGTTGCTAATTCGGCGGGCAAGCGGGCAAATCTTGACTCACGTTGTCTATCATCAGCTGATATGCAGTATCGTCAGCTGATGTGCAGTATCGTCAGCTGATGTGCAGTATCGTCAGCTGATGTGCAGTGTTTCCAAACTTATGAACCGATAAATGCCGCACAAACTATTCACAAAAGGTTTTTAAGCGAAAATTGTGGCTAGACTACTTTACGCCCTTATCTGCATGGTGATTGCTTCTTTGCGTTCGTGGTGCGGCACCCGGCATCTCTTCGGGTAAGTACCTTTTTCTTTTTACACTTTCTGTTCACGATAGCCCCACTATCCATTCACGGGGTCGAGGTATGCCTACGAGGTTAGGTTAGGTTCCATTAGCACTCATTTCACCCCTAAATATGTTCCTCATCATCTAAAAAATTCCTCAGTACGTTCAATTACGCATATCCAGACAACATTGTTTTTTCTCGATTTACTCCTTCAGGAAATTTTTCATCGTTTTGGGATTTACGTTGTTGAATTCCTTATAAAATAAGCTTTCCAACGATATATGACACGTATTCCTTAGGAAAAGGACGTAAACTAGTCTTACCTTAAATTGGAAAAAAAAAACTGCTCACACGTCATCTTGTGAAACTACTGCGTGGTTGCTACACTGACGGGGGGTTACATGGTTGAACGCACGGAACATTTGAGTCACGTAGTCGACGGTAATGGCGGCACGAGCTATCGTACAACGGAGATGCATGAATGAAGAAAAATACCTTACTTACAAGCCAAATAAGTTGCACGATTCGAAAAAACAATTTCCCCGGCTTCAGAAAGTCCTCAAGAACGCAATTCCGTAAGTACTTTCTTGTCTTTTCTCCTGTAAATTTGAAGAAATCCGTCTCCGACTTATACAATCGTTACCTACTTTAGTAATATGTATATGCGTAGTGTTATTTGTCTTAGAATTATATGCCCAACTTTTATTCTGCAGAATTCTGCTCTAAGAATGCCCAGTGTCACAAAAGTTTGTCATTGTTCATAATCTTAAATGAGTAGATACTATAGACTCCTTTGTTACCCAAGTTCAAAACTTTTACATCAATGTCTCTGATAATTATTGTTATTTTGTTATTTATCAGATCTACTTGAGAGCTTGATTGGTAGTGCCACTGCAAAAATAATGATGTTCTGAATTTTCACCCTGTGCTGATTCACAGAGAGGGAAGATTTTTTATGCAAACTCTCTTAGGTATTGGAAGTAAGTCCTGAGTACAAAAATTACCGCACAATATTGCACATTCTTGATGTTACTGTTTCTTCTAATTAGTGTAATATGACAATACATTTAGCACACAGAACACAAGACTGGAGCATTACAAATCAAATGAAGTATCATTTTGTTGTCTTGCATGAGTATAATGTGGGCTACAATTTTTTCATGTATTTCTTGGGGGAGGTTAGTGATATTTAGACCTCTGATTTTAGGTTCTTAACCTTTTTCCTTTGGAGATAAATAAGAAATAACAAGTTATGTCAGTGCTTCATTAAGAAAAAAAACAACAACTCAACAACTGATAAAGTTTTATAGTGCCGAAAGTAACTAATTTGCTTGTTAGAACTCTAAATCAGACCCTTTTTCAGGTCTTTATATATATATATTTTTAAGGTTTTCTAAGATTTTTATATCACACAAAGGTATTTGCTCTAACGTTTTTGAAACATACTCTGTCGATTTCCCCTTTCCAAGACCATGATATTTTTTCAAATCTCTAAACAAAGGAAAATGTCTTGCTACTGTTGCCTGCATAGTCCCAAATGCAAACTTCTGATCCATGGGTCTTGCTTACTTTTGCATCAGTTTGGTACTTTTGTGATTCGCACCTTGCAACGTAATGTTTCAGCATTCAAATTTGCACCACTGACTATATTTCTGTTGAAAGATCATTTTCAGCATGTAAGATGATTCTCACAGACAAACTGCAGAGTTTGACTGTGGAAAACCTGAAAATGATTATGCATTCAGGGTGGCCACTTTAGGACCATGATAAAATTCAAGTATAATTCCCGAAATTCAAGACAAACTTTCCAAAAATTCAAGGGTACAAGTAGATGTTTTCCCTATTTCAACATTGTATATTACCCACCTACACACACACACACACACTCACAAACAGATATATTAACAATATAAAGGGTCTGCATGATTCCAATGTATCCAAATATTATAATTCAATTCAATTAATATATTAAGTATTTAAAAATACCAAAATATAGTTTACTTATGGTTTGTGAGTATGTACGGTATGCCAAACTACGTTTGGGGAGTCAACTGTTCCCTTCCTCAAGTTATCTATCTCCTTGGCTAGCGAAATTGCATTACCTGTGTGACACTTCAAAAATGTAGCAAATTTTAACTTCATTTGTCTGTGAAACATATAGATTGCAGATGCTAGTAAATTTTATTGGTGAAATGTGCAAATTATATGCATTCACAAACATTAAACCTTAATGCAATTAAAAACAATAATAATTTTCATATTAATTCATTTTCTTATTATATTGGAGTAGGGCCACTTTTTGAGGAATGGCCCGAATATGTATTTTTATTTATTGAAATTTCCAGTACAGCAGAAACCATGTTAAACTGGAAAGAAACAACAGTAAAGCAAGTGCGATTGGTTTGTCGCCGTGAATTTATAAATGCCCAGAATCTCTTTGGATTAGTAAAGAGATCATTTCTTTTTACATATTTGGTGTATTTCTGTTTCATAAGGTCTTGACTATGTTTACAAAGTGCTTTGAAGTTGTTGTGTGTGTGTGGGGATTGTATAAATTCAATGGGATTTGAATTAATAAAAGTTGCAGTTTTTCAAGTCTACGGAGAAAAAGTGATGCATAATTTGTGGAATTCCCAGTGAGTAGCTACCCTTGTATTGGGCCGCAAATTATACATGCATAATTAATTTAACTTTTGTTAACAGCACAAGTATAATATTACAATAATTTGTGGATAATTTTTAAAATGATATATAAAAATGAAAATATGGTTAGAAGCATGGACATCCGGAAGGGGAGGCAAAGAAGGGGGCACAGCCCTCCTGGAAAATGAATGTCTACCTAAAAGTGTATATTTTACAAGTAGTTTCATTTCAGTCGCAGTAATTTATGTTAATTATTATAAAGGCGTTGAAAGATTATGATAATTTCAGACTGAAGCAGTGTTTCTTGAGGGGACATCACTATTATGGGGAAAAATATACCTCCTTTGCCCCCTCCCCTGGAAAAAATACCTTGCTTGCCCCTCCCTGGAAAAAATCCTGTGGACGTCCATGGTTAGAAAATTAATATTTGGTTGCTATATATATGTACAGTACTGTGCAAATTAATGCGGACAAAGAGAAAAATATACATTTTTTTTTAGTTTTTACACTCTTTATGTGAGAAAAAACCGAATAAATACGTAACAGATTTATACTGGTAGTATCAGCTAACTTTTTGATGCGTACTTGAGAATGTTTACAACAATTGCAAGGTTTGAAGCATTGTTGTTGGTGTTTCATTGTTGTCGTTGTGCAATGCCAATATTATTAACCAACAGACTTCTGTGAGAGCTTGGCTGTAGTAAACACGCTTTTGTTGGGCTCCGTGTTCCTACGAGTTTTCATTATGGATATAACACCCAGAAAACGTTCTAAAATTATTACACTGGGTGAGAACACATCCATGACTGTGCGGCAAATCGCTGAAGAGGCTGGTGTTGGGAAATCAGCGGTGTCAAAAATTATCAGAAACTACAGGGCAACTGGTAGTTTTTCTCCAAAGCGAAAAGTAAAGTGTGGTAGAAAATGCAAAACAACACCTAGAAGTGACACGTTAGTGCTAAGAAACAGGAAAATTCACCCATACAAAAGAAGTGTGGACCTGCAACGTGATTTGCTTTCTGCTGGGATCAGTATTGATGCATCAACTGTTTGTCGTCGCTTACTTGAAGTTGGAAGAAAATCCAGGAAACCGGTTAAAAAGCAATTGTTGACAGCTAAAATGAAGACGAAACGCCTAAAATGGGCTAAGAAATACCAGAAATGGACAGTCGCTGATTGGAGGAAGGTAATATTCTCAGATGAGTCTCACTTTGAAGTGCATGGCTACAAAGCATGTGTTGTGCGACGAAGTCCAGGTGAACCTTTACGACATGAACATTGCATTCAGACAGTCAAACACCCACCCAAGCAAATGTTTTGGGGATTCTTTACTTGCAGTGGACCTGGAGGGCTCGTACCAGTGGATGGAATGATGAATTCCGCAAAATACATTGACATATTGAGGCGCAGAATTGTCCCACTCATTCAAAATCCCACTAACGACGGACAAGAAATTTTTCAGCATGACCTTGCTCCTTGTCACACATCAAAGTCTGTACGTAAATTTGCTTCTGACAACAATGTAACGATTCTAGATTGGCCAGGGAATTCACCGGATATGAACCCCATAGAAAACTTATGGGGTATTGTGAAGAAACGTGTTGCAAAAATGGACTGTTCAACGAAGCAAAAGGTCATTACCAATGTGATTCATGTGTGGTTTCATGACAGTGATATCAAAGTTATGTGTTCAAATTTGGTTCAATCAATGCCAAACCGCATCAAGCAGCTAATAGCAGCCAAAGGAGGACAATTTCATATTAGTGTAAGTGTACGTTATGTACATCTCCAAGAAAGAGTAAAAAATGGAAAAAATATATTTTTTTTCTCTCTTTGTCCGCATTAATTTGCACAGTACTGTATATATATACACACACGGTGATTCAAAAGTTGCACGACATAGGACAACTCCATTATTTGTGCAGATACTGAAAAAATGATAGAGGTCATAAGTGTAGGAAATGCATTGTTGGAAATCATGAGCGTAATTGTTGCGACAGCAGATGGACCATTTATTAGTCTGCTTGAAATCACAAACAAAACAAAACAAAATGACTGTCAAAATGGCAAACGGAAAGAAACACAAACAAATCAATGTCATAGCCGTACTCCATTTACGACCGAACAACAAAATTGACAATCGCAATAGCAATAGCAACCGCACAGAGTGGCAAACTGATACAAAGGAACGACCTGAACTGACATGTCCAGCAGCTGCACCGTTGGGACACTACCGGAGGAATTGTTCAAATTGATTGCCATCCTGTTGACGGCACATCCGAATACGGTTCACAGAACTCTTGCACACATTATGTAACACCATAAGTGTTATTGCTGCACAAGCTCCTCTGATGTTTCCCCGAAGTTCCTGCAGTGTTCGGGGCCTGTTTCTGTACACGACAGATTTGAGATGACCCCAGAGGAAAAAGTCAAGTGGTGTTACCTAGGTGGCCATTCCACGGGACCCCTGCGACCTATCCAATGCCCAGGTAAAACTTCTTTCAGCAATTTGCAAGTTGTTAGTCCGAAATGCGACAGTGCTCCATCTTGCTGAAAGAAAAAAAAAACATCATTTTGCTAGGGGTAGATTATCCAAATAGGGCAGGAGTGTCATCTCGAGATGCTCTCTGTACAGTCCAGCAGTGAGCTTGTTGTTAAGAAATACAGGACCAATAAGAACATCCCCGTGTATGCCACACCACACATTTAACCTTGGGTCAGTCTGATGATGAGCATCTACAGCAATGTATGGGTTCTCGGTTGCCCAATACACAGCGTTATGTCTATTCACTGTTCCGTTCAGATGGAACCAGGCCTCACCGCTGAAAAGAATATCAGCCTCAAGGTGTGGCTGCTGCGTTCGTCTTTCAGTAAACCACTCACAGAACTGCACCCGTCTATCTGTGTTATCTCCATGCAGTTCCTGGACAAAATGCACATGATATGGATGGAAATGATTTCTGGATAGTATCCTGGACACGGATGCTTGACTGATGCCACATTCTTGAGCCACTTTTCGTGTTGACCATGTTGGATTGACTGTCAGCTTAGCTAGTATGCTAGCTGAGGTTGCATGATCTGTTGCCGTACGTGGCCGCCCAGACCGTGGTTTGTCTGGATACTGCCTGTTGCCTTGAACCGCTCCAGTAAACGACCAATGATTGCATGATGTGGCGGTGGTTAATCTGGATGCCGTCTGTGATATTCCTCTGCAGCTTCCCATAGACTCATCCCTGCAACATGGTTAAGAACCATTTCCACCCTTTCCTGAATTTTGTACTGGGACATTGTTGTTGATTACTGGAAGAAAAAAAAGAAAAATCAACATTATGGTCATGATTTAAAATGTATTTTCCAACAATTTTGTTCTTGTTTCCTGCACACAATGAAAATAATACAAATGCAACATCACGGTTATGATTTCAAACATATGTCCAACAATTTTGCCCTCTATCGTTTTTTCGGTATCTGCACAAATAACGGAGTTGTCCTGTGTTGCGTGACTTTTGAATCACCCTGTATATATATAAACACACACACACACATATTAAAATGTATTACGGTGCTTTCCAAATTTTATTTTTAACGATTGTACCTAATCAGTATTTTTCAGGAATTTGAACCATTTTATGTTTTTTGGAACCTACTTCAGGATTATTCGAGCCTAATTTAAGATTTTTGGTACCTATTTTAAGATTTTTAGAACCTAAAAATCCGAGGTTTAGTATTTTAAATATGAGAGAATGCTGATCGCATAACATTTATTGAATTTGAAAAAGGGAAGATTTCTTGTACTAATCTTTTTTCTGAGGGTGTGGTTTCTGGATAAGAAAAAGTATTCTTTACATTTCTTGTAGCAAATACATTATAACTGTTTAGCATAATTAAGGAATTTTTGTGACAGTGGGCTCTTAGCTGTCCAAGGGCAGTGTTTGTTACTGAACTAGTCTTCCTTAAAGCATGTAATATTGTTTCACTATTTTTCTTATTATGCAGTTTCAATTGCAATTTATCACATAAACTTAAAATTTACATCAGCTGAAGCTAGTGGAAGAGAAAGGTAAGTGAAATAATTTAGCAGGAATGATTAACGTAATTTGTGCACAATGTATTGTTACCAGTACAACCACCTATTATGTGGGAATCTTAAAGCTAGTCTGTAGGTAAATTGAGGCATTGCGGATATGAAGGGCGAACTCAACAAACGTTCATTGTGAGGGAAATGTGTTTCAAGTTGTCAGGCACAGTGCGAAGTCCACAAAAACGTGGCAAGAGTAGTTTGCTCCGTGCCTGACAACTTGAAACACATTTCCCTCACAATGAACGTTTGTTGAGTTCGCCCTTCATATCCGCAATGCCTCAATTAAATATGTACATGCCTGCCTAGTTTACATTATATTGAAACATCCTGCAGTCATTATTTCTACAGCAATATGTGTTATATGTGCATTGTCTAGTCAATAATGTATGCAAAAAGTCAGCTACATGCTGCTGTTCAAAAATGAAACGATTGACCCATTTTACAACGAATTTAAATGTAACACTTATTTTAAGTGGTCAAGATTGAACAATTTCTAGCATACAGAAAAGATATACCACTTTTAAAATCCTGCTTCAATTATTTATATTTAGAAATTATATAATGATAAATGTTTGGAAAGGAATAATTATGTAAATAAAAACCTGTAAATTGATTTTATGTTTTTGTTTAATTTTGAACAGATGAACTCTGAAGAAATGTATTTAATTGCCAGCACAAGAGAGAGTGCATTTTTTTTGTTCATATATATATATAAATATATGTGTTTCCTTTTGCGACAGTTCAAGTTGTGATTTTTGTTACTCCTACACAGAACAATGTAGTTGTCGGGTCATTCTATGTTAAGTGGCCTAAGCGTCCCTGCTTGACTCTCTTCACTCTGATGAAACTTCTACAGTTTGTGTATACGTATCTCACATGGAGACCTGCAAAATTTCATAAATAGTTTGGTTGGGGTGCCAGGGTTGCTTCTGTGAAGGTGTAACTTTTCAATCCTGAAGCAAATACGAATGTTGAGATAAATTTGCCTCGAACTTTAACAAACTGTAACTAGTGAATAAATTGTTAAGCATAAATATTTGAGCAAGCAGGACACCATTTAAACAGCTTTACAACATACTCATGGCCCATAAACTGGAGAAACGTCAGCCTCTAAAAACAATTTATTCAGTAGTCATAGCTTACTAAAGTTTGGGGCAAATTCAACACAACATTTATATTTGCTGCTGCATTGAAAAATGGACTTCACAGAAGCAGTCCTGGGCCCCAACCCAACTACCTATGAATCTGAAACTTTGTACTCCATATGGTACACGTATGCATAACCTGTAGAAGTTTCATCAAATTGAAGAGGGTCGAGCAGACACCATATCTGAATTTAGGCCACTTGACATGGAATGACCCTGTCATAAGATACAGCGATTATTTTGTTGACCAAGAAATGAACACGTTTGTGCCTATGCACTTAAGCTGTAGGTTAGGTTCAGACTAGCCTATTTTCTCAAAACATTCTGCTTAAAATACATATGGAGAAAGTAATGTGAGAAAACTTGGTAGGGCGACACCCATTTGTTATATGAAAGTTATTGGAACCTTTGTTGTGAGAATGTGAGGTGACCAACAACTAAAGCAACTTGAAACTTATTGTGCAGATTTCATCTACATTAAATAATAGCATTAATATTCATTAGGTGAGATGTCAATATTTTTCTTGATTGTATTTGCAATTATGACACAAGTATACTTTTTTTATTTATTGTACGTATTTATAAGTCACTTAACCTATATAAGTTGTCAGTGTGTTGTTTCAGTAAATGATTATATTTTGTTAACTGTGGGTATTTAGAAGTTATATAGGTATATCAGGGCTGTTCCAAGGCATGCTTGCCAGAAGTAAGATGTGATAATGGGAGGAAATGTATTGAATAAGTGCACAGCCAAAATTGATTGTGTTGATCCATTAAAATCTTGGAAGCTGGAGGCAAATTAATCAACATAAGCGAGACAGCCCCATTGAATTTAGTCTGCATATGTGCCATAGAAGATAAGTGAACTTCTGATTTTGTTTTTGTTATTTAGCGTCACTTTTCTGTCACTTTTGGCTAATCACAACAATGAGGACGAGTGATGATGTCATGAAACTGATGAAGGGACACTCACAAAGAACATTCATGTGTGGGGCTGGAATTCAAACCCGGGACCCCTGGCATTGTAGCATGCTGTGCTAAGCACTCCACCAGAAGGTCAGCAAAGCTGAACTTTCAGGTGGATATCTGAATAAGGTAAATACAACAATAGAAAAGTTATTGTGGAAAACACATTTGCTGAGGAAAATTGCAGCCATAGTAAAGTTTTTGTTATTGATAACAATGATTGTTATGCACTTGGATACTCAAATTTATCATTTGCAATGATTGTGTTAATTGTTTAGCCAATTCTTAACCTTTAAGGTACTGTGGACCCCCTTTCAATATGATCTTTTGTTGCAAACCACCAGGACCTATCTCAGTATCTGGAGTCCTAAAGTGCATATTATAAACAATATTAATAAACATAATAAAGAATATTTTCATGTTTAATAAAGAGGATCTTTTCAGATATCATGCTCCCCCCCCCTTCCCTGGGCCTCTTGGAACACAGATCACTGGTTAATGTGCATCCATGTGGAATTGCAGTTATTGAAAGAAGAAGAAATTACTTTTATGTACTATTTATAAGTAATAACAAGAACAAAAATGATGTTTGCTCTATGGTGATCCATGCAAGTTATCATTGATATCACATTTTGAAATGTAGCAACCATGTGTGAGGGCCTTGGTGATACAGTTTTATCACACCCTCATATATCCTAAGGGCAGCTCTGATGTACATAGAACCTACTTTTTAACATAATGAAAACATTTTCATAGGCTCTGTATTGTGTAGTATGTGTTAGAAGAAATATGCAGTATTGTATACTTGCTATTTTCGTAATTTTGACTATTTAGTTTGTATGATATTGAAGCCTATCTTTATATTAATTATGCTTCAATATACTCTTATTAATAGTGAAGAATTTAAACGTGAGACAAGCAAAATACAGTAAAGTATATATTTGTCTCCAGTTTATTAAAAGAAATGAAAATGAAACTTATAGGCCTATAACATTAATGATTGTTGTTGTAGTAATAAGTATGTTCGTATTTTATCACAAATACTTTTTTGTCCAATTGTGTGTATATGTGAGAAAATAAACTGTACAAATTAAGGCAACATTATGAAAGCTGCTGGAAGAAAGTGCCTCAAATTATAAACATTGTTGGAAGGTTAAATGATCACATTGGCATATCAAATTATATTTTACTTCCTTTTGATAGTGTGGAAAATAACAGGACATAAATAAATGATGTCTATTCAAGTGAGATTGAAGTTTCATAATGAATAAGTGTATTGCCTTGAAAGTTCAATTAGTCCTCTCTTTCTGGCTTCTACCTTTTCATTTACTGAAGCTCTAGTCATATATGCCTGTGACTTATAACTGTGATAAATCATTACTGTCCTCACTGTTAGATCTGTGTGCTAAACTTTTGTACCGCTTTTGCAGTCACTGTCCATGTAGTATATTTGAGATATGTATGTATGTAAATTCATTTTCCAATCTTCAATGTTTGAGTAAAATGTGATAAATTTGTTAAATTTCAGAAAAGTTTGGAAATATACCTTGTACAAAAACCCATTTATGTGACTATATATTAGAAAATTTAACATATAAATTGCCATTGTTAGTGACCAATTGAACATGTACTGCACTGTGGCCGTGTGGTCTAAGGCTTGGGGCTCCGGCTACAGGATGCATGCAGGTTCAAGTCTACTGGGGCAAGCGTAACAACTTTTCTCCTGAGATTTCGGCCTGGGACCGATGGCCATTCACCATCAGGAGGAAATTGGGGAGGTACGAATGAGTGACGTAACCCTTTCATGGAAACCTACAACAATGACTGGGAGTTGGTCATGCTGACCACACGTCACCCCATAACACCTCAGTTGAGGGTGGAAGTCTGTAGGTAGGCCCTGGCTCTCGTGGCTTGTGCCACGGGTTATTATTTATGTTATAATTTAAAAACATGCTGAAATTGCAACAACTTACAGCCCTTGTCCTGGAAAATAATATGTATTGTGATATTTACCATTGCCTGGCTTCTCTGCCAAAAACCACTATAAATATTAGCAATTTTAAATTGTTTTTTAATGATTCTGTAACAATGGCAATTTTCACCTGACTGTACAAAGCTCAAGGAATATATTTCAGTATGTAAAATCAATATTTACATACCAATAAGGTGATTGAACTAAGTAAATTACTTTTATTTTAAAATTTTGGTGTACCTTAGGAAACAATAACTTTTGAAACAGAACCTCACAGAATATCTGCTTCAAACTTCACAACAAACAACATTTCGTCTACTGAGAATGAAAATGTTCTAATTCCAATTTTATTTTTTCAGGAGAGACCTTTGAAATTTAACATGTTATACTTATGGACCTTTATCACCATTGTGCTGAAAGTGTGTATCATTGCAAACGCTGACATATTGAAGCGCCTCTAAAAAGAAGTAGTTGTATGGCTAGGTATTTAGGCCATAATTAATAATTGAAATTTCAAATGGAACAATTACATGCAACACTATCTTTGAATTGAGAATGCCAGTGTTCTATCTACCAGATAGAACACTGCATTTTAGAAATGAGATCAAGTAGTTGTTCTGTAATGGAAATGAAACAATGTTGTTATAAATTTGTCATTCAGTAGCAAAGTAATAAACTAATTTGATTCCAGTATTACAGTGAAACCCCGATTTTACGTTACTCGATTTTACATTTTCCTGCATTATACAGTCAAGCTTGATGGTCCCAACATAACAAAATGTTAAGAAATTTTCCTAGATTTTACATTTTCCCACATTTAAGTTTTCTCAACTTAGTTCCCTGAGAAATGTAAAATCGAGGTTCCACTGTATTTATTATTTTTGTCTGTTAACAACAAAAGTAAGAACCGAAGTCCGCTACTATTTCTAAGCAGCTCCCACAACTGACAGGGTAGAATGCAATTGGTTTGTCTCATGCTCAGTTGGTGCTTATGGTCGGTTGATGGAAATTGTCCTAAGGTTTCATTGACTGTTGTAGCTGCTTCCGAATTTTGTAGATTAACCAAAAACACCAATATTGCAGGAATCAAACAATAGCAGAGATGAAACAGTTGCCTCCCAAATAGACCACAGACAAAATATCTTGATTTGTTAAGAATTTGGAGACAGAATATTTACATTCTCAATGAACGATTTGTTGGTAACATTTTGTTTGTTAATGCCTCGTTTTGAAGCTACAAACCATAAAAAAAAGAAGAAAAATTATTCTGTACATATTCAGTGATTCATGGTTGCCACTGTCATGTATTTCATATATTGGATAATGTACTAGAGAGATGCCAGGAGAGACACTGGCAGAATAAAGATCTTGTTTCTTTACCCCTCCCCTTAAATCATATGTGCATTGCCATTTGTATTCTGTTGCATGTCATATTTAATTATTTGTCACTGGATAACTTCATACTCTATAGGTCAGCCTTTGCGTTGATTGGTTGTCTGCCTGTACTGTACTGAAAATTTTGTTTAACCAAAGAAAAAAAATGTGAATGGCAATCATGAATATGACTCACCTATTTGCATACGTACAGGATATAAATGCAATTTGTTTAGGGCTTGTAACGTCAAAAAAAAGTCTTCATGAGCAAAACATTATTAACCCTTTTGTTATGTAGAACATGTAGCCACATTTCCGCATTATATACAAATTGCGGATAATGTAAATATATATTTTTAGTATTTGAATGCTCATGAAAATGTGTACATGTTTAAAGTTTTTCTTCATTTTTTTGCTGCAATAGTTTAATATATCAGTTCTTAATTTACTCTCTCGATAACAGGGCAAATGGTGTTTTTTTCTTTCTTATTCTTGCAGCATGTGTGCTGTGCATTCACTCACTTGACACACTGGCCAAGATGAGTGTTAATTTTTGCTATTTCTACTAGTATTAAAATTGTTTTATGTTTGCAACACTGATGGAGTTGTAACTCAGAATAAATATAAATGTTGTCTTATTGGCTTCAATTTTCATCAGTCACTGAATATTTAGGAAAACAAATAGAATGAATTGAGCAAACTTTTTTTTTTTTTAGAGATTTTAAATATTTTTTGGTTTGATTGATTGATTATTTGATTTTGTTTATTTTACTACACTTTTCTGCCACTTTTGGCTAATTGCAAAGAAGATGAGGATGAGTGATGATACAATGAAATTGATGAAGGGACACTCACAAACGCCCATTCTCAGTCCAGAATTCGAACCTTGGACCCTTAGCATCAGTGTGATGTGCTAACCACTCTGAAACAGAGGCAGGCAAAAATTTTATTTATTTAAAAATTTAAAGTCTGTACAGTACATAGTAAGGGAGTAACTAATTTTCAGAAAAGGGTCTGAAATAGTACGTTTGCTATGATATTTTCACTTCTGTGTACATGCACTGAAAATGTTAGGAAAAGTTGTTTCTCGTCCTTGTCTTGTGTTTGGCTGTCTGTTTCTCTATTCCACACCAGTTTGACCAAACCATGTCACATCAGCATTTTTAAACATATCAATATTTTAATCACTTATTTCTATATCCTTCAAATGTTCAAAATTGACATTGAAATTTTTTCAGGCTTGCATTTTGATCTGCCAGTCATTTTTAATTAGTTGGGTGCAGTGATTTTAATGTTTTCAGACATTTATGAAAATCGTTATAACTTCTGTTGTATAATTTCGAATGTAATGATTCAAAAAACAATTTCTTCTGAAATAAATGCTCTTTCGTTTAGTTTATTAACCATTTTTTATTAACATCTAATGTTCAGATTAATATTTCATATACATTTTCAATAACCTTTATTCCAAATGTATTTATAACTATCTTTTATCTAGCAATTTATTCATTTCCAAATTCCACACATGTTTTATTTAGTATTGTGAAGGGGCTAATTTTGGGGAAATTTAATCTTAAATTTTTATTTTATTTGGAAAAACATTCACCAAATTTGAATGTTATGTTGAATCTCAAGAGGTCTCACTGTGGTGCAAATTTAGGATTTTTCCTCTGTCTCCCACTTGGGGTCACAGAGCATAAACTTTTTTATTTTTTCAAAATTTTCAATTTTTGTACCCCACAAATGAGAAATTTTGAAAAAAAATTTGTCAGATTTATTGTAGTATAGCATGGAAACTACTAATCTGGAAGTAAAAATGGTGTTAAATAAAATGAAAGAGCATTTATTTATGAATAAACTAGTTTTTGAATCATTACATTTGGAATTATACAACATATGTCAAAGCGATTTTTATAAATGTCTGAAAATGCTAAAATGACAGCATTTGACTTATTGAAAATGGCCGCCAGATCTAAATGCAAGTGTGAAAAAACTTCAATGCCAATTTTGAACACTTGAAGGATATAGAAATAAGAGATTAAATTATTGATACATTTTTAAAAATTGTGAAAGGAACAAATTAATTCAAAATTCATAGAATAGTATGGAATAACCCTACAGACATTCCACATACATACAGGGTAACACATCGAAAGGCAGAAATAATTAAGTTTCCTCAGTCTTTCATTCAAAAAGTTTGAAAAGCTTGGATATGTGAATAATACAAGTGCAACTTCAGACTTGTCACCTCCTTTGATATTGAGAAAATCATGGTCATTGTAATTAGTCGTTACTCAAGCATTAACACTACTTGTTATACTCATACGAGGGGGCTGATAAGTTCTCGGCCCAGCCCAAAAAGACCTTAGCTACAGGCACGAAAGTTTCAGGCTATTCAACGTATTCTCCCCGAAGGTCAACACACTTGGCACTTCATTGCTCCAACTTCTCTAACCCCTCCAAAAAAAATGATTTCTCCTGGTCTGCAAAAAAAAACCTGTTCGACAGCTGCTATAACCTCGTTATCACTTCTAAATTTCTGTCCTTTAGTCTAGCTAAGATATAATAATCAGAAGGTGCAAGGTCTGGTGAGTAAGGTGGGTGGTCAATGCACTGAAACCATAGGTCCTTCAGAAAATCCATTGTTCTTCCAGCCTTGTGAACGGGAGCATAGTCCTGCAGAAACAACGCACCTCTTCTCAACTTTCCCCGGCGCTTTTCTTTAATAGCATCCTTTAACTTAGCCAGAAGACTGCAGTAATATTCTGATGTTATGGTTTGTCCCTTTGGAAGGTAATCTGATAACAAAACACAATCCTTATCCCAGAATATTGAGGCAACCACCTTGCCTGCAGACCTCTGTTCTTTCAATTTCTTTGGCCTGGGATTTCCTGAGTGGTGCCACTCACATGACTGCTGTTTGGTCTCAGGATCAAAGTAGTGGAACCAACTTTCATCCTGGGTAACAAGCCGATTCAAAAAATCGTCCATAGAGTTCGCAAAATCACCTGAGAAGATGTCACATGTTTGCGTTTCTCATCGGCATTCAAACGTATGGGCACCCATTTCGCGGAAAGTTTGTGCATGTCAAACTGATCCTGGATTATTTACCAGACACGTTCTTTGGATATGTGCAAGGTCTCAGCTATCACTTGAAGTGAAATTCGTCTGTTACTCAAAATCAGGTCCACTTTTGTCCAGAGTTGACACTGACACTGGCCTCCCACACCTTTCACCATTTTCTGTGGAAAAATCACCACGCTTAAAGTTTGAGCACCATTTCTTCACAGTGGCGTATTAAGGGCAATGTACACTAGGGTGGTTCGAAAAACCGTTTTTTTCTAAATCGGTCTGTGGCTAGTGCTTAAAGTTTGTGGTTGGTGGTCCTTATAACCCATAAAAAATTCCACCTTGATCGGATAATATCTTCAGGCTGCGCTTTTTAGCCAAAATTTTAAATTTTTATGAAAAAAGTCAAAATTTTGCAATTTTTCCTGATGGTTTCTCGATGTTTCTGGAGTGATTTAATGGCAAAAAATTACGTATATTGCTTGTATTTTGCTTAATGTTAACGATTTAGTGTGTTTCAATCAGGGAAAATGGTTTCTTAGTTCGCCAAAATTCGTCAAAAAATGCCAAATATACAGAAATGTTACGGATGTTGGGTAGGCAATAACCCACTTTAATTACTCGACCCCACAGACTTAAATTTACCAAAAACGATAAGGTAATAGGAAAAGAAGTAAACTGCAGCTCTTAGTTTATCGACTATCCAACACTTACCATGAAAAGGTAGATGCAAATACATTAATAATGCCAGAACCTGCGTTGCTTATATCTTGCACCTGTAGGACTCTTCTTCCATCACCCTAGTACTCCCATCGATCCCATCAATTGCTGTATGTGGTTATGACTCCCGAGATGGCTATATCAGAGCTCGATTGGAGGACAGGAAAATATTTCCAAAGTTAGATACCAAAGCGGACTTCAAAACCTAAATAGGCCAGTCTACCTGGGTGGGTGGGCAGGCGGCACTCAATTGCAGCCACCTCCTCGTGGTGAGTGCTGGATAGTCGATTAGTCGATGAACTAAGAGCTGCAGTTTACTTCCTTTCCTATTACCTTATCGTTTTTGGTAAATTTAAGTCTGTGGGGTCGAGAAATTAAAGCAGGTTATTGCCTACCCAACATCCGTAACATTTCTGTATATTTGGCATTTTTTGACTAATTTCGGCGAACTAAGAAACCATTTTCCCTGATTCAAACACACTAAATCGTTAATATTAAGCAACATACAACCAATATATGTAATTTTTTGCCATTAAATCACTCCAGAAACATCGAGAAACCATCAGGAAAAATTGCAAGTTATTGACATTTTTTCATAAAAATTTAAAATTTTGACCAAAAAGCGCAGCCTGAAGATGTTATCTGATCAAGTTGGAATTTTTTATGGGTTATAAGGACCACCAACCACAAACTTGAAGCACTAGCCGCAGACCAATTTAGAAAAAAATGGTACACCCAATGTGTCTAGCATGCAACCATGGATTTCCTTCGGCGACTTCTGTTGCAGGAAGAAGAACTTCATGACACCTCGCAACTCCTCCTTGGTAAATTCCACATTTGGCTGTGCCATGGTTCAATCAATGGCCTGTAAAATAACACAAAATATTACATAAGAAACACATTTCAATAATGAACAATTAAAAATGGCAACACGGTGCAGGGTGAACAACTTACTCACATTTCACTGAATGGCTGTCAGATGATGTCATGGTGACCACTCAAAAAGCCACACTTCCTGCTCTGATAGATCCAATCTTAACACTTTAAAGTGCTTCATAACTCTATTTACATTTGATTTGAAATGAAGAAAATACAATATTTTCAGTATTTCAGGTGAGTACCACACTCTTACCTGGATCACCAGAGCGTAAATACAGCTAAATTCTCATGTTTTTGTTTATGAGGTGGCACATGTCTATTCTGCGATATCTATTGGAGGTAGGTGATTGTGCTAGGGGATGGATATATATGCACTAAAATCAACCAAAACCAGCAGTAAAGATTTTAGCAATTACTCAAAAATTGTATATTGTGTTCTGATTTATAACACCCCACCAATAACCCTGGTCTATATGTGTGTCCATAATTACAAGAATTGAAGGAATTATCATCTATTGACCCATATTTCCTGCATTCTTGACTAATATAGGTTTTTCAGCATTTACAGTGAAAAATTATTGTATTTCTATTATTTGTATTTTGAGAATAAAGACGGTTTACAAAATAAGACAGTGCATAGAGTGTACTAGATATTGCAATTACAATTCTTGAAAGGTCAATAATCTAATAATACCATTGAGCAGTTTGTTCAAAAGGCCTCACAGTGTGTAACATTCAACTTTAGGCCATCCATTGTTTAGCACATCTGAACCCAGGCCCGTAGTCAGGATTTTATTATATTTAGGTGGGAGGGGGACTCATACCTTATCAGCACAGGCGTCCGCTGAAATATTTGTAGAGGAAGGGGGCAGGCAAGAGATAGAACATGATTAGTAGAAATAATGATGATGATAATTATTACCACGGTTATAAATGACATTTTTACAATAATAACAATTATAAGTTATTAAAAATAAACCAATTTTAATCCAAATTTATCATTATTATTATTATTATATAAATGGAGAGACATTGCACTGTATGAGTGAATATTCAACACAAGTGTTGCCCATTGTTTTTCATATATTTGTACAGTTAGTGTACTGCAATTTGTAGTTATTGTATTTTGTTATTGTTTTCCAAAATGAGTTAAGAAAAAGGCTTTAAAAGTTAGGACCAAATTTTACCCATGACCTCTCACAAAGAAAACTATACATTTTGAGAGTTGTGGATCCATTTATTCTTTGGATTAAATGGTAGGATATAAAAATAGTGGTTCCTCTATTAAACATAAAACTTTTTTGATCTAAGGTTTTATCCTGCTAAGGATGTAAAATTAACTATCTCTATACATTGTTTATATTAGATATTTGTAGGATTTCTGGGGGGGCTGTTCAGCCCCCTTGGGCCTCCCCGTGGCTACGTCCCTGCATGTAATCTTACCTTGCATTATCAAAGTGTTGCATTCTTCTCTACATCATTGTCACCTTCAGTCAGTGTCAAGTGATTGTTTTATCTTGAAGGGGAAAACTGTACACAGCGAAGCAGAAATGTTGTTGAAGTTTCTGACATCGAAACAAGGGAAGGAAGTTATAAACATGACAGCAAGCTGACCTCCCTGACAGAGTGCGCTAAGGTGCCAAAAGCTCTGGGTTTGAATCCCGGTCTGGGCATGGGTGTTCTTTGTGAGTCTCACCCTCATCTTCGCAATTAGCCACCCTCATCTTCGCAATTAGCCAAAAGCGGCAAAAACCGAAGAAAATTAAACCAAATGAAAACATGGAATCACTCGAGTGCAAGCGAAGGTGAAGTAAGAGGAGAAAACAAATTACTATCCACTTAAGTTTGCGGGTTTGGAACAGCTCTATTTAATTTGTTAAAATTGTAAGTGGTGACATTAAAATATAAGTACTTACATTAATTTTAAATCTGTGATTCACCTTGTAATTAAATGGTCCCGGGCTCGACACCCGGTGGAGGTACATAGTGGTTCGGATCCCACTTTCAACTGTAGGTCTAGCCCCGATTAGCCTTTTTGTGCATAAAGTGGACCAAATCAAAACAAGAAATGTGTGACGTTGAACCTTTCGAGTCACAGTAAAAATTTTAGGGATCCTCCCCCTGTTCCTGCACCACCCCCTTCCCCGTTTCTGTGCCACCCTTCTACCCCCCCCCCCCATTTCTGCACCACTACATTTGCATATGGGAGACAGTATGCAGTTGACATATGGTTGCTTACCTTCAGATTCACAACTGGTTCCTGGCTTCGGTCGTTTTGAGAAGAAGTCAAGCAAACTTAGCTGACATTTCGACATTTTCCCCTAGTGCTGCACTTCTAGCTCTTGTAGCATAGTCCACACAGAACAACTAATGCAGTGCTAACTGAACAATGGTGGTGGGATTTTCAGAATTCTCAAACGCTGATTTCTGGACCTGACAAATAAGCATACAGGGGGTGGTTCAGAGTGCACCCTGGCCCAGTCATCGCTACCCCGCAAGCTGACTGATGTGGGATGGAGAAATACAGACAATTTGGAGATTTATGAGTTTGCTCGGATTGGCTTGTGAGAAGGAAAACCTAAATGTGACACTCACTTGCAGAGGCTGGGATGACTGGAAAGGAGCAGTTTGGGAATGGGCAGGGTAGGGGAGAATTTAAATCATCCACGTGTTGAGGATTACACGAATAAGAAGAATGTCAAGTTGGCAGTTCCGAGAGTAGTTGTAAAGAAGCGGGGGGGGGGGGGGGGTCTGTCAACGTCCCAGCCCCATATGCTCAACCTTCCATCGGCATCGCACCATCAGCGAACAGAGCAAATTTCCAGAAAAAGGAGAGCAGCCGAAGTCAAGAGGAGGAAAAATAGTGAATTCCATTAAGGTAGTGGTGCCTTCAGGATGGGGGTTATGAACCCCACCCAACACCCCCCTCCTGGACATGCCAATGAACGAAACACCAGGCAAAACATAGATTAAGTAAGGTCGACTTCAGTTGCTTAAAAATTAAAAAATGCTGCAGTTTTATAAACCAACGAAGCATTTGTAGGATTGGGGGGGGGGGGGGCTTCAGCTCCCTAGCTCCCTCTTGGCTACGTGCCTGTCTGAACCATAAACATAACCCGTGGCTCTACAGCAAAGGCGCCGACTCCATGGGGCTTAAGGGGGCTCGAGCCCCCCAATGTTAATGATGTGGGTGCAGAGCCCCCCGAATAATTTTGCTTAAGAGGATCTAATGTATTAATTTTTTTTTCTTGTAAAGTTTACTCTGAATTGTGCCACATGAACTTAACTTTAAACACACATTAGAAATGTTCTAGACCATCAACTTTGGGGGGCTGAGACCGCTAAACCATCAACTTTGGGGGGGCTATGACCAGAGACAGCAAAACACATGACTTATTACTATATACTAAGTATATAATTATTATTTACTATTATACATATTAATCAGAGACATATTGAATTTAGCCAACGACTTGTTAAAGACTGTTTGGGAATCCCCTAAAAGAATGCAAATATTTAGGAATATTATTGACGTGAATGAGAAGGCTGGCCATACTGGACTGCGACCACTTTGCCCTTGTCGGTGGACGTTGAGAGCCTCCAGTGTGCAACAGATCTTAAGGAACTATGAAAACCTTATAAATTTTCTTGAGAAATTTTCTGAAGAACATTCTAGTGATGCATCATTAAAATGTGCTGGATTCCTGTGTGGCCGCGGTGGCTCAGTCGGTAACGCGTCTGACTACCATGCTAAAGGTCCCGGGTTCGATCCCCGGCCGGTTCAAATCTGGGAACTTTTCTAACGGTGGAAGCGGCTCCGGCGCCTACCCAGCGTCGAATAACATGGGTACCTGGGGGAAACCCTGGGGGGTAAAGGCAGTCAGGGGTGTGATGCTGATCACATCACCCCCACTCACGACCGGATCTAGAAAGTGTGGGGCGTTACCCCCACACCCCCTATACGCCTTCATGGCATGGTGCTAAGCACAGGGGAACACTTTACCTTTTTACCTTTTTTTGGATTCCTGGAGACTGCTTCACTTCAAGACATTTTGATTTCTCTCCCTCTACTGCCATGTGATGGGTCCAATAGAAGAGGTAAACTGTAAGATTCAGTCTCCACGCATTGGTGCTACAAAAGTGGAATCGAAACTAAAATACTTGACTGACATCTTTCAAGAAAAGCGAATGGGTTTTGAGCAGTTCTGGCAGAAATGCACAGAGGGCAAACCCAGCCTCGTTGATGAGCCAGAATTGCCCCGGCAACGTCACGTCCCTAAGAGACTTGAAAATCCTGATGCTGCCAAACATCACAAGTTCTACACTCCAAAATAATATTATAAATCAATATACACTGACGTGTGTGACACAGCAAAAATCATGTGTTAAACAAGGAGATGAATCTACAGGTCTACAAAAAATAACAGCTGTAGAGAAAGAATGCATCTCAACTGTGAACAGTTGCACAACAAACTTTGAGCAAACGCGAGAATTCCTTCGCCAAAATTTGGATGTCGATAGACTCTCCTTACACATGTCCATGCTTGGTGATATTGCCAAACAGAAGAAAGTGCTTCTAACTGCCATGAGTGACATAAGGAAGTTTCTTTTGGAAGACAACACCCTCCAGGACCAGGAGCTTCTGCCTGAAGTTGCCAAATTCACAATGGTCCTCGGTGTTGAACCCGGTGCTTGGTATTCGTCTGCTAATAATGGAAGTAAATGGAGTTTTCGCTGCAACGTCTGATTCTTTTACATGAAGCATTTCTATGAATGTGATAATTGCTATGATATTTGGTACAGTGGTCGTGAAGATATTAACGAACATTCTAGACAGTCGACCACGTCCTGTCCTGTTATCGTCATACTTTCGTTAATAATACGGGAGAAAAAATATGCGTGGAATGCTCTTGGCAACTAAATTTTTGTGTATGAATTAGGTTCATTATTATTATTATTATCATCATCATTTCTTTTAAAGATATACACACTGAAGCATTTGTATTTTGGATATTTACTGTCTCTTTTCTTCCGCTTTAAACTAATCGCGGCGATGATAATAATGATGATTCCATGAAACGACAAGGGGAACCCCACAAAACTTTCTTAGTGCCATCGACATGAGTGTAAGGAAACTTTCAAACCAATGGGACAAGCGACCCGGGATGTTCACACTGTCACACTAGTGACACACACTTCCAGACTGTAAAATAGCATTCATTGCACATGAGGGTCCAAACAGTTCATATGACGTATTCGCGTGCTACTTGTTACTTCGGCCGGAGAGCTCCTTAAAGGAAGGTGCTCAGACCGAAGCGACGCGCTACAGGGGGAGTTCCCAACTAAGTGACAGTGACTTGGTGCCTTCAGTCTATTGGCAAGCGTTCGCTGCTAATCGTGCGAACAACAGATAGGCGACACGAAAAACCGCACATTACAACAACAGATCTAGGCGACACGATAAGCCACAGGTGTCGCTTTGACGCTTGTGCGTCGCTCAAACTGGGCTATTTCCTCAATAGCTTGCAACATGTTGCCGTGGTTTGTTGTTCGCGCATGCGCGATGCAATGAGTGTCTTGCTTTAGGGAGATTGCGCACCAAAGCGACAAGGGGCACGCGACACTTGTCGCTTTAGGATTTCACCAACCGAATGCTGGCCTGTGCTTCCTGTCATGCCGCTACGATGTGAAATGTTGCTCTTGATTGGCTCGTTTCCAAGCAACATGTGTCGTTTCGGTGTGAAAGTTGCCTTGGACCGAATGACCCGTGTCGCTTTGGTGTGAAATCCTCGTATCGTTTGTCGTGTGTCTCTTTGGTGTAAAATCTCGTTGAGGAAACGGTGCAGTCAGAGCTTGTGTCCCTACGGTTCGAAAGGCTGCATTGATTACGGACACTTGTGGTTTGTCGCCTCGGTATGAAATATCTCTCAGGATACTATTTATATTCTAATAACATAGAAAAATTAAACTCTAGTACACAATCCAACCCTTGACGTCCGGAATCACTTTGCGATGTTTCTTCTTGTGTTACGCATGCTATTTATTTATTAATTTTATTTTACTTTTCTTTCCAAAGTAATGTCATTCCGTGACTGCAAATCACTCCACAAATATAACTGTTTCCATCAATTCACGTACCGCCTTTCAAGACAAACAAATCTGCATAATATATTCCAAAAACTAACAAAGCCGCATTACTTTCATAAGAAAATTAGCACCGACATTGATCGCACTGCCATCTATGTTTCTCATCTGTCTGGGGAACCAATTCCTTGGGTCGTTTTCCACAATACCTTATTCAAGGCGCTGTAGCGATACGTTAGAAAATATTTGGAAGGTGTGAGGACTCTTCTCATTTAAAGTTATGCATATTTCACACATTATTAACATTGTAAAGTTTGTTACTGTAATAACCATTGTAGTTTTCATATAGAATTCAGGGTAAATATGCGATAACGCCCGGACACCGTTAACTCATTTATTTCCTTAACTTTACCACTGGTACTTACCTTTTCTGCATTGCGTAACATTCTTTAAGGTGAAGTTATGCCTTTTTCCATAAAATAGTGTCAACTTTTCATATTACGAGCACACTACTCAAACACCCTTTCCCGGCAAACCCAGCCTCACTTATCGCACGCTTCTCAAACAACTTTTGGGTCATGCCTTCTGACGTCGAGCAAAATTCCTTCGTTGTTCGTTGCACTTGTTAGTTTTAGGACTTTTGGTATAAATAATAGCTTTTTGATTCAGCCCCGAGAAATGTCATGTATATTTATGCTAACCTAACAACGAAAGCCACAGGTTAGTTATTAAGTATTTAATGTTTACGTCAGAAGACGAAAGGCGGGGCTTGACACAAAGTTGTTTGGGAAGTGTGCGATCAGTTATAACTTCGACTTCTGACGTAGGCGCCTGGGTCAAAGAGCCAGGTCAAAGCAAACTATTGTAAGTCTGGCAGCACCCCTGTTGTGTCCCCACGTTTTTGATGGGCAATTGTTCTCACATTTAAATACATGAGGAATTTCATGCTGAACGTGCTGGTATTACATTAAATTTCAGGTTTAATTTCATCTTAACCTCAGAAATTTTGTATGATAATTGAATAATCAATGCTGTTGTAAAAATAAGATTTTTGAAAAGACGATCGTCAACAACAGAAAAGATATCGGAACTCAAAATTTGCACAGCACTTGTTTACGTTACTTACAATATTCACAATTTAAGTGCTTTACTGTTGTGAATCCGGTAAGGAATAATACATAATAATTCCGCGGAACTGTACTTTTACTTTTATAGTTTTTTTTTTAATAACAGATTTTTTTTTTACGTGATGTACTTTTCCGCATGCCAGGGCCGGATTACCCTGGGTGTTATTGATGCTGCAGCATTAGGCCTATTCCTGAAATAGGCCCAGATCAGGGTGCGAAATCATTTAAGACTGGTGGGGGGAAAAAGATCTTAATCTACAAACCCCCTCCCCACAAACATACATATAAATTATACGATATACATATTTATAATGTTATTAAAACTGAAAATAAATTACTAAATTAAAAATTTATTATTATTATTATTTACCTAAAAATAAATAAATTTATTACTTTTAAATATATCAGATATTATAAAGTAACAAACTACGTACTTTACTAACTGGTTAAAGATCTTAATAAATTATGAAATAGTTGGTTTTAGTATGTGTAAGTTTTTATCAAGTTTTTGTTTCCTTTATGTAACACAAATCATTATTATTTCAGTAACCACCAAACGTCTCTAATTCCCTTATTTTCGTATTTTTCACATTGATAGTTACGTATTCTGCATTCCTAAGGATTCTTCAAGTTCGCGTTTCGTTTTTTCCACGCAAATAATGTCAATTTTAGAAATATCGAGTATTTTTATATTGTTTGCTTTCGCTTGCGTTACATGCGATATGGCGGAGAAATCTTGACTAGCGTTGTCCACAGGGACGGCGACAGGGGTGGGCACGGGTGGGCAAGCGCTCACTCAAAAATTTCTGTGCCCTCCCGATTGCCCACCCACTCAAATTCAATAAGTACATTTGTACTTGGGGATATATGAATGATTCAATAAATACGTGTATTCTGGTGTTCATAACATGTACATTTTACTTGTGAATATTATCTATGCTAGAAATGTTCACATATTACCATCCCAAATAAAGCCAATTTTGTCATTAGAAAGTGAAAGTAATTACTAGAGCTATTGAAACAAAAACTGTGATCATGATTAGAAGCAGCTAGTAGGCTTAGGAGGCTCAAAATTATGCAGGGTATGATCAAGATTAGATCAGAATTTAGGGTGAACTTGAGGACTGCACTCTCCGGGCCTTCACTGGGAAAGACTGCTTTGGGAAGTACCACATAATGAAAAAATTAGGTACTTTGGATGTGGTAAAAAATATAATAACAAACCGCACCATATAACTTGGCGAGAAGTTCTAACTGAAAGAACTGAAACTCTGTAGAGGGGATTGGAATGAGGTCTTGGTGCCTCCACATACGTATATATAAATCCCGGCCTGGGAAAGGTTAAAATAATCTCAAATAAACAAATAAAAACATCATCTTAGCGTTACTTCCTCCAGCAACACAATAAATTATTTCGACTTTTAATTATAATAATAATTATTATTATTAGAATAATTTAATCAAGAAGACTTAGATGGGCAGGCCATGTGACACGAATGGCAGAGGAAAGAATAGTTTACAGGATTCTTGTTGGGAAACCTGATGGTAAGAGACCAGTAGGAAGGCCAAGACGAAGATGGACGGATAACGTTGAGATGGGCCTAAAAGAAATCGGTAAGGATGGGAAAGATTGGATTGATCTTGCCCCGGATAGAAACAGATGGAAGGCTTATGTTGCTGCAGCCATAAACCTTCGGGTTTAAGTATGCTAGAGAGTATATTATAGTTTTAATTAGCTCTACATTGAAATTCCAGAAGTGTCCTTTTTTTATTTCATTACAATGTTTATATACCTGCCATCTTCAAATATCAATATGGTATGCGAAATATCAATTTTATATTCGTTCTACTAATAAGAACGAATCACAATAATCACTACAATACCGAAGTGAATAAATTTTAATAAACCAGTTATGTATGGAAAAAGCTGCAGAATTATTCAATTGCTAATGACTGGTTTATCATATTTAGAAATCCTCGTTCGACACATAAATCTTGCCACACGAATCAGCCGAAAATGTCGACAGAATCTGTAGATGCAGCTGAAGTAAAGAGAAAAGTTATGTCACGAAGTAGAGTCCAGCGCAGATAATTCTGCCGTGCCATGCGCGAAACAACTAAAGAAGCAGTGTTGCTAATGGAGCAGATAGAAAAATCGCTGCAGTGCGCCGATGCACAGCTGTTACGTACAACAATAAAATTAGAGAATTCAGGTCTATCTAACGTTGAGTTTTAAACGTCATGCATTATACCAGGACTAGGATTAATATGTACTAACAAGTGGCTTTGTATGTAGCTACATACATATGGACTAAAAATTCGCAAAATATGAACTAACACATAAGTAAAATTACCAAAAATGCTGCAAAGAAGACTTCTTCATACGATTCCTTATTTGAGTGATTTCAAACAAAATAAAAAAATATATATATTATTTTTCATTGCATTAATGCACTGGTGGCGTTCTAACTTTTCACTCCCAAAACCCGTATACACTGGTATGGAACTGCAACGGCAGATAATAACATGCCAACGTGTTAAACCGCTACAATTGCACCATAACACTCCTCCTGAAGCAGTATTATTATTTCCTCTCTGAGATCGGCGACAGTCGGTTGCCTTTGTTGTACATTTACAAAGGATGCCGGCTTCCACAACAATAACAAGTACATATACTGCCACTAGACGATAAGCTGCGCGGCTTTTTCTTTTGTTATGAACCAGGGCCGGCGCTAGTCATTTTGCCTCCCTGGGAGGTGGCGGCAGATGCCGCTCTATTTCGACCCCCCCCCCCCGGTCATTACGCAGCAACGGAAAATTGAAAATCAATATATTCCTAACTAAAATATAAAATAAATAATGAGACTTCTTATGCTATTTCAATACTATTCAGCGCAAAAGAATATCTCGCTCGATCACAGTTTTCAATAGGCTTATTTTTTTCTTCTCTTCAAATTTTGCCGCTCTGGGCGATGGGACGGTTCGCCCTCCCCTTCCGCCGGCCCTGCTATGAACTTGGTCACCCATCAAAGCATGGCAATTTTAACACAGAAAACAATATGTATCGCATTAAGCAGCAAAAATGACAGCCTCCTCTATGCAATTTCTACAAGAACACGTGCCGGAGCCAGAGTTGAAATGATGTTGGAGCCACATAATTTATTTATTTTGAATAATTCCAAAATTATGAAATATGAACAATTTGTTGCTGCTGTTCGCTGCTCTCTTGCCAAAATGCTTTATTGGGATGCTAACACCATGACTGGCTTCCTCCTTCATGAACTCGTGCACGTTGCTTTGAATTTCCCGAGCTTGGCTATGCAAGGTTTTTGATTTCAACTTCGACAGAACTGGAGGCATTATGGAATTTAACGTTCATTAGCAAACACACACTTTTACATACACACACGCAATACACGCACACAACGTCAAACCGGTCAAATACTTAGTATAAAATAAAAATATGGTGCTTCCAATCCAACAAAACTCACCGCCACTTTACCTGCCTTTTCCCCTTCCGTGACAGAAATAGTGCTTCATTATTACAGTTGGCAACACTAGTTACTAGCTAGCCAATGAACACGCACTGCATAAAAGAAGCAAGCACTACGCCGTGCTATATTGCCACATTAGCGTCCCTACCGAACGGTGGGAACCACTAGCTGGAGCGCTATTCAATTGTTTTCAATGATGTTTGCGCGAGTGTGTCCAGGAATGGAATGACAATGTGGCAACAATAGCGAAGGTTTTCGAGCAGGGTAGAACACATTATGCTAAGAGAGAGGGAGACGAAACGAAAATTCGTTTCTACGCAACGGCAAATTTACGTGTGTGGCACTCTATCCAGAATACGATTTTGTTAGTTTGTTTCTTAGCCCACTTTTATGCTCAGATGGGCTAATCAAAACAAAACCTACAGTTTAACGTGTAGTACAAACCAGTGTGCATTGTGCTTCCACCAGAGAAGGGGGGAGTCCAACACATGACCTCTTCATTATAATGCGACAGCGTTATGCCATTGGGGGGAAAATATACAGAAAGAACTCGCACCAAACGTGTCATTTTATCACCACGGAAAATGCGTCCATTTTAAGAGGGTGATTGCCTGAGAAAAATTGAGACTTTCGGAAAACAACGTCAATGTTCACCGAATTAGCTGCCTTGATCCATTAATGAAACGCTGTTCAATTGAAACTACCACCTCAACTTTCTAAGAGGTACGAGCTAATGAAACTCCATTTTTGGAAGAGTAAGTCGTGGTTGTTTTGTTTTATTTTAAGTCATTTTCTGCTAATTTTGATAATGACTACGATACAGTTCAATTGTGATTAGATTAAATTAACGAAGGGGCGAAAACAAACACACGCTGACACTCAAAATACAAACCCTCATAAATGATTACTTTGACAGTGGTTCCAGGCGCCAGGGACTCGTTGCCCTGAAATAATAAAGTTTCCAGAGTATGCTACACAGGTTGACATTCTAATGTATTCGAAATGGTCACACCATACAACCCAAGTAATCTATAAGAAATAGATGAATTATTACTGGTACGGTGATCAACTTCGATGAATTCCTTGTGTCCTAAATCATTTTGTTACCTCAAAAATTATGTTCATGTAATCGTACGTGTGTGGCTTCTCCCGCATTAGTAACATGACAGTTCAGAAAACGAATAGCAACTTAGCAAATAATCTCTTCAATTCTGAACAGATTTTTCAATCTTACTTGTTTATTACCTGTGAGTGATATTTTGTCAAAATACCCTTTCATTAGCCTAGGAATACTTCCATGGACAATGAACAAAGAACTTGTTTTCCGTCTGTGCTTTAAATCATTCCTAATAAGACGTTTCAAACATTCAGTGGCGGCGAGGACCGAGAAGTGGGGCATGCAGTTCCCCCGCCACATTTTGCCACTTTTTGCCCCCGCACTATGGCCTCTTTATGCTAAGCCTTTTCTACTAAGAAAAAGTATATTATCCCTGCCCCTCAAATGTTGGCACCCAATCGCCGCTACTACAAACATTCAGATAGATTTCTCAGTTGTACAAACCTTGTATGCTAAGAAAAGTGACCCCAAAGGAGTAAGAAAACTCTTTCAGTCAAAAACTCATACGATGAAAATACTATGCTCAGGAACATGTCATGAACTTCACGATTGTCTACCATCACACTTTCTATCACTGTCGCGTCGGCTCCCGTGGCGGAGTGGTTAGCACATCGCGCTACGACGCCAGGGGTTCTGGGTTCGAATCCCGGCCTGGGCATATATGTTTGTGAGTGTCCATTCATCAATTTCATCATGTCATCACTCATCCCCATCTTCGCAAATTAGCCAAAAGTGGCACAAAAAGCAAAGTAAAATAAAGCAAATCAATCAATCAATTAAATCAATCTATCACTGTCGTCGAATACATAAAATCAAGTATGTGCCTTGTATTTGCAACACAAGCTTAAACCTAATTCACATTTATTTCACTGTATTAACATGCATGAAATAATGTGATTTAAATGTTTGGCTGCACATGGTAAACCCTTCCTTGAAAGAATTGTGTCCATCAGAGACAAAGCGAAAGGAAATGGAACAAGATGGGAGGATAGATTAGAAAATAATAAAGAGGAAAACAGGAAAAGGAAAGGGGAAAAAAAGTAAGAGGAGAATCGGGAGTGTACGAGAGAGGGGGATACATACGTCTTACATACACATATATACTATATATGGTCTTACATTTATACTGCCCACCCTAATCTATCAATATGGCGCTTCTGCCCACTCGGTCGAAAATTTCTGGCGCCGCCCCTGGTTGTCCATGATCAGTGGTTATGCAGTGCTGCAACCTTCTTCATAGAAAAATACCTACTTTGGTGTTACTGATTTTGTATTTCTTTCCAGATTCGAAAAATGCACGAACCATGCACGGATAACCCCACGAACGATTGATAAATAGCCCCACGAACCATGCACGGGGAGGTTACGTTAGGTTGTGTTAGGTTAGGCAAACATAGTTAAATTTGTTTTTTAAAATTAGAAAAATATTTTATTTCCGGTTCAAAAACCCCAGGAACCATGCACGGAAAGCCCCACGAACCATTCATAAATAGCCCCACGAACCATGCAGGGCAAGGTTAGGTTAGATTGTGTTAGGTTAAGCATAGTTAAATTTGTTTTTTAAAATTAGAAAAAAATATTTTCGGGTTCGAAAACCCCACGAACCATTCATAAATAGCTCCACGAACCATTCATAAATAGCTCCACGAACCATTCACGGATAGCCCCACGAACCATTCACGGATAGCCCCACGAACCATTGAGGGATAGCCCCACGAACCATTGACGGATAGCCCCACAAACCATTGACGGATAGCCCCACGAACCATTCATAAATAGCTCCACGAACCATTCATAAATAGCTCCACGAACCATTCACGGATAGCCCCACGAACCATTCATAGATAGCCCCAAGAACCATTCACGGATAGCCCCGCGAACCATTCATAAATAGCCCCACGAACCATTCACGGATAGTCCCATGAACCATTCACGGATAGCCCCATGAACCATTCATAAATAGCCCCACGAACCATTGAGGGATAGGACCACGAACCATTGACGGATAGCCCCACAAACCATTGATGGATAGCCCCACAAACCATTCACGGATAGCCCCACGAACCATTCATAAGTAGCTCCACAAACCATTCAGAAATAGCTCCACGAACCATTCACGGATAGCCCCACGAACCATTCACGGATAGCCCCACGAACCATTGAGGGATAGCCCCACGAACCATTGACGGATAGCCCCACAAACCATTGACGGATAGCCCCATGAACCATTCATAAATAGCTCCATGAACCATTCATAAATAGCTCCACGAACCATTCACGGATAGCCCCACGAACCATTCACGGATAGCCCCACGAACCATTCATAGATATCCCCAAGAACCATTCACGGATAGCCCCAAGAACAATTCACGGATAGCCCCACGAACCATTCATAAATAGCCCCGCGAACCATTCACGGATAACCCCACGAACCATTCATAAATAGCCCCATGAACCATTCACGGATAGCCCCACGAACCATTCATAAATAGCCCCACGAACCATTCACGGATAGCCCCACGAACCATTCACGGATAGCCCCATGAACCATTCACGGATAGCCCCATGAACCATTCATAAATAGCCCCACGAACCATGCACGGCAAGGTTAGGTTAGGTTCTGTTAGGCTAGGCAAACATACTTAAATTTGTTTTTCAAAAGTAGAATTTTTTTTCGGGTTCGAAAACCCCACGAACCACGCACAAATAGCCCCACGAACCATTCATAAATAGCCCCACAAACCTTTCATAAATAGCCCCGCGAACAATTCATAAATAGCTCCATGAACCATTCACAGATAGCCCCACGAACCATTCATAAATAGCCCCACGAACCATTCATGGATAGCCCCACGAACCAATCATAAATAGCCCCATGAACCAATCACGGATAGCCCCATGAACCATTCATAAATAGCCCCGTGAACCATTCACGGATAGCCCCACGAACCATTCATCAATAGCCCCACGAACCATTCATAAATAGCCCCGTGAACCATTCATGGATAGCCCCACGAACCATTCATAAATAGCCCCACGAACAATTGACGGATAGCCCCACGAACCATTCATAAATAGCTCCACGAACCATTCATAAATAGCTCCATGAACCATTCACGGATAGCCCCACGAACCATTCATAAATAGCCCCATGAACCATTCACGGATAGCCCCACGAACCATTCATAAATAGCCCCGCGAACCATTCACGGATAGCCCCACGAACTATTCATAAATAGCCCCATGAACCATTCATGGATAGCCCCATGAACCATTCATAAATAGCCCCACGAACCATTCACGGAGAGCCCCATGAACCATTCACGGATAGCCCCATGAATCATTCATAAATAGCGCCACAAACCATTCACGGATAGCCCCAAGAACCATTCATGGATAGCCCCACGAACCATTCATAAATAGCTCCACGAATCATTCATAAATAGCTCCACGAACCATTCACGGATAGCCCCACAAACCATTCACGGATAGCCCAATGAACCATTCATAAATAGCCCCATGAACCATTCACGGATAGCCCCAAGAACCATTCATAAATAGCCCAATGAACCATTCACGGATAGCCCCATGAACCATTCATAAATAGAGCCACGAACCATTCACGGATAGCCCCACGAACAATTCATAAATAGCCCCGCGAACCATTCATGGATAGCCCCACGAACCATGCACGGCAAGGTTAGGTTAGGTTCTGTTAGGTTAGGCAAACATATTTAAATTTGTTTTTCAAAATTAGATTTTTTTTTCGGGTTCGAAAACCCCACGAACCATGCACAAATAGCCCCACAAACCATTCATAAATAGCCCCACAAACCTTTCATAAATAGCCCCGTGAACCATTCATAAATAGCTCCACGAACCATTCACAGATAGCCCCACGAACCATTCATAAATAGCCCCATGAACCATTCATGGATAGCCCCACGAATCATTCATAAATAGCCCCATGAACCATACATAAATAGCCCCACGAACCATTCACGGATAGCCCCATGAACCATTCATAAATAGCCCCTTGAACCATTCATAAAATGCCCCACGAAGCATTGACGGATAGCCACACAAACCATTCATATATAGCCCCACAAACCATTCATAAATAGCCCCACGAACCATTGACGGATAGCCCCACAAACCATTCATAAATAGCCCGATGAACCATTCATAAATAGCGCCACGAACCATTTACGGATAGCACCACAAACCATTCATGGATAGCCCCATGAACCATTCATAAATAACCCCACGAACCATTGATAGCCCCATGAACCATTCATATATAGTCCCACGAACCATTTATAAATAGCCCCATGAACCATTTACGGATAGCCCCACGAACCATTCATGGATAGCCCCATGAACCATTCATAAATAGCCCCACGAATCATTCATAAATCACCTTAGAGATACTGGGCGAAAGGGGGGGTTATAACCCCCATCAACCTCACATTGAGCACACCGCTGATCCTGTGCACGTCATGTTGTCGCAAGTTCGTAATCAGAAATGATGAACAGTAACTTGCGTTTATTTACGTTCTAGAACTGTTACACAGTTACAAAACCGCGTATTTGGAAATACTGACCGGTTGTTACGTCATTAAACACACACAAAAATTTGGTTCACATAGTAGAGGGACATCAAGGGAACAGCTTTCGTGCATCGGAGTGACATTAATGTCGAAAAATTACATGATTTACTGGCAAAAAAAATTTAAGCGAGGGGAAAATACAATTCCAAGACCTTCCTAAAGTATAAATAACCTCATTTTGGTAAGGACTTTCTCCTGTAAAAGTGAAGAAATACGTTTTGGGGAAACAAAAATTTTATCCATAAATCAATTACATTTCATAGTTATTATTGTTTTGCATTCTTGTTTCACTTTTATTGTGCATATTGATGCAATTTGTTAACTCTCCCCCCCCCCCTGAAAATTTTTGGTGGGTGGGATTTTTGAGGCCAAAATTGTAGGCCAGGATTTCGCACCCTGACATCTACATATATATGCAGATAACTTTTATATAAGACTAAGGATGAAAAATCCTATAATTTTATTGTCTTTAATGTCTATTAAACACTCCACTTGTGAATGTCTCTAATCATCACAAGTGGGTATAGATCATGTATTCACCAGTAATTGCAATAGTGATGATTTAATCACTGATAAAAGTTGAAGGTATAAATCCTGTAACTAGCGCCAAGATAAAAATATTAGTGGTTAGATCTTCAGTAATAGGTACATGTAGGTCCAGGATAAAGAGTTGTATCTTTGGGTCCAGGCTATCACATTTTCCTCAATTGCTCAGTCTTGTCTAACTTATCAAGAACTGATGGAAGCAAAATGAAAGGCATGCAATCATTTTAACTCTGCTATATTCTTAGGTAATTTGATATACTATATTATCCTAGAACAGGAATGTTTCATGAGATAGATATAGTTTCTAACCAAATTCTAAGTGTTTATATAGAAACATAGTACATAGTATTAAAGACACACATTTTAAATAAAGGCCAACATGATACACTGAAGATGTCAAATATCTGAAATGTAATACAAATGGAATAATTAAATACTAATAAGATAATGGTGATTATGATGATTTAGTCTCCTGCAAATCTTACTGCATAGTAGAGTACATAAGAAGAACCAAATTGAGACAACCAAAATAACATCAAATAAGTTATATCCATTAGTGGTGATTGGGTGTTAAAACTTGGGGAGGGGGAAAGGACAGTTTACTTTCTCTTGTAGACAAGACTTAGCATCAAGATGCCATAGTGTGGGAGCAAAAAAAGGGGGTGGGGTGGGGTAACTGCTCTCCCTAATCACTGCCACTGTTTATGTCTATAGATATCTTATAAGATCCTTATAAGACAGTATGCTGGAATATGCTTCCAGATATTACATAATTTCAAAATGCTTTGTGCAAATAACACACACACATACACTCTCTCCTCTCTCATATGCACACATACATACATACATATTTTCCATATGTTGTTTCTGCATTAATTCCACTAATTAACATATTTTATTATGAAAGTTACTGAAACAATGATATGCAATTTGTATAAATATCAGTGCTCAAAGTAAGAGTGCCATTTTTATAAAAATCTACAAAAATAACATTGACAATATTTCAGACTTTGTAAGAATTTCGATTCCCCGCCCCCCTTCCTGTCATGTGGATTGAGGATAATAAAAAAAATTCTGCTTAAACTCTGAAGCTATGCTAAATGCTCCTAAATTGTGCTAGGCTATTATTATTATTATTATCTTTTTTTTTTTTTAAATAACTGTAATTATGCATCTACTTTTCGAGTTTTGAACTTGTGTTACTTATTATTCACAGTTATGTAATATTGTAAATTTTCCACAGAATTGTTTACAATGGCTCAACAAACGAAATGGGTTCATCATAGAACTTAAAAAGATTTGAGAAAATTGTTTGTTTACTCCCAACTTTCTACCGATTTCCTGCCATAAAATTTCCCCGTGAACTAAATCAAGCAAGACAAAAAAGTATAGAGGTTGGATCGTGGCATAGCTGTAAAAAGCTTGTTGCTGGCTCAGTATACTCCCTTTTGTTTGAAACATTTCTACTTGTGAAGTAGAAATAAGATTTGGACATAAGTAAAATTTTATTTCCTGATAACATATTCTTTGAATTTGATTTCCTTTTCCCAGGGACTCACGTTTGCAGATTATGCTACATTTTACCATTATCCCAAATGCAGGATGCTAGGTGCCAACAAAGATCAAACTGTGCTAGCTAGGTTTAGTACAATTTTGCTGGGGTTGGCATTGCTGATTGAGGAAACTCTTGCTGGTTCCTCAGTGAATCTTTTAACTGTGCAGCCTCCTCCCCTCTCCTGCACTGCCCCTTCCACTCCTCACCCATCTGGCTGTCCTGTCACCGGCGAGGTTCCTCAGCAGCAGCAAAGCCTGCATGTTCATTGTCTTTTGGCTGTGGCTGGAGCGAGCGACAACAGTCAACTCTTGACAGTAGCTAACCTAGTCAATTGTACGTACATTGCACTCATAGTTTTATAATGCACATTAAACTTCTAAAAATAGAGAACTGGAAATAAGTATAAATGAACTGTAGGATGTTCCTCACTTCCTACATGGAGGAATAGCCCCTGCATCCAGATCCAGCTAACATTTTCCACTTCAGGTGTGATAAAGATAATGTGGCTTCAAGTTTAGAATATTACAAATTTCTAATCCTTAAGATTGTAATGCTCCTTATTCTAAACTACAAGCTTCACTCCTTTCTCTTGTTATCTGAGCAAAACCTTCTGTCTTCTATGTACCCCATATGTATTGTAAAGTACTGATTTAACTGGCATTAGTAAAAATTTCATTGTATGAGAATAATAATCAAAATGTTACATGAAGTTATTGCCTAAGGATTTCTGCAATGTCATATTCTACATAAATGCTGGTTGTAAATCTTACGCCAAGTAATAGTGAAGAAGACAAATTTAATTGTATCTGTGGTGTGTATGTCTCTGTGTGTATTTGTGCATGTTTGTGTGTTAATAACAACTCCAATTTTCACATTCAAAATAGTGAGGATGCATGCATGCAAAAAAAGTTCGATGTTGTGCCATTAACTTCTGCATTTTTAAAATGTTGGCAGTTAACTACATGTTGTTATTATTATTTAGATTTGTAAAGCCAGCATTATGCTTAATCAAGAGCTGCTATTGGATGGAGACTGTGGTCCTTCAAGTGAAGATGCAGATGCTAATAATAACAGACAAATTTTAGACAAAATATCACCTGAAGACTTCTTGTACTTCCGAGTTGAAAATGGATATGATCCTGTACTGGAAGAAGATGGCTACATTTATTCTACATGTGAACAATTTGATGACCGACAAAGTGATCAAATGTCTTCTTCAAGTATTGAGGATGATGATTCTTTCAACAGTAATAATTGTACTTTTAAGTGTCATGAAGAAGATTCTCAAAGCAAAAGTGTTAAAAACATACATTCAAGTTCAGACATAGAGGTAAGAATAACATGGTTTATATTTTTCTACTTTTCTTATCAACAAACATCAAAGATACAGTAAATTTAACTGATGTTCACAAATGTTTTTCTCTGTTTAAAACAAAACTTCAAAAACCGGTACTGCTTGTTTGGTTTTATTTGAGTTTTAAGTCATCTTTACGCACAGAAGGCTAATTGGACCTACCATTTAAAGTGGGATCCGAACCACTATGTGCCAGCACCGGGTATTGAAACCCGGATCCCTTGATTACAAGGTGATGACATTACCACTACGCCATTGGAGAGGTTGGTAATGCTCATGTTGCTTGTTATACATCTAATGCATGAGAATCTTTTATTTTGAATGTAATTAAATAGTCATCACAATAATAAGTAACATGAGCCATAAGGGTTCAGTTTATCTTGACTACAATGAAGGAGACTTATTTGGTGGAGGTCATTGGCGTGCCCAGGATTTTCAAAAGAGAGGGGTTATTTACACTTTCTTTGATAGTCAGCCCTCATTTTGCCATATTTTCCAACCATTGACATTCCTTTTTTTTTTTTTTTTTGAGTGCTGGGCCAAGGGGAGGGTTTTGACCCCCACCAATACCCCTCCTTTTGGGCACACCACTGGTGGAGGTACATAGTGGTTTGGATCCAACTTTAAACTGTAGGTCCAGTCCTGATTAGGCCTATTTGTGCATAAAGTGGACTTAACACAATAACTCAAACTCATTTGATTCACAGGGCGAGTGATGTCAAGTATTATTTTTTTGATATCCTTTTCAACCCAGAGACTCACCTGTACCTAGGTATCTCATGAATGGGTACGTTCGAGGTAAATGTGACTCTCACTGGTGCTGATCACTCACCTCCACTGTGGCTGAGATTGAGAATTTGTCAAGATCTATCTCCAAATCCTACTTATGAAAATGTGAGCAGAGCCACTGCTCTGGGATGCCAGGATTGGGGACACCAGACTGAGGCCTGTCAAACACTAAAATCTTTTGTCTAATTTACAGTTTTTGGTATAATCAGTGGCGAAGCTCCTATGAGGCTTTTGAGGCTTAGCCTACCAAAATGTTGGAATTAAAATGTTATTGTACCCTGTAACAATCAAAGTTCGTTAAAACAAATTAAACCATGTAATCCGAACGTTTGGTTCCGCCGATCCTTCCAGATATCTCGTCAGTCAGGCGAGAAAGAGGAGAGTGCGTTCAGTCCGAACTGTGAGGCTTTTGACGAAAAGCCTTGCGTTAAAAGGCAGCTACAGCGTGAGCTCTGTGTAGGTGGAAGGGGAGTGTAAGGGGAGGGGACTGCCGATTCGCTGGGTGAAAGCGGCTAACCTCAGAATCAACCTGTTGTGCTTCTAGTCTTCTTGTGCAAAGTGCGTCGTTCATGCGCTGCATTGTTGAATGTTAATTTACTTGAAGTGCATGCGCGCATGTGTTTATGTGTGTGTCACATAGTGTATTTATGTTATAAAAATGTAATACTGTGAAATTATGTGTTGAAAACTCTAAGAGGATTTGCAGTGAAATAAATGTAAGTGAACAAGACTTCGTGGCTCTCAGATGCTTAACCTACAAAATCTTGGACACACTGACTGTACAAATGGAAATATGTTTTGGAGATCTTGAAAAGATAAAATTTGTTGAATTGCTAGACCAAAATAGCTTTGGAAGATATAAACTACATTTTCCTGTGATGAAATTAAATAACCTTCTGTCCACATATCCATTTTTCAACAAAGAACGATTAGAAAATGATTTAAAGAATATTTATGCTGATGAAGAAAAGCATTTACCTCCTGCAGACCTTCTAAAATTGATAGTTAGCAGTGATCTTCAAACAATCTACAAAGAAGTAACACAACTTATCAAGTTGGTCTTGACATTCCCTGTTACAACAGCTTCCTCCGAAAGAAGTATGAGCACCCTCAAGAGAGTAAAAAATTATCTCCGTAATTCAATGAAAAATGAAAGATTAAGTTCTCTCAGTCTCAGTACAATAGCCATTGAAAAAAAAAAAACTGGTTAAAGAACTTTCTATTGATCAAGGCTTCAAGGAAAGAGTAATTGATACTTTTGCGACCAACAAGAATCGACGCATGGACCTGCTGTATAAAGAAATATAAGCAGATTTTTCAGCCTACCCAGTATTTACGCCTTAGCTTTGCCACTGGGTATAATGAAAACTTTGTACAGTTTCACCTTGTATTTCTCCACTACAGAGAGATATGTTTCAACAGATAAATATTTACAGTAATTGTTACAATAACATGTAGAATCTTGAGATGGAAAATTCATTTCATTAACTTCCCGAAGTTCCATATTAGCCAGTGGACCAAGTTGGGTGTAGTTTATGGCACAAATTTCTAGGGGATGCAAAATCATACAAACCACAACAAAAGAGGCTAAGACACAGACTAATAAGTAATTTGTAATAAGTCCATTTATACACAGATAGGCTAATTCGGTACTGAATCTACAGCTTAAAGTGGGAACTGAGTCACTGTGGTGCAATATGCCTCGACGATGAATCCTGGAACTTCTTGATTACAAGGCTGCAGCATTATAACTACCCCATCTGAGGCACCTGAAAATCACTATCTTGTGCCATTGATTAGTGCAATAGTACCCAAACAAAGTTGTTAGTGATTGATTTTCTTCTACTTTTGGCTAACTGAGAAGATTGTGAGTGATGATATGATCAAACCCGGGACCGCTAGCATTATAGTGCGACCACTCTGCCATGACAGGGAAATTAATGCATATTTTTTTCTGCATGTACTCCCAGTCATCGACATGATTATCCAATGTGCAGAAATAGGGCTGACACACATATAAAGCTGGAATTTTTTTTCTGTAATACCTTCCTTCTTCAATGAAGGTAATTTTGTTGAATGTTCATTCAACATGTCAAACTTCTTATTAAATTTCATTATTTTTTTACTATGGATAATTGTAGAATTTGTGATTGTTTGGTAATATTAGGCATGGGGGGAGAGATTGCAAGACAAAAAGTCAAGTCAAGTTGTCCAATCATACCTGTTTTCAACAGTTTCAAACGTGCTTTATTTGTGTTGATGCATAATCTCACCAAAAGTTCAGGAGATCCTATATTGCATTATTCATTTTCCATAAGGCTTGGTTATTGAGAAATACCCAGGTTTAGAGGAAAATAAATTGCATCAAATATATTAACTGAACAAAAAGTTTCAATGAAATTTCATCAGCAATTATTATAAGATTAACCATAACCATTTGTGTTTCAAAGCATTGTCTATCAAGATAATAAATAATACTTCATTTTTCTGTAATACTAATCATATTTTAAAAAATGAGAAAGAAGGCAATTTCATATTCTTTGTAAAAGCAAGAAATTTATCTCTAACAAATTAAAAACCTAAATCTGTTTAGGTAAATCTACTTACAGAATGAAAATACCAAAAAATGAAGCATAGTTGCTGATTATTCATTCATGATTTATTGCAAGGGGGAGAAAAATTGTGTCTACTTTTGAAGTCAAAATTTTGAAACCCCAGCTTACTCCAAAAAACCTTTCTTTTAAAAATATTTGATAAAAATGAGAAGATAATTTTTAATGGAGAAACTATTTTCTGTAGTTTCATTTCTGCAAGGAGGGGGAGGGGTTGTTGCAAGAATAATGTTGCTTAATTTTTTGACACATTCATAAATGTTTGAACGAGCATGAATATAGTTCCTGAGATTAGAGAGAAGGTTATAACCCGAATGAGTGCATATTTTAAAGTATAAAATAATCTAACACATTTCAATAACTATTTTTAATGTTTTTATTAATATGATATGTCCATTACAGGTTAAATGCACAACTATCTGGGAAGTAAATCTTGCTGACAGTGTGAAATCTTTCATTGAACGTGCTAAAAGAAGATATGCACATACTATCACAGGTACTTTTGATTGTTGTAATTGTGTTTTTATTATCTACCCCTCTCTCTCTCTCTCTCTCTCCCTCTATCTACCTATCTCTCTCTCTCTATCACACACACACCCACAAACTTGTACATATATATTGTGCAGGTTGAATTTTAAATTGCTTCTACACAACATGGAAGCAATTTTAATGACACATGCTGTATAGAACAGAAAGTTGAGATACAGCATAAAACGAAATGCTACACAATAAAAATAAGTTAATTTTAAGTTTAACACTTCATGCTCAGATAGACTAATTGGAAATACATATAATAAGAAAATACAATATAGATAAATACCATAACAAAGAGGAGGATAAAAAATAAATGTGAAATAGGGTGGAAGTTCCATTTCTAGAAGGCATCTCAGAACAACATAAACAGGCTACTTACAGAAATAAGGATAAAACAGCATTTACAAAACAGTAACCAATATTAATACTTCTCTTATATAAAAGGGATTTGTAGTGTGGAAGGAATAAAGGATACATGTGGTGGTCTAAAACAGAGGGTGAAGGATAGGATTGAGGACCACATTAAATGTAACAGGAAGAAAATAATTAAAAAATGGATGGTTTTAAAAAAAAGAAAACATATTTGAGATGCTGCATACTTTTTACTTGATGACCCAGATTTCCTAGTCAGAGCCAGTACATGCTGAAAAATAAACATTAAGGAAGATATTAAGATTGCACAAACCATTAATAACCTTATTGAAGATGAATGTGGTAATTTAGTTTATTCCTGTTGCACTCAATTAAACAGATTATTTAAAAAAATAAATCAAATTATAATTCAGGGAGAGGAACAGAATACATAGAAAGCAGCATAAGTCATCTGTTGTAGGTTCAGTAATTGAGTGTAGTCAGGTTAATGGTGGATCTGGAAGTTATAGTTTGGAGGGGCAAATTTCAGTCGGATACCTGATCTGTCCTGAGACTTAATTTTAAGCTACACTTGCACTGTTTTCACTGTTCTATACAGGGTCCACCAGTGAATAGTGCGATTTTTAAGTGTAACACAAAATTAAGAGTATTGGGTATCATGATGCAGTTGCATTTATTACGAAGTACATACCTTAACATTTTTCAAGAACAAAACATAACATATCATTCCACTGAAAATATTACTTAAATATTACATCCTCAAGATGCCTTACACTATGCCACACACACTCAGCAAGCCAATTGGGAACACTATTCATGGTACGTAACACATCTGTGTGGTGTGAACAGTTTTAACACTACTACCTTTCTTCTTCACCCAAGTTTTTATGGCATGAGCTGACGGCACTACTGTTTCGATGATGAATCCCGAATTTCTTTGAAAATAAATTTTGCGTGGCATATCCATCATTGTTCTTATAAAATTATTTTATGGTGAATTCACGCTGTGCACCAGTCCACAACTCCATTTCAAACTCAATCTTATTCAAGGCCACACCACCTGGCGGTACCATTCCCCTTCTCCACTCATGCTAAAAATAGAAAGCACTGTTGCTAAATTGCCCGATTCACAGGCAGACTCTGTATAAACAATATATTAGTACTGTAAACAGACTGACTTCCATGATTCAGAGATTAGGGTATATTTTGCAAAAACAGGGTCCATGGCTGGAATAGATGGTTTTTTTATTGTGTGTCATTATCATAATTCCTCCCTTTGCTATGATAAACTGAATGATCAGATATGAGAAGTTTAGTACATAAACAACGAAAACAAAAATAGGTCTTGGGCCGACCTCCGTGGTAAAGTTATTGGCACAGACTGCTACGAAGATAGGGGTCCCAGGTTCGAATCCCACCCTGGCCATGGGTGTTTTTTGTGAGCATCCCTTCATCAATCTCATCATATCATCACTCGTCCTGCCATTTCGAAAAGCTAAAAGTTGCAGAAAAGTGACGTAAAATAACCAAGTCAATCAATCAAGGGATCTCAGGTTCGATCCTCTTTTCAGACATATTGCACAGTGGTTCGGATCCAAATTTAAACTGTAGGACTTGATCTGATTACCCTATCATGAGTGGACTTCAATTAAACTTTAAATAATATTCTCGAGCCTGTTAAACTTGGTGATCAGACAGATCATTTGAGTTAAGAAATATTAGTCCACAATTGTCCTCTCCATGGGTCCACACCTGAGTCAGGTATGGGCCTACTAAGAATTTCCACCTTGAGCACTGTTCTGCCCCTTATTTCAATTTGAATAGCAGTAACAAATTAGTAAATTGACTTCAGGTTTAATGTAGCATTAAATTTATAACTGTCAGAGAATTAGCTAAGATGTTAGCTATGCTTCATGGTATTTTTTCCTCAGTTTTTTTTGTTAATTTTCAACATACTCTATGCAATAGTAACAGAAAATATATTTTCAGGTAAAAATTCGGGACGGAAAATTAGAAATCACACTGTATCAAAGGGTTCAATGGGGTTTCTTAGCAAAGAAGCCACTGAGGAGCTGAGGAAGATAGAACTAATACCTCAAGATGAGTTGGTATCTTCTCCAGAAGATGCTATAGATTTTACTGAAATTACTGTTAAAATTTTACCTTCAGAACCAACATTAATAGCTCAAGATAGAATTGATAATTTGACAGAACCTAGATATAGCAGTGTAGCCACAGCTTCAGAAGACCCAAGTATTTTAAATCCCTTAAAGAGAAAAAGATATATTGATGCATGTACAATAAATGATTCAGGTGCATATACTCTAGAATCCAATGAGAGCTATCATAGCAAAATGGATCATATGTTGAAGGTGCATGAAGACGAAGGGTCACTTAGACAAGAAGAAACGAAACAGAAGGTTATTAGCGGCAATCATTGCACAGGCTTAAATGGAAATTCTAATAAAATAGGCTCCTCATACTTGGAAAGAATCCTCTGCTCTGGAACTATAATGCCTTTGAAGGAGAAACTAAAGTCATGCATTGATCCAAACATTCGAGTGTGTACTCCATCTGATTACAAACATGATCATACTGTACCTGCAAGTAAAAAGGAAATAGTTAAGAAAACTCTCTTTGAGACTGTCGAAGAACTTAGTAAACAGACAGTTTCTGTCGACAAGACATCAGTTAAACTAAAAGAAGTGAATTCGGAAACAAATCAGACTTTACATAAACCAAACAGTGATTCAGAATCCAATGTGGAAAACCAGAAAATGTCAAAACACACACAAAACCTTTCTAAGCACAGTAAACTCACCAAGAAAACAAATACAAAAGAAAATCCTGCAAGGAAAAATGACCAAGAACGTCCACTGAATCCTAAAAAGGTTTATCGTTTGTTTAGAATAACAGACGCCATGAAAAATTTCAAAAGAAAATACTTGAAAGTAAAAATTGATAATGATCTGAATGTGCCTTTTGTTAACCCAATTCTGCAAAGGCATGGTATCAGTGAGAAGTCTAATTTTCAATCAACAAATACTAACATCTCTGAATCTAAGAAACTCAAAACTAAAAATGAGAATTTAGGTCAGCACAAAAGAATGGAAACTGTAGAAAAGAAACATAAGAGAATAAACATCGACAGTACAAACCATTCAAATGGCCCTGAAATTAAAAATCTGCTGGCTGCTAATGATGAAAATAAACCGTTACCTGCAACACATCAAAGAAGTGTTAATTTTAATCCCTTCTTGAGACATAGTCCATTTAACATACACTCTGAGCACAAGTGCATGCAAGTTAAGCCAAACAACAAAGCTTCACTTAAAACAACAGAGGACCAAACGTGTTATGTTTCTGAGTGTTTAACAGTTTCCAATCAGGAGAAACTTCGAAACAATGAATGTATGACGTCATTCTCATATTGTAAATCATTCGATGTGCCAGCTGTAAGTTATGCTATTAACTACCCTGTGATGACTCCATACGTAAAACCCAATTCTACTCAACAATTAAGTGGAACATTATTCAGTAGACACGGTATTGTTTCTCCAGTCGGTATTCAATTTGTGCATGGAGTAACACCTTTAGCATCAAGGAATGCTTCACATGCTATGTTCCCAGACTATTCTTTAAAAGCTCATGCAATTCCTTACAGACTGATACCACACATGAAAAGCAATTCCAACAACCAGTTCATGGCACCAACCAATGTTGAGCCAAATGTGGATTTATATCAATCCTATATTGATCCTCTTCAACATATTTATACGACAAATTCTGCCCAAAATGAACAGATGGCTTGGATGATGCAGTACTTCAACAATGAAAGGTCGATGAATGCACATGTAGGAACTCCAACAGCAGCAAATCAAAACAGTTCTCCTGATGGTGTACACACTGCTAATGATTTTGCAATGGCAGACACTGAGGTAAGATACCCCACTGAAATTTACTATCTTTTTTAGCAGGAAGTTCTTTCATAGCTGGTTTCTATTTGTTAAGAAAATATGATTTTGAATTCAAATGTTCTCAAGAAATATTTTGGATATTTGAGCATTTTGTGTGTTCATTGTACATTGAATATTTCCATACACTTTATTGCAATATCCTTTTCTCCAGCAGTTAAGTGGGGAATGTTTGTTTTAAGCTATGAGGATAGCTGGAGCTTTGTGTATGATTCAACATGGTGGTTATGGAACAGGCTGCCCATGCTTTAGATAAGGAGATAGCATCTTCCCACATCTCTCCCACTTCCCACTTATGCTGTCTTTACTTCTTAAAGTTTATGTTTCTAATCCACAGTGCACAAAAACCCAATTTTTATTTTATATTAATAGATTGATTTGGTTTATTTTACTTTGCTTTTCTGCCACTTTTCACTAATTGCAAAGATCAGGATGAGTGATGATGCAATAAAATTGATGAAGAAACACTCACAAAGAACATCCATATCCAGTCTGGGATTTGATCCTGGGACCCCAGGCATTGTAGAACACTTTGCTAACCACTCTGCCATGGAGGTTGGCTTTTATTGTATATCATCTCCATAATTAAGTATTTACATCATTTACATCTCGCACCAACTATGGATAAATATTAAAATGTAATGTAATTTCAATTTTCTTCAAAATTTTCTATTATAATGTATATAATTGCATACTAGAAATTCAGGGTGTAGGCATGCTGAAGGCACTCTTCCACATAGTTTACACTGGGCTGCATTTTTGCAGACTAATGAGGTCTATAGCCTGGGTCCACAGTCAGTATAATCTTTTGTTGGGGGTTTGTGTTGTGTCGTCCATTTATGTTTGTGATTGTCCCTTCATCCCTTTTACCTTATCACCACCATTCATCCCAAACATCGTGATTAGCTAAGTGTGGCAGAAAAGTAGCCTAAAATAAAACTCAATCAACAAATATAAAATTCTAGAAATTAGGTTTTCTTACCACAATCTAGTTTGTTTTTAAAAAGAACACATCTTACAGCCATCAGAATTCAGAATTGGGTAGCTACATATTTAGAATTATTAAAGTTCAAGCAAGCATTGCAGATAAAAACAGAAAATTCTTGAACAAGTACTACATGTATTGTGACATTTAAAAACTTATTATGTCATGTGCTGGCAATATTCTTGTTAAAGAAACACACAAAACAAATAAACAGCATGATACAAGATATTTTTAAAAGTGTGTCCAAGTTTTCGACTATCTCCAGGTCATCATGAGGGCTGGTTGAGAGACAGTGTAGAAGCAGCAGTGTCTTGTATTGTGCTGTTCATTTGTTTTGTGTGGTTTTGAACAAATACTATATGTATCCTTGCAAAATGAATAATATGTAGTAAACAGTACTTTGAATAAGTTGCATCCTTTTTGTTTCAGACTGGTATATACCCAATTTTGCAAACCATGAAAGCCAATCTTCATGAGAGTACACTAGTGCCGTCTATGAGACAATGGTCTCCATCAGCACTAGCAAGATATGCAGGGCACTTACAATCAAAGTCTATTAATTGGAGACAACAATTGCAACAGGGGCCCATGTTCCTGAATTCACAGAATTATATGGGATGCAATTTTGACAGGTGAGTATTTTCAGTAGATTTTCGTTTGTGATAAAATTTGTACATGTTCATTCACATCCAGTGCCACTACACTTCCATTTACAGAGCTCGTATTATGCAAAATTCGAGAGAGGTTATTTTTTTTAAAGTTTTAGTTTTAATTTAAAAATTATTTCAGTCGAGGTGCTAGAACCCACATTCAACAATTTTGACTGTCTGGAAGGTCTGGCAAGAAAATTAAAAAAATTAGTTTTGGAAATATTTTGCATGCAAAATAACTGATTGCAACTGGAATGTTTATCTATTTCATTTGAGATCATTAGTTGTGGGAAGGCTTGGAATTTGGATGTGTGTGTTGGGGATGGGAGGGGACTACAGATCAGTGTTTTAAACTGGGGAAAAATTGCTTTGAAGGTCCACAAAGTGGAGAAAATAAGATATTTAAAATGTGACAAAATATAACTGCCTCTGACTTAACTTGCCTAAAAGTTATGATTGATATTTTTGTACAGGGAGGCCTCATGATGATGTTAGCTTTGAGACTCCACATATCCAGGCCTGCTTGTAGGGTGGTACTGCCACAGACACTGGCGTATGCAGAGGATGGGCTAATGGGGCTACATCTATTCCTGAAATTTTGGGAAAATCAAAATTTTAAAATTAAAACAGCAAAGAACTTCGGGAAAAATCAAAGTGGTAAAACTCCCTTAAAATAGCCCCCCCCCATTACAATTTTTGTCATTGAACAACTTTTAAACTAAGGTTTAAAATGGTAATTAAGAAATATTTTATAGTGTATCCTGTCCCTACTTAAAATGTAGCTATGTGATATCAACTTTTAAATTTCCAACCCCTTCTGAAAAAAAAAATCTGTGGCTCCAGATTCTCACACGTTATCATATTGTTATAATGTATGCAGTACACTGTACAAGGGTGGTATTTGTGAGGAAGTATGAGGGGGAATTCCCCCTTTCTGCTTGAAATGGTTTAAACTCTGGGAGCAAACATATTATGTGCAAATGCCCTATGCCTCAAATGAGGTTACTGGAATTTCTCCAGCACTGGAAATTTTTCAAATACCATATTGCCCTGCCTTCTTGAGAATGGAAATACATCTGCTTTCCCATCCATTGTCAGTCTGACCCATCTTATAGGTGGTGTGATTCAACTGCATTTACCAGACATTGATTAGAGATTGGGTAAGCTCCAGAGCTGCTTCATGCAACAATATTGTCGGAAAAACTCCACCTCAGAAATCAAACCTGGGTTTTTTATGTGGTAATCAGATGTCCCACTGACCGGACCACCACTTAGAGCAATATTGTAACCAATCAGACATGGTCCTGGACCATGGCTGTTCAGTCTAAGGTATGAAGATTTGGGCTCGGACTATGGGATGTGCTGGCTCTCCTGCGGGGAAGCATAACAACTTTTCTCCTAAGGTTTCGGCCAGTGTATGGAACCAGTGGCCACCCACCATCATGGGCAAATTGGGAGCTACGAATGAGTAGCGAAACCTGGTCATGGAAACCTACGATGACGACTGACGGTTCATCGTGCTGACCACACATCACCCCTTAATCGGTTGGATGATCTCCCACCTGGTGGGAGGTGGCCAGCAGCAGGTAGGTAGGTCACAGCCCTCAAGACTGTTGCAACATGGGTATAATCATTCATGAATGGTGTATGTTACAAATGCTCTAAGCTGATATTATTTTAATATTTTTGACAGGCAGCAAGCCTACTCATCGCAACAAGGACCAACAAATACAATGGATAGCTGGATGCCTAATGAAGTGTATCCTAGTCAGATGCATTGCTTCCAGAGATCAAACACTGAGGTGAACCCACTTCAGGAAATTAAACAGCCTTCTGATATGGCACCTTCAACTTCAAGTTCTACATCTATCTCTCATGGTCAAGATGTACCACAAGAAACAAAGAAAGGAAGAAAGCTAGAACAGATAATAGGTCGCCTAAGAGAAGGAGAACAATCCCTATGAAATGTATTAATGTTTTCATTTTGTATATTCATGTACTTATTATGTTTCTGTTGTAACATTTAATTCTGTATAAATGTTTTGTATTTTTCTCCCATGACTGATGTTTGATTGTCATTATTATTGTTCATTTTCATTACGAGTTATCACAAGTTCAATAAATAAGTTTTATACAAGATATTGATTTATTTTAATTCGTTTTTCTGCAACTTTTAGATAATCGTGAATATGAGAATGAGTGATGATATGATGAAATGTATTATATATAAATATTGATTCATTGATTTGCTTTATTTTACTTGGCTTCTTGTGCCACTTTTGGCTAATTTGTGAAGATGGGGATGAGTGATATATATATATATACTGGGTGATTTTTTTAACCTGAATAATTTGAATATCTTGAAAAAAAAATCATCCTACAAAAATATGTTCCAAATAAAAAGTTGATAGTTTGGAGGGGGAAGTTTAGTGGTGCAACAAAAGAACACCCCCTCCCCCTCTTGTAGGTGGGGCGGGGTGGGGCAACTTTGAAATTTCAAATAAGAAACCCCTATTTTTTATTACAGATTCGGATTTTACGGAAAAAAATACATAAGTTTTGTCTGAAACATTTTTTTCGGTTCGTGATAGATGGCGCTATAATCGACAAATTTTAATTTCTCGAATGTTTACACTTTAAAACCAATGTATTTAATTTCGCAATTCATTTAAATTCAAAAAGTAAAACATTCTCTTGCATGAACTGTGTACTAATTCTTGATAAATCTTTTGAGATTTCATTAAGCTGGTAATTCGCCTATTTACAACATTTAAAAGTTAGATTCGATATTTGTTTAATTTCTTTAATGTTGTGTCAAAGATGCTTAACAAAGCTACAACAGAAAAATAAAATAAAAAAATAAAACAATGTCAAGAAACAGTTCCTTTTTAGACTTTTCCTGTTAAATCATTGTTTGTTTATCATTGTTTGTTTATCATTGTTTTTTAGATCACAAGAATGCTCCGAGCGATTAATTTGACTAAGCTGTTGATACTTTTTAACATCAATGGATGTAGAAGAGAAAATTGAAATGGTTCTCGTGTATGGAGAATCTGGCAGGAATCTCCGTCAAGCTGTCGTTGTTTATGCTCAGCGTTTTCCAGACAGGGTGCGTTCTTTCGCTTCGTTTCAATGTACAGTCAATGAATTTACTACTGAAGGAAGTGTTAAACCTAAACAAAGGACCCGTCGAAGAACAGTTACTGGAGAAGAAAGTGAAATTAATGTGTTAGCTGCTGTGGCCCATGATCCTCATGTCAGCTCGCGAGAAGTAGCTCGAAATTCCGGATTGTCCCAGAGCAGTGTTTTGAAGATTTTACAGCATCATAAATATCATCCATATGATGTGTCATTGCATCAAGAACTTCATGGCGATGATTTTCAAAATCGAGTGACGTTTTGTCAGTGGGCACGTGAACAAATTCAAATAAACCCAAATTTCTTTCGTCTGGTATTGTTGTCTGATGAGTCATCTTTTACAAACCACAGAACGGTCAATTGGCATAATATGCATTACTGGAGTGTCGAAAATCCGCACTGGCTGCGCCAAGTTGAGCATCAGCGTCCATGGACTGTAAACGTGTGGTGTGGAATTATTGATGACAAACTCATCGGTCCCTACTTCATTAATGAAAATTTGAATGGTCAACAGTACCACGATGTTCTTCAAAATGAACTGCCAATATTACTTGAAGATCTTAACCTGGAACTGAGACAGAACATGTGGTTTCAGCAGGATGGATGTCCAGCGCACTATTCGAGAGCAGTACGTGAAGTACTCGACCGTGACTTCAATGGCCGATGGATCGGCAGAGCTGGTCCTGTAAATTGGCCTGCCAGATCACCAGATCTTACTTCACCAGATTTCTTTTTGTGGGGCTACCTAAAAGATAAACTGTATCGAGAATTGCCAACTACTCGTGAAAATATGATAGAGCGAATCCAAAACGCTTGTGCCATAATTGAACCAGAGGTACTTTTGAGTTGTGTACATTCATTCAAAGCGCGGATCAATAAATGTATTGAAGTTGAAGGTCACCATTTTGAACACTTAATGTAATTGAGAAGTGAATGTAGTTTACTAGACATCGAGATATCTAGAGCTAAGAATTGTCGAGTAATTTTGTATTTTCAAAATAAATTTATTTGTTTTACAACAATTTCAAGTCCTGGAACAAAAATGTTTTATTTTTTTAATTTAAATGAATTGCGAAATGAAATACATTGGTTTTAAAGTGTAAACATTCAAGAAATGAAAATTTGTCAATTATAGCGCCATCTATCACAAATCGAAAAAAATGTTTCAGACAAAACTTATGTATTTTTTTCCGTAAAATCCGAATCTGTAATAAAAAATAGGGGTTTCTATTTGAAATTTCAAAGTAGCCCCCCGCCCCACCTACAAGAGGGGGAGCGGGTGTTTTTTTGTTGCACCACTAAACTTTCCCCCTCCAAACTATCAACTTTTTATTTGGAACATTTTTTTGTAAGATGATTTTTTTTCAAGATATTCAAATGATTCAGGTTAAAAAAATCACCCAGTATATATACAGGGTGTCATTTTAATGGCGCCCACGGACCACAGATTCGTGTAGAGGACATCAAAACAAACTACTTTTCTCAGTAACATTTTTCACGTTGGTGCGTCAATTCGACGCTACAGCCGTTCAAAAAAGACCGTTTTGCCGCCTGGATGCTGGCAACCCAACACAACATTTGATCGTATTTGTGACGTCATTTCCTGCGGCGAAACATTGCACGGTAGGGTTGCAAGGAACACACAAATTTTGTGAAAAATGACAAACTACCAACCACATTATTAGCTGTAAAACGAAGCGAGAAACGCGTCCAGTAAACCGAACATCATAGCCTACCAGCCAGAAGATCAGCAGTCATCTCAGGGGAAGGGGGAAGTGAACCAACGATATGAGAAATGGTAAAAACGTATTGAAAATGAAGAGTCAATATCGGATTTTGTCTCAGCCTACATGTCAAATATCAACAACAATAACTTTTATTGTACTTACAACTTACATTTGGCTGTTTACGCCCAGCTACATGTCAATTATATTTGCAAATCTCGTTGCAAGGTTGATATCTACAGGTTTGTGTCCAGATGCCTTGTGGTACTTTGTGCTGATAACGGAAGTATCTAAGGTTCACGTTGTTACATTACGGCTAAAACACGTACAACCACAGTAACAATCTAATGAAGTAATGATGAATCAGTAGCGTATATACTGTCCTGTTCAGCGTTGCAAACTATTACATGTGTATCCGGTGCGTAGATAAACACAGTCGTCGGAGAGTTTTTTTTTTACTACTACTTATATCCCTGTATTTTCAACCATTTTTGCCACTTGCCTCATAATGCCTTGAATATACATTATATTATGTGTTGCTTACCTTTGGAATTTTGAGTTGTTTCATTTCTATTTTGTCATCTGTTCAGTGTGTCACAGACAGCTAGTATCAGAAGGACGAAGTGGATAGACTAAATTGTAGATGCCAACTTGGTAACTAGATTTGCAAATATTTGACATGCAAGCTGATACAAAATTCAATATGACCACTTCCACTTGAATTCTATTTTCTTTCTACCATTTTTCATATAGTTTGTTTACTTCCTGTTAGGTTACAGAACGTGTTTTCTCGTTTTGTTTTACGGTACATAATGTGGCTGGTTGTAGCTATGTCATTTTTTACAGAATATGTGTGTTCCTGGAAACCCTGTAACGCATCGCTTCACGACGGGATATGACGTCACAAATGCAATCAAATGTTGTGTGTGGTTGCCAGCATTCAGGCGGCAAACCGGGCTTTTTTGAAAGACTGTAGTGCAGAAACGACGCTCCAACGAGAAAAATGTTACTGAAAAAAGTTGTTTGTCTTGATGTCCTCTATACGTTTCCGTGGTCCGTGGGCGCCATTAAAATGACACCCTGTATATATATATATATCGAGTGAGGCACCTAAAAGTACCACCTGAAATAGCGAAGAAACCAGAAACAGTAGCGATGTGAGGTTTGCGGGAAACAATAATATCAAATGGGGCTCGTAAATCGGAGGTATGGGGTGGGTCGAAAAATATCAAAAAATGGGGCATCTGGAGCAAAGTCATATTTTTTTTAAATGGAACGATATACAATAACATGCATAATATAAAAGAGCACACGCAGAGAAACACAACGCCGTTGGTCTCATGCATCTACTGCACATAGGAACGAAGATATGGCCATGTGAAAATATGTAAACAAACTAACAAATGGCCCACTTGACCGTCAGTACCACGGCATGTACAAGTATGAGATGTCGGAAGCCATTGGACAAGATGAAGACAGAACGTGTTAAAGGAAGAAAAAATACAGTAGACATCGTCAGCACCATGTATTTGACAGTGTTACAGCATAATGAAAATGACCATGACAGTATGTCGAAGAACCACTGCGTAAGAAGCGAAAACCTGTCAAAGTGTGTGTTCAAAGTGGTGGCCGTCAGCTGCGATACAGGCAACGAGGCGCCCACGCAAAGATCGTTGCACAGAATGTAACATCTCGTAGGGAATGTCCCTACAGGCCGCAGTAATGCGGTGTTGCATATCCTCTGGAGTTGTTGGCACATCCCGGTAGACAATGTCCTTCAGCTTTCCCCACAGGAAAAAGTCTAACAGTGTCAAATCTGGGGAACGAGCCGGCCATTTGACAGGCCCTCCACGTCCAATCCAACGATTTGGAAATGTATTTTCCACACATGCTGTAGCGCATCTTGCACTGTGAGCTGGGCACCCGTCATGTTGGTACCACATTTCCCTCCTTGTCTGAAGTGGTATGTCCTCCAATAGTACAGGCAGTTCATGTTGTAAAAACTGTATGTATCGGTCAGCATTCAGTGTCCCTTGTATAAAAAAAGGGCCAATGAGATGTTCACCCACTATACCACACCACACGTTCACACTCCATGGGCGCTGGCGTTCCACTTGGCGAAGCCAATGTGGATTTGTCACCGACCAATAGTGCATGTTTCTTAGGTTGACATTTCCATGATTGGTAAAAGTTGTCTCGTCAGTGAAGAGGATACGTGACAAATCGGGTGTGTCGTGTCATAACATCCATGTGCAAAACCGAACACGGTCCACAAAATCATTCCCGTGAAGTTCCTGATGGAGGGAGATATGATATGGGTGAAACTTGAGTGTGTGCAGAATGCGCAATACACTTCGCTGACTCATCCCAGCATCCCTGGCAATTTCACGGGAGCTAACGTGTGGATTCACAGCAACAGCGGCGAGAACATTTGCCTCACCTGTAGTTGGCTTGTTCCGCACACGTGCTCGTGGTGTTACACTTCCGGTGTCTCTTAATTTAATAAATAACTTACCAAACAGACGTCGAGATGGATGTCGTCTGTCCGGATATCTCTCTGCGTACACACGGTAAGCTTCTGAGGCATTCTTTCGGCATTCCCCATAAATCAGGATCATGTCCGCTTTTTCTATGTTTGTGAACACCATAATCTTCGCTCTTACCACTACGACTGCTTGCTATGAACTAACACGATCTCGTGGACCTGCTATCAAAACTTGCTCTGCGTAAAGGCAGTTCTGTCAGGCACCTGAGAAGTCTTACATGCCGTGGTACTGACGGTCAAGTGGGCCACTTGTTAGTTTGTTTACATATTTTCACATGGCCATATCTTCGTTCCTATGTGCAGTAGATGCATGAGACCAACGGCGTTGTGTTTCTCTGCGTGTGCTCTTTTATATTATGCATGTTATTGTATATCGTTCCATTAAAAAAAATATGACTTTGCTCCAGATGCCCCATTTGTCGATATTTTTCGACCCACCCCATACCTCCGATTTACGAGCCCCATTTGATATTATTGTTTCCCGCAAACCTCACATCGCTACTGTTTCTGGTTTCTTCGCTATTTCAGGTGGTACTTTTAGGTGCCTCACGCGGTGTATATGTATATATAAAATGTACATTGTGTGTATGTGTGTACTGTAAACGTATATAGTAAAATTGGGTGCCAGAACTCTGTGTGTTTGGGGGGGGGGAGGCTGACGACACAGACAGACTTATTTACATATATAATATCTATAATCTCTTCTTGAATTTAAATTGTTTCTTTGATGCATTCTTTTCTATTTTCCTTGCAAATATTCGATTCAATACCTTTGAACCGTGGTGGTCTAGTCAGTAAGGCATCTGACTGCCATGTAGGAGACCCGGATTCAAATTCCATGGTGGGTGATCTAAGGTTGGAATTTTTCTGGCCTTGTCCCTGCATAAAGCGGCTCTGGGGCTCATCCAACCTCAAATCAATGTGCACCTGGGAGCAACCCTTATGGGTAAAGGTAGTTGGAGCATGGGTCTGATCACATTGCCTCAAAAGTGGCCGAGATCGAGAATGTGTGGGTCCCTACCCCCACATCCCGTAAATGTGCCTTCATGGCATGGTGCTATATGCGCAGGAAACTTTACCTTTACCATACCTTTGATCACTGGCGTCTCATCCCTTGCGGCTTCCGGGACTAAGCCCCTAAAGAAACACTGACATATTGACGTAATTATCAATCACCATAACGCATAACTACGTATCACACTATGTTTTAAAATGCGATTTTTACCCATGTAAGTTCAACGTCTGCTGCAATGGATACGAAAGCGCTCCTAGCGGCATTGATGTCAGTTATTTGTCTCCGGGGCTCGTCGCAAAGGAAGGTGTGGCCTACGCTACAGTCAAGGTCATGTGCTAGCAGAGAGAGAAGGGGAGAGTGCAATGGGTTTGAGTACTGAATTCATGGCTACAGTGCGCGTCAAATCTCGTGCATATGGCCTTGAACGGCTGAACAGCACCAGCGAATCACAGACGTGCGGCGTTGCCTAGTTCAGTGACAAGGCGTTTCGCTCAACCACGCTGTGAGATTTCGACATGGCACCGCTGCAATGTGCTGCTATTGGCTATCGCCAAATGCAGGAGATTTGACGCGCACTCTAGTTCCGTCGCATCATGTTCGATCTCGCATGTTGTACTGTAGTGTGGCTTTTATTCACTATGAATAAAGCGGATTTCTTGTTGGCAACACCATTTCAGACGTTGAGTGACAAAGAAAAACTTCTTGTTAAACAATTAGGTCCTGCCCATCCGAGTGTTACAATAAAACAAAAACATAAATCACAATCACACTCATTCAATCCAGACTGGTACAACAGGAAACCGTGGTTGACAGCTAGCGAGATCAAGATAACTATCTTTTGTTTTAATTGCCTTTCTTTGGTGGTGATGCTTCATGGATAGTTCATGGTATAAGTGATCTCAAACATCTTTCTGAAAGAATTAAGTCACATGAAACTAGTTCTTCGCACATTGGAAACTCGTTAAAATTGAGTTTGTTTGGAAAGGTTGATGTTCGAACACAAATTGATGAAGGATATAGGCTGTCAATTACAAGACACAATGAATTAGTCCGGAAAAATAGGCATATGTTAAATAGAATTATCAATTGCTTAAAATTCTGTGGTCGACATGAACTTGCTCTACGGGGTCATATGAAAGAGAAAAATCTTTAAACAGCAGCATCTTCCTAGATTTAATAAATGAAATTGCTAAGCTAGATAACAGTTTGCATGAACATTTAGAGGAATCCAAAGTAAATAAATACACATCAGCCATGATACAAAATGAGTTGTTAGACTGTATGTACCAGGTTTACAGTGAGGCCTTCCAGGAGGATGTAAACAAAGTGAAGTTTGTGTCTGTACAAGCAGATGAAACCAGCGACATTTCCAATAAGACACAATTGGTTATTGTGATTCGTTTTGTTTTGTAGATCATTTTCATGGTTTTGTGCAACTGACTGACAGATCTGCATCAGGGATATCCCAATGTATATTAGACACATTAGAGCAGTACAAACTAAAAGATAAATTAGTTTCTCAAACGTATGATGATGGATCTGCATTTCGAGGGGTACGGCTTGGAATCTAGAAACTTGTAAGAGATGTTTATCCATGTGCTTATTTTGTGCATTGTTATGCACACCAACTCAATCTCATAATGCAACAAGGATGCTCTACCATCACACCTATCAGAATTTTCTTTGTCATTATCTGCATTTCCTTCGTTCTTCTCTTCATCTAGTAAGAGAAAAGGTTTACTGCAGGAGGTATGTCATCGACGATTACTGCGAACGTGCCAAACAAGATGGAATTTCCAGAGGAGGGTAGTGTCGTCTGTTTTCCAGTGCAAGGAAGCCCTGATAGAGAGTTTGGAAATTATTCAGCAGGATGGCTCGTGCGATTCTGTGTCAATTAGGGAAGCAACTGGACTGATACATTTCCTTGAAGATGAGGAATTCATTTTTTTCTTGGATATCTTTAACAGGATAATGACCTTCGTCGAAATATTTTACAATATTTTGCAGAAAAAAAGTTACAACAATGGTACACATAAAGGAACATCTTCGTAACTTTGTTGCTGACATCAGTGATATTAGGAATGAACTGGCCAACTCTTCAGATGATAGTTCTGTTCTGTGTAACATCTCGAAGAAAAGAAAAAGCAGTGTTAACGAAACAGCATGCGCTATTGAGTGCTGCAATATAATTATTGATCAAGCCGAAGACAGATTTGGTACAACTGAACATTTGGAGTGTTTCAATTTAGTTGACCCTGCAAAATTCCATGACTGGAGGAAGTTTGATTTTCTGGATGATCGTGTAAGAATTGTGCCAAATATTATCCCTTCATAGAAGGGGGAAAACTAAAGAGTTTAAAAACATAAACTCTATCCGTACATTACATTCATTTTTCATTGAAAATAATTTGGAGGATACCTTTTCAGAAACAGTAAAAATGACGAACATAGTTTTAACAACTCCAGTTGCAACAGCTGAATCTGAACGATTGGGACAAGACAGACTCAATTCCTTGACACTTGCTTACAACAGAGAAAGAATACATTGCAAATGTAGAGGGCTTCAACGAAAAAGTAATAACAAAATTTGCTGAACAGGAGAGCACAGTTCTTGTTTAAATGAGAGTCAATGATTCGTAGAAAGGTATGTTTCACAACAATACAGGTTTCTTTTGTAATTCATGTGAATTGTTATTATATTTTAAATTCTTTTAAAAAATAAGTCCAGTTTTGTAGTTTAGAAGAAGATAAATACCTGTGTTTTTTTTTTGTAATTCATGTGATTTGTCATTACGTTTTAAATTCTTTAAAAAAATAAGTCCAGTTTTGTAGTCTAGAGAAGAAGAAAAATACCTATTTTTTTGTAATTCATATGAAATGTAATTATATTTTAAATTCTTTAAAAAATAAGCCCCGGCCAAATTTGAGGCCAAGAGACGCCACTGCCTTTGATGCATGTATTACATACTAACTGTTCTGCATTGTTGAATTACAGCATTCGCGAGTGGAATCAGCATCAGTCTCAGGAACCCCTCTGGCTCTTCTCCACACTATTCAGATCGATCTTTTATTCAGATGCTAGACGAAAATCTACTTTAGTAGTTGAACTAAGAAAACTGTCAATGGTACATACTGTACATAACATATTAGACAGTTCTTGTTTCAATACAGATTGGAACACGTGACCTGCTTATCAAATATATAAACTTAAAATTGCTTGAAACACATTACAATAGACCCATATAAAGCACAACACAATGAAAAAGTGGTTACAACATTTATATTAAAAATATATTAACACATAACATCTGGTCATATTAATTATGAAAAAATAACTATTTTCACATGTGCTACAGCATAATGAACAAAATAAATTGTGAAATAACCATTCAAATACACACATTTAAAAAAAAAAGAAGTTATAATTGGACTTCAACCAGAGGTGCTACTGCCTCCTATTTGCTTCATCACTGATTCTCCAAGTAGTAATCCTTGTTCTGGCTTTTTCGAACTGCAGTCTTGATGAGAAAATGTCCTTTTTTGCTTAATTTCCATTCAGACATGTTCTTCATTATAAGGATCATTCCATAGCATTGGTGGTCACATTCAGGGTACGAATTCCCATGGTGAAAGGAGGGTCTCCCACTTACCACCTCGTTCTATTAAAATTTTTCCCCCATCAAAATTTTCCGAGCGTAAGAGTTTGTGTCATAACAACAAAGATAAGCAATTAGTTTTGACTTCAAACATACTTTACTAAGAATAAGATAAACTCATTCAAAGAAGGAAGAACAAAGAATAATGTCTGTCCGTGTGTGAATGTTGCATACATCTCTTGTTCTCTCCCTCTTTAGGGCTGGTAACAGCATGGGGGTTAAAACGTACTTCTACAGTCATAGATAAGATTTTAATATTATATCAAATTGGTCTAGTAAGGAATGCAGCCGCAGCTGCGAAGAGGGTTGTCCAGGATATTCCAGGTCTGGAATACAGAAATTAGACCGACCTGTTATTTGTCCTCCATTTCTCACCTCCTGTCATCGGGAATAAAACATAGCACGTACATGTTAATTTCATAGGAAACTAATGTCTTCTTAAAGTTTCTCATTTTAAGTCCCTCCAACTAGTTATCTTTAATTTGCAGATTTGAACAATAACACACACTGCTTGAAAGAAGATGATGTGGGATGCACAACCAACTGCCCTTTTATCAGCCACATTTCTTGAATTTTAAGTTTTCTTTTTGTTGGATTCAATGGAAAAGAGTAGGTTCATAAAATTTCTACAATGTCTAAGTATGACAGCTACATCTAGGTAGGAGGGTGGTACAAATTCGGTGCAGGGGGTGCGAAAAATCTATTCTCATCCTGGGCACTGAAATCTCTAGCTACAACTATGATAAGAAATATTTCCTTTTGAGAGACCATAATAGATTTACACAATTATAATTATAGAAACATAACACAATAAAATTATGAAAATTTAATTATCATTAGTAACAAAAAGCAATAATTAAATAAAATGTCATATTTAGCTATCAAAAACATTTCACCTATCTTCTAATTTCTTGACATTTTGAACCAGTTGTTAAAGAAATTAATTTGATACTTTATAAATGTAGCAAATTAATTTGTTTATATATGTTTATAAATATAAATAAATATTAATTAATTAGTATTATTTAATTATTTAATAATTGATATATATTTCATGACAATTATATATATATATAAAACCACGGTTTCGGGCTTGGCCCCCCCTCAAAAAAATCCTGGGTACGGACCTGGTTGATGTCCACCTATGATAGTTTTGACTAAATGAAAACTTGACAAACTTAAATTACACACCAAACAGGCTAATTGACTAAAAGGCGTGTTGAACAGAACCATGCATTTATAAGTTTGAATTTCATATTAGAAGGAATAATACTTTTTCTTTTTGCAAAACATGTTTATTAATAAAACGTGCAAATAATGTAAGTAGAGACTCAGAATGGTAAAACTAAATTCATATGAATATGAAAAAAGACCCAGATTTAGAGCAAAGCTATCTATTAGGCCAATTTAGTTTGTTCTTTCCATTCTCTTTAAGAAGAGTATGTACCTAAACATGATCAAGGATCAATGTTGTCTTCCTATCTTCACAGTCACTACAAGCGAGATTATATACACTTGTAAATCTGTACATTAGCACTGCATAGAAAATAAAGTCTGAAATTGTCATACAGAAACAACACATACACATTTATCGTTACACTAAGTTATGTTGTGAAATATCGGAAAAAGTCTGTTTGCAAATAGTTTATTACAGGCACTTTCTTTTCTCTTTTTAAAAAATTACCATATTTTGGCCCACGACTTAGTAACCAAGTTAATTTTCACCATTTAATCATCATGGGTACTTTCATATTTCAATATAAAAGAGATATAAGGAGTATGTAAAAGATGTAGGAAATCCTCAATATTAAGATAATCTCGATTCAAAATATACATTTCTTACAAAAGCAACTCTTCAGTGCTTTTCTCTCTTACACGTCTCAGGATAGCAGCTTCGTATATGCTGATCGGCAAATGGCACATAGATTTGGTGTAGAGTAGACTGCACATTTTACAAATGCCACATAACTCGACTTCGCCGACATCTATGCGATGAGAGTATACATGACAGTCTTTGCTCTTGCCTTAAGAAACCAGGACGCAATTATTATCGCAATTTTTCACATCTTAAGGAGTTTCTTACTGTACCATATGCAATCTATTTTCTACCAAGTCCCTTAGAAATTCATTCACTTGTTGGTGGTGTCTTTGAAATACGAATACCGTCTAATCAAATCTAATGGTAATCTCAATGACCATTAGACCGGAAGATGTCGAAACCTGTTTGAACTTGTGCACTTGCTTCTGGTTCTCCCTTTTCTTCTTTTGCACTCGTGTCTTCAATTTCATTATATCTAACTGGATATGTCAGTTGATTACCTTTGTCCCAAGTGTAAAGCTCCTGAAAAGGAAAGAAAGTAGAAAATTTATTCATATATACATTCCTGATAGTACACAAGGCTATGCTGTACTGAGATATTTTTTCCTATATGAAAAAGAATATTTTTTTTACATTAGGGAAATGTAGATAAATGTGCATGTACAAATGTGTACGAATATACAGTATATCATGTATGAATATAATGCATTATTTTTATATAATTCATCAATTGATTTATTTTATTTTATTTTGCATTTCTGCCACTTTTGGCTAATCGCGAAGATGAGGATGAGTGATGATGTGATGAAATTGATTAAGGGATTCAAACTTGGGACCCCTGGCATTGAAGCATGCTTTGCTAACCACTCTGCCACATAGGTTGGCTCATTATTTTTAAATAGCTCTTGTGATTTACATTTGTGCCACTTTAATAAACTGATTTATGAAGTGCATTAGAAATTTTATTTCCAGATAAAATAATATATTAGAAAATCTAATGGTTTATTTGAAAGAAATGTGGAAATTATATTTCTAATATTGACTTCGGTTTTCATACACAAGAAAATAACTTTGTACTACTAATGTCAATATGTTTTATTTAAAAGAAATGTATCACATTTATAAATAAAATATCATCTCTGAAGATTCTGTGTTCAAGTTGTGGCCAAACACAGTGTTTCATCCAACTAATCCAGTGCTTTTTTTTTTTTTAGGAATTCTAACTGTAACTAGCTAACTAACTAACTAACTCTCTAGCCTTCTTAAACCCGAAGGTTCATGGCTGCAGCAACACAGGCCTTCCATTTGTCCCTATCTTGAGCAAGATCTATATACTCTTTTCCATCCCTACCGATTTCCTTTAGGTTCATCTCAACGTTGTACCTCCATCTTCGTCTTGGCCTTCTTACAGGTCTCTTACCATCGGGTTTCCGAACAAGAATCCTGTGAACTCCTCTTTCCTCTCCCATTCGTGCCACATGGCCTGCCCACCTAAGTCTTCTTGATTTAATCATTCTAATAATATCTGGACATGAATACAAATTATGTAGTTCTAAATTATGTAACCTTCTCCACTCACCTGTCTCCTCATCCCTTTTAGGTCCAAATATTAAACTGTAACTAGCTACTTTTAAAAATAAGTAGTGTAACTGTATCAGAGGTACTCTTTACAACAGAAGTAAGGTCATCAATATTTACAGTTATTTTAGGACACATAAATTCTTAACTTGTAATGTTGGGAAGAGCTAAATCTGGCATATCAGTTTCCAACCATACGTCTTCTCTGGATGCTAAGGTGAAAGGATGTTAGTGGAATCTCCTAAGGAGGAAGCTAGGCTTCTTTGCATGCTTAATTTTGAACATCTACACTATATTTTCATTTGCAACATGCTATAAAGAAGTCATTGTTTAATAAGAGAAAGTTTTTAAAGCATATGCTCTATATATATATATATATATAGAGAGAGAGAGAGAGAGAGAGAGAGTAAATTAATATGATTCATCCTTCCTGAAAACTTGACACCTTGCTCCATAATTTTTTTATTTGTGTAATAATATGTGAAGACTTACCAGAAACATAAATAAAACACATGTAGGCTAAGTCTTTTTCAACCAAATAACTGTAACAGTAGGTCAACTTTCTGTGTTGCCTTTCATCTGCACCATCAAGATTAGTCCCAGGGGTAGAAAAGAATAAAAACAACAACATAATAATAATAATAACAAAAAAACAAAAACACTTTCTACTCCTGCGAAACTTCTAAATATGACCTTGACAGATAGAACAAACATTACAAGTTCCGAAACACATCTATTGCCTTTACACCATTTCAAGGAAAATTTGTCGGAGTTGGCAACTCTGGCAGGAGTCCCCGATAGAAAGCACTCTGAGTGATGGCAGATCAGAGCTCCTGTTACAGGGATGCTCTCTGAGCGATGGCGGATCAGTGTTTCTCTTAAGGGGTGCTCCCTCTCTCCCTCCACTTCACAGGCAGACAGAGGGTGGCTAGCTTTATTCCGGTTCCAACTCGGTGGTTATTGGATTCCACTTTCCCCCATTCCCTACTTTTTTTTCAAACCCGCTTTTTTTTAACTTGCGAAAATGTTTTACGCATCGATTTCCAAAATTGGCAAACCACCTGAGTGATGACGAGAAAATAGTGGATTGGAGGAGAGGATAGATTTTCCCGCTTTTTGTAGGCCTGGTTCAAAGCGAGTGAGGAATGGTGTGTATTCGGAAGCAATTACGCTGACGTTCCTTAATGTGGAAGGGAACTGCTATGAGACCAGAGAACTTTGACTGAGAAGAAACGTTTAAAAGTTAAAGAAAAGATGCAAGCTGGTAAAGCACGAGGTCCCAAGAAAAAATGTCCCTAAGTGAACTGGTTTAGATAAGCAAGCTCTGAATGGTTTTGGATTTTTTTCAAAAGCTTGTTAAAACAAAGAGAGACCTTAATTTTATCGTTCAAGCTTCGAATTACGATATTTATGCTACTTTCACCGTGTTCTCTCAGAATCAGTGGCGTGCCCAGGATTTTCGAAAAGGCGAGGGGGGGGGGTACGTATACAATTTTTTAGTAACCAACCCTTATTTTATCATCATTTTCTGTCTTTGATGTTCCTTTTTTTAAGGAATACTGGGCCAAACGGTGGTTATGACTCCCGTCAACCCCCTATATGCACGCCATTGCTCATAATCTAAATGCTGGACAAATATGAAACGATACGGTTCCATATATTCCACAACAGAGAAGTTATTCTCTGTCCGCTGCAAAAACGAAGTCAATGTAAACAAAACAAACGTGGCTTTTGATAAATTCTATTGGTTGTTCGAATGGCGGCTCTGCAGGAATATTTCGCATAGGAATACATTGCATGTGATAACACACTCAATGTAGCTGCTACATGAAGTTGTGGAACCTTATACTACGTGCTGTACAGCTCATACTACGATCAATATATTCACGGGCAAAACAACAGATCTAACACATCAAATATTTCTCAGAAGTCACGTAGTTTTGTTTACATTAACTTCGTTCATGCAGTGGATGGAAAATAGAAGATACGCTTAGATTGTCACAAATGGAAGCTACTGCCAGGAGCCAAACTTCCTTATTTTCGTGTCAGATTTCTTGTTTATTCTAGTTCCCCTCCATTAGGGTATATGAACATATATTTCAGAATATATTGCAATTGAAACATATCAATTCTACAGGAATTATTTATCTATAGATGACCAAATGCTTTAGGCTACAAACTTTTATTTTTTAGTTTCAATCGATACAGTTACTTCTCCATGAGCAGTATATTTTCAGAAAATCAAGAAGTTCAAAAGGCGCTGGGACTATCTCTTCCACACGCCAAGTACAATTTCAGTGGTTTGTGTACGATATCAAATTATTTGTGGTTATTGCCTTTTTACATTCCTCAAATCGATAGCAACATGCACGAACGTATAGTCACGAACATTTCTGGATAGTAACGATCCCATTGAAAGTAAATGGAGTTGTTACAACTCAGAAGTGTCCGTGACTGTACAATCTTCCACGCAGGATATGTTGTGGATCATCAGTTATATCTTTAGTAACTACTTACACTGGTCGCATTTGCAGCTGGCGGCTGAACTTCTGGCTCTTTCTGTCCTCTAATCGTCTTCGATGGGTGTCAACAACATCAGTTGCAAAGTAAAAGCTGTAGGGTAGCATCGCTCTTCCGAAGCAACGTTGCCAAGCCAGTTGCATGCGGACCTGTGGGTGTGGGTGGTCGTTCCAGAAGCTTCATTGAGCAAGTCCACGTGTGCAGTTGTACCACAGAGAAAGGGTACTATTTGGTTGTACTGTTAAGGCTCGTTGATTTCTGGTGCTGACGATATCGTTGTTGTAGAACCAGTGATGTGCGTTTACGCGTAAACAACGATAGTCTACATTCTACACGTAGACCATTTTATACACGTAGATGACGCAATCTATGTAAACAACATGGCGAAAGGTGATAACTTAGCAAAGGGCGCCGTGGAAGTAAAACAAAATTATACTGCGTATGTATGTAAATGTATAGTGTACGGCACATTACTGCGTAGAACTCTCTCTCTCTCTCTCTCTCTCTCTCTCTCTTTACAGTACGTCTGGCAACCTTTGATGTATCTGACGCTCGTTTATTACGTCCCGCCAACAGCGTTCGGTGACTGTGCGAATCAAACTTTTGCTTTGGGGGGGTGGGGCGATGCCCACTCCAAGGCCTCCCGCAGGATATTTTCTCGGGGGGTGGTGGTGGGGGACACAGTAAGATTTCTTACCTTGCGCTTCAGTCATAGAAACTTGTACTGTTGTTGTTTTGTTGTTACTATTATTGCTATATTATTACTATTATTACTTTACAAATCATAAAATTCAAATTGAATTTATAATACTTTGGCACTGTATACAAGTTCAGACTCAAGTCTCCTATCTACGACATAGAAATTGAATTCGCCTTACTTCCTTTCCATAGAAGACAATATGTAGATTTTAGGTTGACAAAATCTTTTAAATATGATGTAAACTCTGGAGTACCGCAAGGATCAAACTTAGGGCCTCTTTTTTTTGTACTGTATGTGAATGACCTACCATTAAGTATTAATAAATCTAGTTGTCTAATGTATGCAGATGACATCAAAATATATAAAGAAATTACAAAGTTGCAAGATACTTGTCAATTGCAGGAAGATTTAAAGCGTGTTTATCAATGGAGTATTCAAAATAAACTTGATCTCAATATAAAAAAATGTTATTACATGGTATTATCTGCAAATAAATCGAACGTGCAATGTGAATACTTCATAAACAACCAAAAATTGGAAAGAGTCAATACTATGAAGGATCTTGGTATAATAATTGACAAGGATCTCTCGTACTCCACTCATATAATACAAATGGTAAATATTGCATACAAAAAATTAGGTTTTGTAATTAGAATGTCAAAATATTTAAAGGATTTGGATGCAATCACGTTATTATACAATGCAATGGTTAGGAGTACCTTGGAATATGCATCTATAATCTGGTCACCAATAGCTAAAATATATATAGAAAAAATAGAACAAATACAAAAACTCTTTCAACGTTATTTGTATTCCAAAAAACATGGTAAGAATTGTAATGTTTAAATGTTATCTACCAATACACTTCAAAAAGAAATCGACATGCCATCATTAATGTCAAGGAGAATTTTTATGCAACAGCTATTTTTGTATAAAATAATTAATGGCCTTATTGATAATGCTCAAATTTTAAGCAAAATATCTTTTAATACTACATGTTGTCATCTTCGAAATAGAAACTTGCTGAATTGTCAAATGGCTAAAACTAAGAAGTATCAAAACTCTCCGTTACAGCAAATGTTAGATTTGTACAATAAGTTATCAATGATAGATAATGAGTTAGACTTTTCGTATTCCCTGAATATTTATAGAACAAAGTTGCAATCATTATGTTTTACACAAGAAATTATAGAAATTATTGTCTTATAAGTGCAAATATTTAGGACTTCTGAATATAAATATATGTTATAGGTGAGATATTTATTTGTTATCATTTACTATGAGTGTATGTAGGGCTTTGTATTGTTTTGTATTCCCTGAATGTTTGCAAGACAAAATTTCAATCATTATGGTTTGCGCAAGAAATTATAGAAATTATTGTCTTGTAAGTGCAGACATTTAGGGATATCTAAACATGTATATATATCATGGGTGATAGGTATATTGTTACCATTTACTATGAGTGTAGGTATGGCTTTGTATTGTTTTGTCTTGTAAATATCTATTTGTGTGAAGTATCTCTTTATTTGTGTGTATGTGTGTTTTTATATATTATTAATTATGTATGTATATTTAAACTGTATGCAAGTCTCCCATAATTGGAGAAGCTTTCTCTGTTGGAGACAACTACAATTAAATAAAATAAACATCTATAACTTTGTTGATCGACCGTTCTACGTCTTTTTGTACTTTTTCACAAAATATAGATACCCATCAGATATCACTTGATCTACTGTCCTGCATGGTATGTACCTCTGATCCATGGTTTTACATGCCGAAGGACAGTGTGAAAAAGTAGTAATTGAAAATGACGGGTTGTGAATTATGATCCCGCAGCGTTTCGTCCGAGTTGCAGTGCAGTGCAGCTGATGATGAGTCACACCTTGACTACCTGTGGCACCAGAGGGGGCGCAAGGCACTGTTGGTCTTATTTGGATCAGTGCTTTCAAGGAGAACACATCTATTCGTAAGATGGAGTTTACAACAACTAAAAGGGGTCAACCGAGTTTGATATGTAATGGATACCGGTACACAAAGGAGAGGGAGAATCGGTCTGGTGAAGTTGTGTGGTGTTATTTTGTGTTGCGTGACCATGTCGTGGACAAGGTATTACCAACAACAGTGAATTAATTAAAGAAGATAGCCACGAGTGTGTTCCTGATGTGATTATGTATTTGAAGAAAGAAGCAGAACATTCAGATGCTAAGATTGTAAAAATGGAGCTGAATTTAGAAGGGGTGAAAAGGAAGAAGAAATATGTCTCGATGGACAACAGAATTTTAAGAGCCACTGAAGCAATGGAGCAGTCAGGAGACAGCCAAATTTTTAAGAAATGTCTCTTTCTTTACCCAAATGGATTAAAATACTTTGAGATTATAATTTATTCTTAAGATGTTATCTATATTTATATCAACTAACTGACAAAGCGACAGCTGCTAAAATTGAAGTATATAATATATCAAGCATTTGTGTAACACATTATAAATGACAAAGTGCAAGCTGCAATTTAATTTTGGGACTAGGCCTTACATTTTTATAAATTTTAGGCCGAGTGTGGTAATTCCATGCAGTTGTCAAGGTAATGTTCTAAAAATAACTTAAAATATCCATGGATTATCCGTGCGGGTCCACGGCGTCCGTGGGTCACTTACGATCCCCTGTCGTGCACGCCGAGTGCGAGGCTATACGGCAGGCCCACCTCTATTTTCATATAGGTGCCAATTATAGAAGACACGCAGTCCTGGCTGGCGCTAACAATGGACCTTATCGCACTGTAAACCTAAGCAATGAACAATAGGTTTTAAAGCTGCATTAAACACTATTAGGATGGTAGCCCTCGGACGAAACGCTACTCGGTGAGGTAAACGTAGGCGGCCTGTTCCTGGAATTCGGACGAAACGCTACGCCACGGTGAATTATATCGAGGTCAGATCCCAACTTTTCGTAATTCCGAACAGCCGAGAAATTCCAAAGGATCTTATTTGAAAGAAGCTAATTCTTGATATTTTCTGCGCTATAAGTGTCTGAAATTTCTTGAAATTAACAGTTTTTATTCCAGAAGTGCAAAAACAATCACTTGAAGAGGAAATAGTGTGTACAATTTAGAAATTTATTTCAGACCCGAACGTCAGGATTATCAATTTTTGCCTTCCCAATCCCATCCCGACGATTTTTTTTCCATCCTGCATATCCCTAGTTATACGGTAGTCGACGTGATTCTAGGTAATGTCCCTTCGGTGGAGGCACATAGTGGTTCGGATCCCACTTTAAACTGTAGGTCCAATCCCGATTAGCTTTCTGTGCATAAAGTGGACAAAAAACACCAAATCAATCCAATCCAATTCTAATGTCCCTTGGGAAACGTTCTCTCGTTATTTTGTTGGACATGGCAGTTAAGTGCTGTAACTGACATCCTGTAAATCGCAGAAAACAATACTCATTTTAATAATACTGTATATCGCTATAATTTCATAATTCGAATTACATGAACTTTTTCGAGATATCTGGAGTGGGCAAGTGCGCCCCTCCCTTGCTGGCGCCGTTGGCCCACTCAGTGGTATTTGTGATTTCATTTTTGGAAGTATGTTTTTTGAGTGTGCAAATTTGTACATGTTACCAGTCAGTAAACTAAACGATTGGCTTGCGGTTGCAAGTACCTTGAAGATTGGTTCTAACCTAGGCCATTAAATCTTACTTAATAAATTTATGACGTAATTTAGAAACAGTGAATTTACATTCTAACCAAAACTCTTACACAAAAATAGCTATCGAACTAGTAACACCGAAAACGTATCCAAATTTCCATTAGCATAACGTCCATTCAACAACCTAGGTTCTTTTAAACACTTGAATACATATTCTGAGAGGTTGGTCAGATGCAGAATAGTCCTACTTTAATCCAGAAGCTTACACATCATTTCGGCATGAAAATCTTTGATGACCTTACAATCAATGGACACGAATAATTTTTCTTTTGTGTTTTACAGTTAAGAAATAGTATACTGTATTCTTTCAATTTCATTTTCTTTGAGGGGAATAAAAACATACATGCAGGGATAATAATTTTTTTGCCGAGGATAAAATATTTTGTGGCGGTGGGGGATCCCCGGCATTCCCCCGTTAATTCGTACAATGGTTCGGTGCCTTGCGACTCGAAAATGCCCGATGCTAGTAGAAGAAAATTCAAACTGATCGCTAATTCGCTGTTTGCAAGCCACCAGCGAGCAGTACAGTCCATGGAAGTAGAGTCGAATTACTTTCGGAAAATCTCCAGCGGACTGCGCGAGTCTGTCTAGCGAACCTAGTGGGCGTGTAGAACCTGAGCAATGGGCTTAGCGATAAGTTCTGGGTTGAGATGACGTCAGCGGCTCGCTTGTTAATTGGCTGCTTCGAGAGTTGTGACTCGTTCCGAATCTTTAAATGCATAACTGTCAAAGATGTTACGGAAATAATCTCCCTCTAACAGCTACGTTTATCGCAAAACGCTAAGCGCACCAAAGTTATTTTTTTTGTAGTAACTAGAATTTACTTTCTGAATTAATGAGTCATGAAATTATCATATGCTTGTCTTTCCGATTTCTCATTAAAAAAAAAATGATTTTCTCAGCTATTGGGAATATAATACTCGGCGGGAAGCTTGAGCGAGTTCCTGACCAACTTCAAAGTAGGTATCTACAAAAGTTAACACATGAGGTTAATTACAACTGCCGCGCGGGAGACACGCGTTCGATTCTCGGGGTGGGTTATATGAGGCGCGAATTTTTCTGACAACGGCCCTCAACAGAGCGCCTCTGGGGTGTCACCCAGCTTGTAACCAATGCGTACCGGGGGAAACCTTCGGGGATAAAGGTGGCTGGTGCGCGGTGCTGATCACATCACCTCAACTATGGCCGAGATCAAGATTGTGTGAAGCCTTACCTCCTATGTGCCTTCATGGCACGGTGTAATGAACAGGGGATAGTTTTGGTCTTACCGAATTCATTTCTATAAATAAAATAAATACAACAACATGTTTGCAGTTTACGCATGAAACGTTACACAAGTTAGAATAAAGTTTCAAACTACTGGATTTTGAAATTTCCTGTCGTGATCCCGTCAGGAACACTCCTACTTGGAACACGCTGTAGTGCTGATATTAGAAGTTTGATGATTTTCTACTAAAGTATCCATTTAAAAAAAATGAATTTTGAAATGAAAATTTGTCATTTCACATTTTTTCTAATATTCCTCAGTAATATATTTACGTATTGTAACTGCAATTGTGTCCTACATTTTGGAACAGTATCGTCTACTTTCTGCTTGTAGCGATCTGGTTAGCAATACGCAAGAAGGATGTTCAACTTCCGATCTGAAACTAGATTTCTGTGGTTTTCATGTCTCAATCCAAGAGTAATTTAATAAGATTAAGTAACGAACTGGAAAAACGTGTTTAATTCGGTGTAGTAGTACGTAAAACCGACCGAATAGCTTCGAATGTTCCTTGCCATCAAATGGCATGGTCCTTGATTAAATAAATCCAATTCATATTCATTAGCAAACAAATTATTATTAGAGAGGTTATACAAATTCATAGGCATAACTAGTTATATATGCAAACAGTACATTAATATTCTAATTTAACTACAAGCTGTATGATTGTAGGAAAATCTCGACGGACCATGTCACACAATTTGATTAAATGTCATACAAGGCAATGAGACATACTGAGAGTGTATTTACATGTAGATCGACTTCACATCTTCAAAGTGGTGGCAGAGCTCCAAACAATCTTACCAGAATGTGCCTTTAATTACTATCACCTCTTGTTCAATGCAGGTGTGTTTCACCTACGTCACAAACTGTTGTATTTTGACTTTGACGTGACATGATTGAGGCTAGTTCTTGTAAGCATACGGAATTCAAGCTGGCGGGCAGGAGGTTCTAACAGACATTCCTGATTTGAAGCAAACGTGCAGTTTGTGCAGATGTAACGAACGCTACGTGGTGGATGTTTCCTTGCAAACGACAAATAAAATTGGCCGCAAACATGCCGGCTGTGCGCATCATGACGTCACATGAAACCCACCTATGCTGAATGTGAACGTACGCTTTGGAGACAATATTATCATGAGTCACGATCAGGATTGGGGTGGGATCGAGGCGTTCTTAAGCCCCCTTTCAAATTATACCTGTAGCTATATCCTTACCATACGCCCTATGACGCCACACACACACACACACACACCAAACTGTAACGTAAGATCTCATTACGTCATTTCCCTGGAACAACTCTGTCAATTCCTCCCCTTTGGTTCCCAGACCTGCATCTTAAATTCTTCCTTGCTGGCCGGTAGTGCCATGATGACAATAAGGTCAAAGAACCCGTTACCATGTTGTCTGCATCACAGGCGTCATCATTCATACTACGACGAAGGGTTACACGGACAAAGGTCATATCTAACTATGTCGAAAAAGAGTACGGTATGTAGGTACATAAAATGACAATGTGAATGGTACATATTCTTGTCTTTTCTATAATAAGTCTCAACTTACTTTCGAGATAACCCTCGTATATTCAAGAATTAGGATGTTGACAACATTATGGCGTAATCAAAAAAAAAATAATATACTAGTACGAATAAAAAGAGTTGAAGTGATACTCACAAGAGTCTATAGAGAAGCAGAATCCCTCGAGCTGCATGTGTGTGTGTGAAAAGTGTAGGTGAGTATCCTGAGGCAGCGAAGTGACAGCCACTGTGCGTCCCGACAGGAAGTCGATTGCTCACTCTTAGCACTGAAGTGTTGCCAATGACGAAGTTTGTTTCTGTCTATTTGTATTTTCGTTTATTACGTCGCTTTTCTACCTCCTGCGTTAATGGCGTCGACGAAGATGAATGATAAAGTAGCAACATAAAGAACGATGCAAACATAATAATCCATGCCTGACCAGGATCCGATCCTAATACCTCTGACCTCGTAACGCGTTACACCACGGAAGCCGACTAAAGCGATGTCGAAGGAGAAATACAAAGCGTGCAACGTTAATTGGACATTATTCTATTCTAGATTATGTACTAGTAAAAAAAGCACTAGACAATGGATAGATATTGTATGCTAATAAGAAGCCACTGTCACTAACAATCAGAGAATTATGAGAAAGATGAAAGTAACGAGGACCTGACTTCAACATTCACATTATTGTTGTGCATGCACAGACTAATGATTTGATTTGATTTGGTTTTTTAAAGTTCTTTTTTCTGCCACTTTCGGCTAATCGCAAAGATGAGGATGAGTAATGATATGTTGAAATTGATAAAAGGTAGCGGTGCCAGATTTCTAGAATAAAAGGAACGGGACATGCAGATTATATAGGCATGAATATAGTTAAATTTATTCTTTATAACATTGTTAAACATTACAAAATCAATTGCTGTTTAAAGCATTGTTAATCCCTAATTTTTTAACATTTTGACAAAATATATTAATATTTGAGTGAACTGTTGGCGTCTTTTAAGAGGACTTTTTTTCCCAAGGCATTACTATAAAATTCAGAACATCACTTATTCTCATTCACTTATTATTTCTTTAGCTAAATACGGGACAAATGGGCGTCCCGAGAACATTTTCCGGGGTACCGGGCCATTTTTTTTAAAAAAAGGGACAATCCCGTAAATACGGGACGTCTGGGAAACCTATAAAGGGACACCGACAAGGTCGGGATTCAAACCCAGCGTCGTAGCGAGCTGTGATAATCACTTTGCCACAGGGGTCGGCTCACAGACTAATGACTTTTGCTTAATATGCGCGTGCATTGTACATGCTTATACTTGAAACGCAAAGCCACCATTACTGGATATACGATAATCACTTCAATGTCAAATATTTAACCTTCCATCTTTCTATCTTGGTATGACGACTGGAACTAATGAAATTCAGCTGTACTGACAAATAATGTATTTCATGCAAAAACAGTGCTCGGAATGGGGGGATGCGGGGGCATAGTATCACCCCAGCTGGCGAAATTTTCACAAAGCATCCCTCCCACTTGTCTCACTGTCGCCATGTTAATCCATAGGAACATACCCCCTCGCTAACACCAGGGCTCGACCAAACACCCCCTCCCAACCCCAAGTTAATATTATCCACTTCAAGCGCTGATGCAAAACGAGTAATTCCAACTATTCTAAAGCTCCCAACCCAACTTGTGGACTACCTGTAGTATGAAAAGAAACTGTAGTTTCGTTCACAACTTACTACATGTTTCATACTTCGACAATCGACTATTCTCTATGAGGCCTTAAAAAGATCGCTTCGCGGGCTTGCAGCAAACGACAATATGGGGGAGTGTCTGCGAGAACCAATCAGGTCCGCGAATGAGCGAGCCCGGTTGCCACAGCTAGCTCGCTGCACCCTTCTAGAAGGGTGAGGGACCTCTGCCTGTTGCTATCTCGGTCTGTTTGTACGACTGAGAAGCAGACGACAGAAGAGTATCAGCAACAGTGTATGAGCGACGTCTGCTGTTAACTAAGGCCTCCTGCAGTATAACAAACCTGGATGCACTGACTGACGTCTAGCGACCAGCTGTTCTAACATTTCCTTGTTCTTACCTTGACTTGAGCCGCGAGGCGTTGAAGAGAACCGAGCTAACTTGTCTGGTACTTCACTATAACGCTCCTACCTTAAGGCCTTTTTCTTTACGAATAACTCAGTACACACTATTTTTTAAAAAATATATACAACTGTCCAGGCACGTATCTACAGTGCGTCCATTTCGATCTTCAGCCGAGAGATCGGGAGAAGCGTGGCGGGCGGCGCTGGCGGAGATGCCGACATTTGCGGCCTGTAATGCCCGCTTATTTTTATGGACATATGCAGACATTTATATAAATATTGCAAAACGAGCACTAACCTGTGTTATAATTTATCATCTGTAATTCATCCAAGTTCTGTCCTTATATACACAAATAAATACGCTTTAGAAACGATGTTAAGAGCCACAGATAATAAAACATTTTAATCATAGTTTTGACCAGTAACGTCCTGCTTAAGTTTATATCCTTGAAAGAATTTTGTGCCGATGGGGATCGTTTGGAGGTTTCGAATGTGCAACACTGTATCAAGATTACGCTGTAGACGAAACTGTTAAAAGTCAATGGTGTTCGTGAGCTTCCTTACAATCCGAAATCTCCGAGCTCGAGTTTTTTGTGGCGAGCAGATGTAAACCAAGAGCGTGTTAATTTCGTACTGTGCGCAAGAGTGTTATTCTTGGTTACTTGCCGTTACTTGTTTGTGTTATTGCAGTGTGTATGTGTATTGTGTCAGTGAGAGGATTGGAATGCCAGCCGCAAGGTTCACGTTACGAGGGAGACTGATAAGTTCTCGGCTGACCATTTAAAATTAACATTAATTTTTATTAAATCATAATAAAAGCATAATTTTAATGTGAAAATTCAGAGGTAATAGCGAATGGATATATAACGATTAACATCTTTTTTCATTTTGTAACAATTCATTACCGTCGAAAAACACAAAAAGTAACTGTTAACTTAGTTACTCATTACTTGGAAAAGTAACCGAGATACAGCTACTCAATTAAAAAGTAACTGTTACTTCTAACTGTGTTTCAAGTAAGTCGTTATTTCTAAACACCCCAAACAATGAAATCACCATCTTGCATAAAACGAAGTGATAACAATGAAGAAAGTGGATGAGAACTATATTTGGCATCAAGCAGAAAACAAATTGAAAATTCTTGCTGTTAGAATGCAGTAATATAATCAAACACATCGGAATAACTGCATTAAAAGTTCAAAATGCTTTTTCAAACACTCAAATGTTAACTACAATGATAAAATTCTAACAATTCAAAAGCTGAGCTAGGAGTATTTTGAAAACACCAGGATTGGGAATTGTATCTTACCTTATTCTTTGGATTGTAGCCAATCATAGTTGTTTTCCTAAACGGATTCGTGAATGCCAAATTGACATCATGGACCTTACGGCTGTACAGGTCCAGAGCGAACCTGTAAAATGAAAACACGAATTGTAGGTAATCACATTACGATTCAAATGGAGCGGATAGGAAGGGCAAGGAATGACATCCGTGCTCACTGAATGGAGACACCATCCATCCCTCCAAACAACAAGGAATGGCCCAGCAGCTGCTATGATCACATGACCACCCCGACTGGAAATATCGTGGTGAATGTATAGACACAACGCTACATGTTAGTCGAACAGCACACGTTAAAATGAGAGGTGTTGAGGATTTAACGTCGTTCCATAAGAGCATCAAGCGCGTCAATAACCCAGACAGCGACACTGGTCGGTGAAGGTGTACAGTGTGTGGCACAACGACCACCAAGAGGCAAAATTGTAAGGCCGTACGGAAGGTGACACCGCGGGGAGAGTCAAACGGCTCGTGACAGCTGAACGCACCATCAACATCCGGGAATTACGGGACCAATACAACAGTGGATGCACAACACCCATATCCTACGCAACACTGGCACGCATGAAGTTCCACAGTAGACGACCCACTCAACTCTAAAAATCCGTCTTTACTGACAACTCAGAGATCGGTTTGTTCATTGAACTCTCCAGCCTAACTATTGCCTATTTTTGGGGGGAGCAGGAAAAGGTTTATTATCCATTTGCCTTTACCCATCTCACCCTATAGGTCGTTAGGTACCGGGGCTTGCCCCGAGTTGATAGCTTCCTGGAGATGAGGCCTGCTCGAAAAATGTTTATTTTCCCGGTTTTTGCTACACCACTGTGACGGGCGTGTGCATGTGTGGCGCCAAACAGCATGAGGCTATGGACCCTTCCTGCATGGTGAGTGCTGTACAGGCGGGTGGGGGCAGCTGTATGGTGTGGGGTTGCTTCTGTTGGCATGGACTGAGAACATTCGTAAGTATGGACAGCTGTGTGACATCCGTTATGTATCGGGAGGTGTTAGGGGACCACTTACACCCCACAATGCAACACTTCTACCCACACCGAGAAAGCATTTTCCAGGGTAACAGTGAACTGTCCACCGAGGCGTGACTGTACTTGCTTGGCTGGAGGAACATTCCACAGAGATGCAGCATATGAATTGGCCCGCTAACTCCCCCGATCTAAATCCCATAGAGCATCTGTGGGGTGTTGTGGAACGAGCTCTTCGAACCATGCATCCTGCATCAACGTCAGTTGGCTCGTTATGGGATGCCATCAGGAATATATCGTGTCAGATCCCCGTGGAGACATATCAGAACGTCGTGGAATCCATGCCACGTCGTGTTCAAGCCATCCTCCGAGTCAAAGGTGAACCAACAAGGAATTAAGTAGGTGGTCGCAATTCAGTGAGCACTCAGTGTATAATTATCATTGGTTTTACTTTTATTATAAATCAAGAATTGAAGCCTTAGTACTGAATCTAGTTCATGTTCAAGTAATACTAGCAGTGGCGTGCACAATGTCGTTACTGGGGTCGTAAGCCCCTCCCCTCCCTTTGGCCCAAGTTTCCTATAAAAGAAAGTCAGATATATGTAAAGCTGGAGAATAGAGAACTGGCAACAAAAAAACAAGTCGGAAGGTCCCCCCTTGAAATACCAGGACATGCCACTGAATACTGAGATCTGTAATGTCTGAATAAAGACGACCATGAAACCAATGATACAATATACAGAGCATTCCCTGACATTCGCTACGAGACTCGGCGGCAAGCGGCCTGGCATCGGCGCTTGTCTTTCCCGGTGAACGGGTCCGCGACAGTCGCTTATATTAAACCTCGTAAAAAAGTTTAGAGTAACAGGATCAGTTCTGAATAAAAGTGGAAAGAAAAATGGGGAAATCTAAAAATAAAGTATACAAAGACAATCCGCACACCATCCGTGAGTTAAAAGAGAGTATTGTACGAGAAATCGGGAGAATTACAGTAGACGAACTTGCACGTGTAAATGCCAATTTCCTTCGGAGATGCCAGGAATGTGTTGCAGCAGAGGGACATAATTTTCAACACCTTCTGTAGTCAAGGTTAGTACACAATATGAAAACTGTAATTTTAATAGCCGACTCTAGCGACTGTCACTGACCCGTTCACCGGGAGAGACAAGAGCTGATGCCGGGCCGCTTGCCGCCGAGTCTCGTAGCGAATGTCAGGGAATGCTCTGTATATATTATAAATAATAACAAGCGAAGTAAAGTAACAAAACATAAGCACTTTTACAACTATACCTTCATATTTGTTTCTTTTGTTGATAATGCAAACTATTTTAATTTAGTTATGATGTAATAATGGTTAGAAAGTAAATAACATTAGTGATTAGTATACCCTTTTTTGACATCATTTGTCTCTCTAGGCTGATTGCAACCAATCAACGCGCTCACTCAGCACTCATAACGCTTGTTATTTTGTAGCTTGGACTCTATGCACTAGCGTAGCGCAGGCGTATTTTTCGAAGGGGGCTGAAATTTTAAAGGTGGATATTATATTACTGCTTTCTAGGGTGGGCTGAGTTACAAAGTATAACATTTTTCGTAATTTACATTTTTAATCTTAGTTTTAAAGAGTTGTTCAAATACAAAAAATTGTAATCTGGATCATTTAAAAATGAATTTTCACTTATCACTTTGTTTCCCCTAGTTCTTTACCGTTTCATTTGAAATCTTGATTTTCTTACATTTTCGGAAGGGGCCATCAGCCCCACCTGTGCATGCCAGTGACTGTATGGTTTGAATATTACTAGATCTCACCTGATTTTCGTATTCCTCTCCGTCACACTATCAACAGCATACATCACACCACAGACTATGAACATTTCTCCAACTTTGTGATGGTCAACACTAATGTTCCACGCATACTCTGTCTTCATGTGGTAAGCGTCCAATTTCCTGACGATGGTATTGTTGGAGGGAGCCAGTCCATAGATCACCCACACTCCGTTTTCATCCACTGAGAAGTCCACGTAATTGTACTCCGTAGTGTATAGATAGTTGTGGCCTGAGTCAGTTGCTCCTGGCAGTTCCATTTCTATCGTGTTCCGCTGATTCAGATCGTATTTAATTATTTTTGGAGCGCCTTTCTGGTTGTAGTAGAAGGAGCCGTTGTATACTACATGAGAATTACCCTGAAATTATACAGTAATTCTAACGACGACCAGTACAATGAAAACAGTCTGAGAAGTTTCTTAAAAACACCACCTTAAACATTTTACTGTCATTATTGAATTGTATGCATCAATTTATTTTTCGACCATAACTTCCTGTAAGGGAGATTTCACACCTAAGCGGCAAGCGACAGGCACAGGCAGCGGATTCTCACGCTGATGCGGTGTGGATCGTTGCTGTTGATTGGTTCGTTCCCAAGCAATATATTTAGCGTGTCGCTTCAGTGTGAAATCTCCCTTAGCATATCCAGGATAAAATTTTATAATTTTTTGTTAGGAATGAGATTGATTATTAGGTACTCGATCGGTATTGGCCGAAATAGGCATATCGATGTGTATATAAAGTTACCGATAATTGTACAAATTCGACATATTTGTAAATGACAATGTAATATACTTTAGAATTATAGCATTATCTTTTTATTTTCTGGATATAAAATTATTTTTCGTATACTACTGTAACTTTGCAAAGTAAAGGTCAAAATCCACAGCTTTTTTTCAAAGACAAAAATATGATTAATTAACCAACAATTCATATCCATCAAGAATATTTGCAATTTTATATTGAACCAGTAGATTACCGGGATCGGTTAATTTTGAAACAGTACTTATCGGTATTAGCCAAATTTTCATATTGGTCGACCCCTACATTTTTCTCTACGTCTACCAATTTTCTTCCAAATCTATTTTTCATGGCATAGGCAATACAACTATTAAAATAAAGTAAAGCATATAATTTGAAAACTATATGATTGTAGTCAATATAATGCAAATTATCCAAATAATTTGTAATTCTGGTGTCTTGAAAAGTTTCACATACAAAACACGTTTCGTTTTTCGGGAACTATAACAGATAGAATTTTGAAAACTGTGTGAACAAATCTACAGCCCCCGTCGGTTGGTCAGGAGTAGTTCAAACAGGCTTTCTCGATTAATTCAGCCGCCCCCGTGGCGGAGTGGTTAGCACATTGAGCTACGACGAAACCTGGCCTGGGCATGGATGTTTGTGAGTGTCCATTCATCAATTTCATCATATCATTACTCATCCCCATCTTCGCAAATTAGCCAAAAGTGGCACAAGAAGTGAAGTAAAATGCGGTCTGTAACAAAATAACTGCATCACCGCTAAAAAGGAGGGGAATATTGAAATATGTTTAAATTGCAATTGTAATAATGTGAAAGAAAAACGGTGGCAAATGCACTTGGGATTGTTCCTTGGTGCATCTTGATTCTTTTTTGTTATTTTGCACTGCTGTCTTTCATTCCACTCTCTGCCAACAGGTGTCTCTGACGTCTGTGTGCAAATGGCTGCCGCCTGTTCCTGACGTGCAGCCATGTTTACTGGTGGAAATCATGTGAATAGTGGGTGGAAAATCTGTGTAATGGATTTCACTCTATCGCTAGATTACTAAAGTGTGTTCCAGCCGTGTCTGAGAGGTAGTCGAGACTATTCTCAATTACTAAAGTGCAGTAACTGTGACCAGCGTACAGGCATGGGGAAAATCCTAAGTGACACGTCACCACGCAAACAAGGCAAGATAATGGCCATGAAATCAGGTGGGTTTTCATATATGGACATATAAAACAAGGCCCAGGATTAATCTAAAATAAAATATGAGCGGTATAATTAATTGTCTACATATCATCTAAAACACAGTTTGCGTTTCATTGTTGTGTTAAGTGGTGCCGTTATTTTGTTACAGACTGTAAAGAAAATCAATCAATCCATGTATAGTGAATCAATAATTACATTAAGGGAGAAATAAATTGATATATCATACAGAAACAGAGAGAAAGTGATAGACTAATAGCGGAGGAAAGAAAATGACAGAAAAAAGAAGTAGAAGAACAAAAGTAGGGAAAATAGAAAATATAGAGGAGAGAGAAAAAAACAAATTGGAAATACAGTACAAGAATTTATCGTCGCTTTTCTTCCACATTTGACTGATCGCGACGATGAGATGAATGATGACATGATGAAGTTGATGAGATACACTCACAAAGAACGCCCATGCCGAAATTCGAACCCGAAGCGTGGTAGCGCGCTTCGCTAAAAAAAGAAAAATATATCTTGGCGGTCCACCCTTGAGTCCATCCCAACAAAATTAATGACGTAACAATAATAAAGTCTACATTCACTTAATTTATCAATAAACATTTCTTTCACGTGGCACCACCTTACAATTTTCCGTAGCCTATCCTGGTTAGCATCCTCGTGAAACGAGTACAGACTCCCCTCTTTGCGACTTTACACACACTCGCGAACACACATATCCGAAAAATTCCACATCTGTATCTCTCTTTTCAGTTAATTTGTTTTTGCTCATGTTATGGAGTCAAAGACACATGTTTCACCGTTAAATTGTTTCTGAAGGCAATAAAGCTTGAAAGCCTGGTTACATTCGAAAAGAGAGACAGAGAGAGAATAAAAAAAAAAACAATATTACATTTCGGCGACAAGAAGAACGAATGGGCTGGAGGTCGTTGCAAGAGAATATCTTTTTATGTCATCAAGTACGCGGCATGAAAATGCAGTCCCAATTCCTGGAAAACTGGAATTGAAAAATGGGTAAAGATAGAGATATATCGTTTACGACACTGGAGGGAAAAATAACGTACGTTGCCCATGCCACGCTCACAGACCAAGCTTGCGAGTCGGGTGTGTAAAAGGTTGGAGTAAATCATTATTTCTGTCAAGCAGATATAAAGCAAAACGTGTAAGGTACTTTGATTTATACCGACAAATTCGGTCCCTGTAGTATTCTCTGTAATGGCTGCTTGAAAAAAAAAATATATTATTTTAACCTCCGGGAATCATATTGCTTTTCCAATAATTTTTCATTATTTTTTCAGTCGTTGAAAGGAAAATATTCCCTCTACGATATGTCCGTTTCTCACATCGACACCATCCGAATAACACACTTACCGTTGAATAACAAGATCTGCATGAAATTAATCGTATCAATTTTATGATTCCCGCCTGTGATTCAGTGCGGGTTGGAAAACTACATTCATTTTATAACTGTTTTACAAACGCCGTATGGATGCGTACAATAAGGGTTATGAGAGAAAGGAATTTCCCCCGTATACATAGAAGGGTGCAAAATGGCCGTGCGTGCCGAAACCTCCCAAAATTTTAAATCAATAAATCAAAACAGGGGTGTATCTAGAGTTGGTCCGGACCACCGAATATCACATTCCTGTGTACTTTTAGTGTAATTTTAGGCGTAATTATGTGCATGCCATACCTCAGATACTGAAATGTAATTCATATTTAGTCCACTAAAGGAGCTACGAACGAGGAGCGTAACCCGGTCATAGAAAACCTACAGAAACGACGAGCGATTCGCCGTGCTGACCACACGTCATTCCGTAACTTGTTGGATTATCTCCGACCTCTGGTGGGAGTGAGGCTGGCAGTCCGTAGGTGAGGCACTGGCCCTCACAGGCTGTTATGTAACGGCTTATTATTATTATTAACCCTAGCAATACCAAGCGGGGCCTCTCACGCTCACTGATTCATTTTTTGCGTATTCCATGTATATCCATCAATGTAAAAATTCATAAAAAATAGTAATTCTTCTTTGCAATATTTAGAATGACATCGCGTGACTTTCCCCAAAAATGTTAATTAAAAAGTTACTTTATTTCGTTGATATTATTTATGGGCCTCAAAGGACCACCCCTTGGTAATTCTAAGGAAAGATTTCGTAATGATGTTTTAAAGGTATTTCAATACATGAGAGGATATATTCAATTGCTAATCTATAGTAACAATTTGAAATAATGAATGTATGGGTAGTAGAAAAAGAAAAAAAAGATAACGTTGCCAGAATTTTGCACAGTTTAAGCATTGTTCCAAGTATCAACATTGTAAATGAAGAAAAGTAATAAATGTTACAGTGATTTACTATAATTACTTAAAAATCATTATGTAATTTGTCTTTCATGTACAACTAATCCATAACAAAACATGAAAGTAGTGTCTAATTAGTTAACTTATGTGTACAAATGATAGAAAACACACATCAGTCCAGTTCAATTGAACTTTCATTCATGGGCTTCTGAGGCCCCTTCCCCTTGGTAATCTGTGTAACAAAAAATACCTTGGCATTGCTAGGGCTAATTCTTAAATTAATTTTTGAGAATACTTAGAAAAAAATAAGACTTATACCTTAAACCTGTAAGGGAGCGTGTAATTTTTCGTTGAAATATTTTTCCGGAACATTGTCTTGTTGGCGAATTCGAAGAGACGAAATGTGTCGTCGTGTTTGGTGACCCAGTACTTCTCAGCATCTAGGCTGTTCTTCGGGAGGGCGTCTTGTATCCAACTACCATACGCAGCATCGGTGTAGCGCAAATAGACAGGTTTCCCCACAGCATACAATATGCAGTCTGAAAAAGAGAATGAAGATAAGATATGTGTTTTTTCTATTTTTTTTACAATGGTTCAAAATATTTAGACCACACACTAAATATTTTTCTAAGCAGAGAAATAACGTACAAAGTATGTGGCGGTGCATTTCACATAATCATGTGCAAAACATCTCTGAAAGCTCCAGGACTTACATGGCACAAATAATGACGAATTGGCATGGATTTTCTACTGTCAGGTTGGTGCCACGAAATTGCGTTCAACCAAGTACACTTGTATGCAAGAATAGTGGGGTGGGGACCAGGGGCGCCGACTTGTCAAAATTATTGGAGGGGGGGGGCTCTGATCACTGAAATAAATTAATGAATGACTCACTCTCTCCCTTTTTTAAGTTTTGGCCTCAGTGTTCGGAATCTCATAAAAGCCCATGAATTCCTTAAAAATATCAAACATTTTATTCACAGTTCGAATATTAATTGTCCACGGATGGATGTTACAAGTTCCGTCAACCATAATAGAAAATTATTCCAGACTTATAATAACTGCTACCACGGAGCGCAAAACAGATCTCATTAATATATCAATGATCTCGTTCTGAATGTCATGTGAGAGCCATTTGTAGCTCGAACGTCCCATCCACTACCCCAGTTCATGCACATTGTCTTTTGAAACTCTTTTTTAGTAAAAAAAAATTAGAATTACATACTTAGTATATAGTAATAAGTCATGTGTTTTTCTGTCTCTGGCCATAGCACCCCCCCCCCCCCAAAGTTGATGGTTTAGCGGTCTCAGTTCCCCAAAGTTGATGGTCTAGAACATTTCAAATGTGTATTTAAAGTTAAGTTCATGTGGCACAATTCAGAGTAAACTTTACAAGAGAAGCAAAATAATACATTAAATCCCCTTAGGCAAAATTATTTGGGGGGCTCTGCCTCCACATCGTTAACATTTGTGGGGCTCGAGCCCCCCATGCCCCATGGAGTAGGCGCCTAAAGTTTCAAAAATGCCTACGCGCTGCTTTCAACGTTCACTGATTGGTAAGTACATACCACGTGATCATACAACACACTGTACACCGCTCCGGATACGTAGCGCAAACGGTGCACTGTACCACTGTGCATGTGCATGGCAGGAAAGAACAAGAACAACCTCCTCTTTTCTTGCATTCTTCAGAATCTAATGTTATTTTCATTTTGCGGTCCTTTTCAAAGTTTCCCGTTTAGACCGCTTTTGCAGGCGGGACCCGGAGCTGATGCCACCACTTCCCGAAGCCTTGTCCCTTAATCTGGGACAGAGTTTACTTTTGTTAAATACTGACGTTCTGTTTATTATTTCTGGAAAATGAAGCTTCCTCATAATAAAAGTATAATATCCAAGAAACTAAAAGTTAAAATACACATGTAACGATTGAAAATTTTTGGCAAATCTTTTTAATATTTAATAGCCCTCGTATAAATTCATTTGGACTTTTAATCTTTTGACTGTACATTTTTATCTTTTATCTTTGTTAACATTGTAACGCAGTTTCGGCCCAACGAGAAAGAACGCAAAGCAAGTAGAAGCTTGCGTTGTTTTTCTTCCTTAACAACAATGAGTTCTTTTCGTTCGGCGCTGCGTGGGTTTGTAAATAAGTTTAGCTTGCATTGTGTTTCTGGATATGTCTTTTGGAAGGGGTAATTGTTAGATGCTAAAAATAACTTTTCAGTTTGTCGAAATCTTTTGTTGAGAAATAGGATTGCGCAATCTCGCAAGTATAAATATCAGCGTTCTCGCTGGCAGATTAAATCAGTATAGCAGTAGATTCCGGAATCGTTAGGTGATTAAATCGCTTGTCGAGGTCCAGGGCTGGGAGAACACAGGCGTTGTGAGGGGAGTGGCTGGTCAGCTCTCCCTTCTACAATGTCCTGCGTTTTCCGTAAGCCACCTTTCTGGATTTGTGCTGGTCAGCATGATCCTTAAAGGGGACTTTGGCAGGCTTGTAAATAATTTGATTTATACATAATTAATCTTAATAATTTAAAATTTTGTTTCATAAATTCTATCGAAGTTGGCACTGGTCAGTGTGACTCCGGTATAAATTCAAGTTATACATCCTTCTCGTCGAGTTAATTGTTTTAATTCTTAAATCATTTTGAATTCTCCTGGTCAGGAGGTTCATTTAAATAAATTTGTTTCTTTGATACTTAAATCCGAGAGCATACCTCTGGTCAGAGGATGTCTCTTAAATCTAATAACTTATATAGTTTCACGCCCGTTTCTAAAGTCTGAATATCCGGAACGTTTATTGGTTTTTCTTATTTTGGTTTTATGTTAGATATAATTTTGAAACAGTTATAATAGGTGACCGGTCGAGTAAATGTTTTTATAGAAATTCGTTTAAGGTAAAAGTCTATTGTTTTGCTTTTGCAATGTAAGTAGCCAAAAAGGGTAGACAGAGTCCCGTTATGTTATGGAATTCCACGCGAACATTTGTAGTTTGTGGCCGAGAGATGGCTTTGGTAATTGGGTAGAGACAGGCTCCCCTTATCTTTAGTTATGAATGTTATTGGAGGTTGGCCCCGAAGAGGGTAGTATACCTCGAGAGTTCTAAAGAACATAATACTGAAGTGAAAATATGACAGAAGCACAAATAGATATTTACGGATAAGAAGTTTATGTAATTTTATTTTGGTTTTGGTTAATGGAAATTGTCGATCATTGCTGTTAATTTGTCACCTGTTTATTGAAACCAAGTTAAGCTGGGATATGGACGATATATATATATATCTATATAAGAGAGAGCTCTCTGGATTGTATTTTATGAGAAAGCAAGTTTCAGTCTATGTTTTTCGGAAGTTATTTGAACAGAAATTAAATTTTGGCATTGTAATTTTCTCTCGATCTGAAGATTGTATACTTTCTTTTATCCTAACATATATATGGATTAGTAAATAAATTTATAATCGTTATTTGGTATTTCTTTGTAGTAAGTTTGCCTAATAAGTATAAATTAACTGACTTCCTTTTGGTTGGAGAGGTGTCCCGCCGTTACTGGTCAGTGAGGCGGAGGCCTTATCAATCCAAAGGACGCCAGAATTGATTATGCTGATTTCAATCGCGAATCGTATGCGTATGCTCACTGGTCAGTGGAATGCGGGTGCGATTGCGGTGGAGTTCAAGCATGAGAAAGGGCTAATATAATTTGAAGTCTTGGTTATGTAAGTGTAAATTTAACTTTTGATTATATTATTATTCAAAAGCAGACCCTTACCCGAACTTTAGGATGCGGGGTCTCATGCCCCGCAGGAACTGAGCGTAGTCGTGGCATTTATATATTTATAACAGAAAGATATTTGGTAGGCAGCGACGCCGGTCTTTGTCTGTCGAGGGGACCGAGCCGGTGTGTCGTGTGCTAGGCAACGTGGGCCAACCAAGCTTAACTTTGCACACAAAACAGTTAATTTTGTCTGTAGTATTATATGGATGTGAAACTTGGTCCCTTGCATTAAGAGAGAGGAACATAAATTAAGAGTATTTGAAAATCAAATTCTTAGAAAAATATTTGGACCTAAAAGAGATGAGGAGACAGGTGAGTGGAGAAGGTTACATAATTTAGAACTACATAATTTGTATTCATGTCCAGATATTATTAGATTGATTGAATTGTTGTTTTATGTCCACTTTGTGCACATAAAGCTGATTGGGACTGGACCTAAAGTGGGATCCGAACCACTGTGCCATGTGCCTCCACCGGGTATCGAACCCTTAGATATTATTAGATTGATTAAATCACGAAGACTTAGGTGGGCAGGCCATGTGGCACGAAGTGTCAGGCGAGAAGAGTTTACAGGATTCATGCTTGGAAACCTGATGGTAAGAGACCTGTAGGAGGGCCAAGACGATGATGGAGGGACAACGTTGACAAGGACCTAATGGAAATCGGCAAGATTGGAAAAGACTGGAATGATCTTGCCCAGGGTAGGGACAGGTGGAAGGTTTGTGTTGCTGCAACCATAAACCTTCGGGTTTGAGAAGGCTAGAGAGTTAGTTAAATGAAGTTTCCTTTTTAGTCATTATTTTAAACTGTGTCAGTCTTCTTCAGATTTGGTAACAAGGATGCTGTCATATAATAAGCTGATCACTGGTTTGTCTTGTTATTCTTTCTTTTTCTATCTGCTTCCTCCTTCATTGAACCTATTTCTTGTATCGTAGGTGTAATATTTACGTTTTGTTTTGTAAGATAATAAAATGTAAAAATACACGCAAATAAATTTACAAATGCTTTCTTTATTTAGCGTCGTTTCTCTGCCTCTTTGTCTAGTCGCGACGACAAGGATGAAAAAGAGTAGATAAAGTTAATTATGGGACATTCAGAAAGAAAAACTAATTGCCAGGTCGGGAATCAAATCCTAACACTTCGTTGGTGCCATCGGGAGTCTATTGCTGCATTTTGATTAAACTATGGTTAAATGGACTAGGAACTGTATATATTTGCGTTGTGTACATAGCACCTGGTAGTAACAAAGACACATACACTTTATTCTTTAGGTTCATAGAAAAGCACTGTCAACCTGGTGACGCTAAACTACTGATAGGTGGGGACTTTAATCTGACAGATATAACTGGTAGCAATTACAATCTAACTAGTTCATCAGCAACAACGTATTTCGATTTAAACAACTTTATTAATGTATATCAACTAAAAAGCTTGAACGACATTAAAAATAGCAATGGGAAAACACTCGATTTGTTTTTGATAAATGGGCAGGGAATAACAGTAACACGAAACACACAGCCGCTAGTTCCTGAAGACACACACCATCCCTCGTTGCTAGTAGATATTAATTATGTCAAAGAAACCCGCGACAAAACTTGTCATAAGCTACAGTACAACTTTAGTAAAGCCGACTTTCCATCAATCTACCACAAGCTGCTTAACACGAACTGGGATGTATTGAAAACAAAGAATGACGTTGATCAAGCTACAGACGTGTTTTATGAAATTATATATAAAATATTCGATGAATGTATCCCCTTAAAGAAAAGCCGCAAAAGACAGTACCCGTGTTGGTTTACGAGCAGCATTATTAAAAATATAAATAGGAAACATTATCACCACAAGAAGTGGAAAAAACAGGCGGGAGACTTTCGATACCACTACAATAAATTTAGCGAATTTCGAACAATAGTTAGTAAGGAAATTATTGATGCATACAACAGTTATGTTGCCAATTCGGAAATAAATATTGCAAAAGGTAGCACCCAGTTTTGGTCGTTTGTTACAAATAAACGCAGGAAAAGTAACCAAGATCCTGTACTGTTCCAAGATAAAGTGTTGTCAGACCGACTATCAGTAGTCGAAGCTTTTGCACAGCATTTTCAGTCGGTGTATAAAAAAGATCCCCCTAGATATGACATGAAAGTATTGCCTAACCATAAACAATATGAAACTTTGGATAATCTTAATATTACAGAGATACGAATTGAGGACGTAGAAAAAGCAATTAAAAACTTAAAACCTAAGAAATCAGCCGGACCGGACAAGATACCGCCCTATGTAGTCAAAGGTTGCAGTAATATATTGAAATACCCGTTATATCTCATTTTCAATTTAATTCTTGCAAAACACAAATTTCCTGGAAAATGGAAAGCCACGGCAATTTGTCCACTTCCCAAAAGTAATAACACTAATGACGTACAAAACTACCGACCAATAAGTATATTATCAGCCCCAGCAAAAATATTCGAAAAAATCATGCACCGTTACATATTTACCCACGTAAAACCTGTAATATCATCGTTTCAGCATGGCTTTGTACCACGTAGATCGGTGTTGACCAATCTCTCCGATATTACCAATTTTATTAGTTCAACATTGGACGAAGGAGGTCAGGTTGACGTAATATATACCGACTTTTGCAAAGCGTTCGACTTGGTTAACCACGATATTCTATTAAGTAAATTAGCATGCTTCAATATTTCTGAACCACTGCGTCAACTGTTCGCTTCCTATTTGCAGAACCGTAAGCAGTACGTAACGTATAAAGGCCACACATCCGACGAGATAAGAGTCACCTCTGGAGTACCTCAGGGGTCTAACCTTGGGCCACTTCTTTTCACATTACTTATTAATGATTTGCCGGATTCATTTGAAAACTCACACAAATTGCTGTTTGCAGATGACCTGAAATTTTACAGGAAAATAAGCAAACAAGATGACAGTGTGCAACTTCAAAATGATGTTACAAAGTTAGAAACGTGGACAAAAATCAATGATTTAACACTAAATATCAGTAAATGTCATTATGTAACATATACTCGAAAGAAAAACCCAGTTGAATTTCAGTATCAAATATGCAACAATACTCTAGGAAGAAATTTTACAGTCAAGGATTTAGGGGTTACTTTTGATTCAAATCTTACTTTTAATAAACACGTAGAACAAATAATTAGTGAAGCGTTCAAGAACCTTGGGTTTATTCTTAGAATGGGGAGGGATTTCAAGAGTATAGAGACACTAAAAGTTTTGTATTATTCATATGTAAGACCCAAACTCGAATATGCATCTGTTATATGGAATACAGACACAGCAAAGTACAGTGTAGCAATTGAAAGAGTCCAATCGAGATTTCTTAGATTTTTAAAATACAAATTTCAGAAAGTTTACCCCACATTTGAACACTACGACAACCTAATATATGAATGTCGGTTTACAAAGCTGTGTCACAGAAGAAGATTACATGAAATAGTATTCTTGTGGAAATTGTTAAATCACGAAATAGATGCTGAACATCTACTCTGCCAGATTAATTTTCGAATCCCGTCGTCGAAAACTAGACTAAAGAATGAAGTTTTCCTTATAAAAAAGACTAGATCCGAAATTAAAAAGAAATCTCCATTGTGGAGAATGTGCACCAGTTACAATAACTTGCTAATCAAGAATAACACTATTGACATCTTTTCTATGAACCTAAGGGACTTCAGTAAAGCCACTATTAACACAATGGCCTAAGCTTAAACACATAAGTTTGTATTTAAATTGTGTGATAAAGTGTATATATATATAAAAATATTTTTAATATTTTATATATATATATATATATATATATATATATATATATATATATATATATATATATATGTATGTATGTATATATGTATATATATTTATATATAATTTCTATCTCTATATTACAAAAATATATGTAATTGTAATGACTATGTATCCTTCATATGGGCTCTGTAATTAGGTATGTACCTGTTGAGTTCAATAAATAAATAAATAAATAAACACCTTCTACCAATAAGGCGGTTGTTTTCAGAAGTTTTGAATTACTGTATTTCTCTTTTTGTAGTAATAATAATTGACATGTTTGCTTAGTTCTATATTTTGTTAATAAAATATTTGGAAGATTATTTTATGCTCACTTCCATTTGTACTACGTATTCCTAAATTTACACTTTTCTAATTTACTGCCTCCTTCTTCGTATTTCGTGTGTTGGAAGTTCAGTTTTTTCCTTTCATGATATATTTTCAGAGATATCTGATATCACGATACTCCTCTCTTTGTTCATCTCTGTACCTATATAGATGACCCCATTGTGAGAAATTCTAGAAAATCCCACCAGATGGCACGGTGGCTAAATAACATCTCGAACGCACTCATAAACACGGTCGCTATGGAGACAGAAGTGGCGGACGGAACAATGTGGTGTGCGGTTCCTGCCTGAAGAGACGAGTATTAAGGAAAACATATTTCTCATCAGATATAATCGATGACCGAGCTCCAACTCAATGTCTAATGACGCCATTGTTCATTAGGAAACCATTACCAGCGCAGATGCTTCCGCGTATAATAGATTCCAGGCACTGAATAGCGGGCGACGGGAACATTTTAGGAATTTAATATCCGGGATGGCGGCACTCTGTTTTTTTTTAAACCAGGCTGATCGAAGCATTCAAAGAATTTGACGAAATGTTCATCTCCGAAATCACTTGGCGTTGCAGGGGATCTACTTCCTCTGCAGGCGAAATGGAGTGTATTCTCAATGGACAAAATTAATTATTCTAACTTGCAATATGAACTCTGATAAAACGGGTTGGAGATGCAATTGTGATAGAACATTGCAAAATCTCCTTGTTCCTTGGTTACAATTAATACTTGATTCTTCTCTCATTATACGGGTCCCGGGTTTGAATCCCGGTCCGGCAATGGGTGTTCTTTCTAAGTGTCCCTTCTTCAATTTCATCATATCGTTACTCATCCTCATCTTCGCGATTAGCCAAAGTGGCAGAAAAGCGAAGTAAAATAAACGAAATAAATCTTTTCATTATACGCTTGGTAGTTTTCTGAACGCCGAAACGAGATGACCACTGTTTCTTTATTAAAATTACTATTTTATAGGAATTTTACACACAAAATATACCGTATTTGCCGGCGTATATGACGCACCCAATTTCTTGTGCACATTTTTGAGAAAAAATCATTAGCACTGCATATTATAATTAATTTACAGTATTTCAAATATGAAGTAATGTGTAGGCCTACTTTCGACAAATAACTTACCTAATCTAACTAGGAAAGAATACATTTTAATTTTCTTCTTCAAAACCCAGTCATTCATCTCAAGAACTAAATGAAGAGTCAGTTGAAACCTCATCTAAATCAGAATCTGAGTCCACAAACAACAATTGTCCTCTGTACCATCCAGTGCATTACTAATGCCACACTTCGTAAATGATTTAACCACTGTCTCAGTTTTCACAACATCCAAAAAGCTTTGACTCATTCACAAACGTTTGAAATGCTAGGCCTGTTCCGTCTTCCCAAGTTTAGGCCTAAAAGACACACACTGTTTTTCAGGCCTATTTTTAAAGTAAAGAAGTGCGTCTTTTTCGCCGGCAAATACGGTATGTCTGCTTTTATTTGCTACGGAAAGATCGCTATAATGAAGATATTGTTAATTTTTGACTCTCATTGACAGACAGCCGGGCCTATCGATCAACATGTTTAATATCTCATTATCCTAGCATTTGATATATCTTTCAGCCCAACAAATTATATATTTATGTATATAGGAATTACAGATATAGAGGGACGAAGAGGTTTTCTCTGGATATAGAATGGTTCAATTGACTATCTTCCGGTACACCAAATTACATGTTTTTAGGTTGATTTACTGCTGGGATGGACATCGTTTGTGGACGTTGGATTGTTTGTTGCTATAGCAACAGTAAGTCAAGTGAACAGGGAGGAAAACAACACATTGTTAACGTGAAAGATCTACTTCCTCGTACCTTCATTTGAATTCAAGATAAACATACATGGGGTATTTCTACGGAGCTTCCAACGGATATATTTACATTTAAAATTAGCCGCTTGTTACCAGCGGTTGTTAAAAATAATGACGTCAGCTGCCGTACCCATGGTCCTGTTCGGAAGGCCTGGAAACGTCTCGTTGCCGAAGGGCAGGATCTGCAACTTCCCGACAAGATCGATGAGATAGAAGCCCCCGTCCTTGCAGGCGAATTCCTTCGGATCGGGACACTCTTGGCAGGTCGGAGGCGGAGGGCAGAGGTCATCCAGGTCGACCCTTTCCGGAGGAACTTGGCCGTAAGTGACGACCCCTTTTCCGGTCACTCCTTCCAGCGGCTTCACCAGGTTGGGGTCGATCTCTGGAATATTCAAAAAGTGCATTAGGCGGTGTCACCATGTAGGTATTCTACCGAGTTTCGATCTCCTAAATGGGGTGTTTCTTACAGAAGCATTCACTGAAACGAACGTCTTTAGAGAAGGCCACCAATGTCAGAATTGAACAAATTGTAGAACTTGGGGAACTTAATAAAACCTATTTTCCACACTTAGAACTACACACAGTACATTAAATGCAACAATTGAAAAAAACTATGAAATGCGTGAGCGCATCAAGAAAAAAGTTGCAGAAATGTGCAAACGCATCAATTGATATCTTAAAAAGTACAGATAGATATCGAATGATATACTCACTTGCCTCATATACGTTACCTTTTTTTTAAAAAAAAGTAAAGTGCTCCCCTGTGCTTAGCACCACGCCATGAAGGCGTATAGGGGGTGTGGGGGTAACGCCCCACACTTTCTTGATCCGGTCGTCAGTGGGGGTGATGTGATCAGCATCACGGTCCTGACCGCCTTTACCCCCCAGGGTTTCTCCCAGGTACCCATGACATTCGACGCTAGGTGGGCGCCGGGGCCGCTTGCTACCTTTACAAACGATATTTACATAATGATATGTGAGGTTTGCACAAAGAAATAACATTGTTTACAAACCAATCAATGAGGGAGTGACGTGTCACAATTTCTTACCAGAAAACCATGGATTACACATCATAGTCTGGGCAAATGAAAGGTCCTTTATCATCTTTAGTGGGTTCCACACACACTACGTGAACATAAGAGTAACAAATGTCACATCGTCACACTTGCGCATGTCTTTCACGATGTATTGTAGGCCATATTAAGTACACCTTACATATTGTTATTTTTCCTTAGTTATAAACAGTACTTTAGATTAAAGTCTAAACTAAGTACATTGTTGTAAAGTATAAATTATGAGCTATCATATCATGTACTATACATATAAATACCTATTACTTGGAGGATGTAGTAAGTAATAACTTCACTATGCAATGACAAAACACGTAGAACACAATCACGAGGCTCAGCTATTTCGCTTCAGCCAACTGATTCAATCACGTCATCTGGACAGTCTAAATAACGTCATCTGTTGAATTAACCATGTAACACATGGGAACACAAATAGGCCATATTGGGCACTAGGCTATATTGGGTTCAGGTACCTACTTAGTAAATTGTTTCCAGGTAGAATTTTAAGTTCTGGAAATGTTTTTCTGATAGCGATAACCGACCTGGAAATGGGTGTACAAGCTTGCCACAAGCTTGCCTTCTCCAACTGGCTTTGACAAGCTACCTCAAGCTTGCCACAAGCTTTCGTGCTATCTGCGTATTAACTGACATTCTTTGGATTTGTTCTGTGCGGTTCTGAAATGTTCCACTGTGAAGTTTATCTTCTACCATCACTCCGAGGAAGACCATTACACTAGGTATGTGAAAAAAGGATAAAATACAACAAGGAGTAGCTGAAATCCCTGGGAAAAAGATTTTTAATGGTTTCTATAATCCCTTACAGAACTCTTGAGATATTTTCATGCAAAATCTCGAAGGATTACCTACAAAACTTTCTTATGGGTCCGTGCTCGATGCTTTAACATTGCCAATGTTGACTTTCTTGCATGAAGTAAACATACATCATGTCATAATGCTGCTAAAAAACGAGCAAAGAAAAACCAAAGTTAACGAGTTTCTGAGCCTCTAGTTTTATTTGTTTTGTTCCGCTCTCCCAGAAAAATATACGACGTCGTATTTTTTTCCGTTTGGAAACAAAGGCTTTCAAGTTTTCACAACCCAATGTGGCATTTTCATCCCCGTCCTTGCCTTTTTTTTTGTCTGTGTTTCGGGTCGTTGCTTTGCTTCTGTCAAACTTTCTCTACTTATCATTGATTCGTAGCTTTTCGCGTTTCCACACGCTCCCTGATCCACGCTAAGCCTGACAATGTACAGAGAAGACGGATGGCGCAGGTGGTTGCTTTCCGGTAGGACTAGCTTCGCATCTATGTCTTCTTTTGTTTCTGGAAGGCTATTCCGAATGCCATCTATCACTGTCGCCCAGAAGCCACAGGGAAGTATCTTTCCTGGGGGAAAGTTTCAGGGCAGGTGGAAGAAAAATAAAAGAGCGAAGAACAGAAGTTGAAGAAGAAATTGAATGTTCTGTTTCACTTCTAAGGGTTTTCGGTACAGCAACAGAACAGTGCAGGAGCGTGGAGGCACATGGCACAGTGGTTCGGATTCCACTTTAAACTGTAGGCCCAGTCCCGATTAGCCTTTCTGTGCATAAAGTGGACTTAAAACAACAATTCGATCAATCAATCAGTGCAAGAGCATCCTGACTGACAGCAATATGATACGAAATGAACACATACTGTATAATGCATTACAGTTGCAAGCACGTGAAAATTTACACAGGAAACTTATGAGATTTCAATTATCATCATCTTTATCTTTTCTGCTATATATTCTGGAAGAACCTGTTTTTTATTTATATTATTTATTTTACTTCGCTTTTCTGCCACTTTTGACTAATCGCGAAGATTAGGATGAATGGTAATAAGATAAAAAGACTGAAAGGACAATCAGAACACTAGTCTCACAGAGGGTTATACTGACTGAGTCTAGACGCCACAGCCTCGCTAGTCTGCAAAATGAAGTCCAGGGTGCATTGGCATTTGGGTGTCTTTAGAAAAGATGTCCCCTTAAACTCCGAGACTGAGGGTTTGAAGTCCACTTTATGTACAAATAAGCTGATAGGGAATAAAGTGGGGTCCGAACCACTATGTGCGTCCTCTGAGTATCGAACTCGTGACCTCTTGATGACAAGACGATGACGTTGCCACTTCGCCATTGAGGAGACCATGTAAGACCTGCTAGGGAGCAGGAACAACGACGGTTCTTGCGACCACTTTGCCACTCCTCACAGACTATACATTTCCTGTGACTTAAGCACTAGCTATAGGTTGCGACACTAGAAAATTGAATCTTTGCTTGACGGTGGTTATAGGGGAAAAAGTGGTCAGTAGAACGACCGACTCCCTCAAAATCTGTTTCGCTAGTTTTATTCCGGATCCATCCAACACGCATCTGATCAGGAAGATTCATTCAATAGATCTTGGATGAAAACACTTACTTTGTAAGGCACAAGGAACAAAATTAGATAATAGTATTTACATTAATATTACTAGGTAAGGTTTTAAAAGATGAAATATCAGGACAAATTCAGAGGAAATAAGCAGTTTTCGAATTGAAGGGGAGAGGTTGGGGGAAGGCGTGCGGAACCCAGGGAATTTTTGAACATTCTTTCCAATGCTAATGTGTTGAAAAGTACTACGATTGGCTTGTCAAACTTTTATAAATAGAATAAAAATTCTATAAATATTTTAAAAATATCAAAATTGTTTTTATTAAATGTACCTTAAATAGTTCTCGAATTGACTTCTATTTGATCGGTCATAATGCTTGTTGCTATTTTATTTTAAAAGCACAATTTGTGTGAATTGATTTCTCTTACGTAGGTCATCAAATTAAACTTCCAGGCAAAATAAATAGTTAGCCCTAGCAGAACATACTTAATATCGAGTGGTACCGCACATGGCCTGGATAACCACCTCAATCCTGTGTGGTAGGGAGCATGTGGAAGTGTGCAACATGTGGAAGTGAGCAACATGTGGAAGTGTACAACATGAATGTGCAACCGCACGTCCGTCAGGAGGCCTTGAAGTTGCGTGGATGTCTGTTCGTGACGTTTCGTCCGCTGTTTCAAATAGTTCCAAAAGTTCTCGGTGGGATTCAAATCTGGGTAATCAGCGGGCCATTCGAGGTGAGAGAGCGTTGCCAGGCAGACACATTCCGACCTCGATGCAGGTGGCTATTGTGGAAGACAGGATCATTTATGTTGTGTGTTTCACGGATATATTGGCTAAAGAGTAACACTTTGTCACTCCGAATGCCGGAGTGTACATGCTGGTTCAAGGTCTCGGCTACTTGTACAGGAATACGAAACGTACTTCCAGAACCTCATCCAGCTTGATAAAACCTGCAACACACAAACCCAATGAAGGGTTTTACTAGAGCTAGGGTGCCTTGGTTGCTTCGCATATTTGGAGTACAAACAGAAACGTCATCATATAATATTACATGATTCCAGTCCTTCAGAGTGAAGTTTTTGTGCCATCAAACCTACGTCAAACATGCTGCTTTGTGAACTGCTGTTATGAGTGTCCTCTTCCGTGACACTCTGCACAAGATGTCAATCGCAATGCAGTTCCCTTCTTAATTTTCTTTCCGAAATTGGTTCGGATGGACCTTCATTGACTTTATGAAGTAATTCCTACTGGTTTTGCACCTTCTAGGCGTGAAACACTGCGGCAGTACCACCTGTTGGTGAGCATCCTTTTCCCGCCCATGGTAACGACGGCGATACGAGGTTGGTAGCGAGGTAAACCACTTCTTGTGCACCTTTTGAAAAGTTCGCCGTGACACACCTACAAGCTGGGCAACTTCATTCACGACATGAAACACACTACCTCTCCAGGTAACTGCAGACTTCTGGCAGAGACGGCTGCTTGTCGTCATCCTGTATCACTCTCAGGACTAGGGATGGTCAAATCCGGATAAAGTTTTATCAGGATATCCGATAATTTCTTATCCGGATTTTGAATATTCTGATATAGGATATTCTGATATCCGAATTATTCAGATTTCAGAATTATCCGGATATTCGAATTGTCAAGATTATCAGGATATCCAATATTCGGATTATCCTAAGTATCTGTATATTCTGATTATCCTAAGTATCTAGATATTCTGATCATCGAAATGTCAAGATATCTTTTGGGCGAGAAAGCAACTGCTACATTTTCTATCAGGGACGACTGATTTTTTTGTCCGACGAGCTGTAAAGAAATAAATTTTCGAAGTATCCTCTATACTTTCAAAATTTCGAACACTCAGAATTTGTTATTGATAATGCAACACATACATTAAACCATTGTTACTAAACGTAACAAACTGTTTAACAGAGTTCGTAGAGAGCACGTCGGATATTTTGAGTGATTGATTTAGTTTATTTTACTTCCCGTTTTGTGCCTCTTGGCTAATTTGCGAAGATGAGGATGAGTGATGAAATGATGAATGGACATTCACAAAGAACCAAGCCCAAGCGTGATTCGAACCCGGAATCCTTGGCGTCGGAGCGCGATGTGCTAACCACTCGGCCACAGGATCCGGCACGTCAGACATTGTCCTGTTGTGTACTTTACTATACCTTTCACTATTTTTGGCTTCATGAAATGACCATCATTACTGTTTTAGCACTGATATTTAATTTTAAATTAGTATAGTTTTCTGGTCCAAAATTATTGTTTAGTGCAACCAAAATCAGGGTTGTTATCTTATTATGATTTCTATAAATAAACTTGTGTGTTAATGATATTGCTATTAAGACAATTTGTCACAATTTATCATTAAAATATATTTATATTATAAAAATGGAGTCGCATTTGAATGCACAGAAAGTATTTTAGGATGTTGATTATTATATTAATAGTGATTGTCTTTGGTGTAAATAAATATGGCAAAAACGTAAACCTCACCAAAGGTTGACCAAATATGAAAGATTCTATTCCGTCAGATAATTAATGGGCTGCTGATCATGCTCAGACCAAAGAGTTCCAAAATTTGACACTAATTTTAAATAGTTTCCCATCAACTTTCTCTTTTTTTTCACATACGACGTTACGACCACGTCCACGCATTTACTTTCCCGTATACAATAATTTATACTTACCAAACAGCGTAAATGCTCCTTTCGTCAGACCAAGTTCATTCTTGCTAATGCAATGATACCGATCAATATCGGCCTGGGTTACTCGCGTGATGTTCAACTGCATTCTCACCTGAAATGCAAAGGGATAACGAATGCGTTAGAGAAGGGCGTTCAATGGTTTCAGTAGCGAAATAAGTTATGCTTAAAGGTATAAACAGGCTTCAAGCACTGACAAAAATGAGCATTTGCTTATGATATGAAGGTAAAAGTGAGGTCACAGACAAGTGCAGACATTGACTTAAATTGTTTATCCGATCCAATGGCGTACTGAAGGGAGAGATGATGGAGCGCAGCCTCCAAAAAATAATGAACGAAAAAATAAAATTGTCACAAGAAAATTGGGTTTGCCACATAATTTATAGAAGTATAAAATTACCCCGATGCAATATGAATGCGTACGAATTTTTCGTTTATTTTTTATGGAATTCCGAGACAGATATGCCTATTATCCGGAGAGCGACCCTCATGAGGGAAGACCTCACTCTAACCCTCTGGGAGACTTGTAAGGCTGAGGATGGGGGCGTGTGAGATGAGGTGAGGGTGAGAGAATTTGATTTAAAATGAACACCTCTGTATCATTTTTGTTCCAGCTTGATGTGAAACATTATTTACTAATTAACTCATATTACTCATGTCAGTTCACTGGAAAAGACACGAAGCCGCCCACACACATGAGATAACCCTTTTCAAAAAGACAACAAAATGTCATCTCACTTCCACGTAGTACACCCTGGACTGCATTTTGTAGGCTAGCGATGCTCTGACGTCTGGACCCACGGCCAGTATAATCCTCTATGTGCCTTGTGTGCTAACCAAATATAATTGTGATTGTCCCTTCATCAATTTCATATTATCATCCTTCATCCTCAACTTTGCAATTAACCCAAAAGTGGCAGATATCCAAAGTAAAATAAATCAAATCATTCACTCATTCATACACACACGCACACCATCACACCCACCCACACACTCATATATATACAGGGTGACTGGTAATTAGATGTATTCCTTGAAAGGGGTTAAAGTAGAGACAATTTGCAATAAATTTGACCATATGATACCCCGTCCGAAAATTAGTAGTTTTCGAGATAATCGAATTTCAATTGTTTTTTTTTTTTAAATGATAATTTTCCACATAAAAAGATGAATTGAGAAAAAAATGATCATTGTATGGAACTTATTTCAGCGTTTTCTGATAGCTAACAAATAAGTGGTTCGTTGAAAATCAAGTTTTTCCCAAATAACAATCACATGTAAGATACGAGTGGGTCTAAACTTACAAGTGATGATAAAAAAAATCACTCTTAGTTTACTTGGCAACGTATTAATAACAAAAATGGTATGACACGAAGCGTACAAATTACTTAAATTACTTCCTTGTTACATCTGATATCCAATAAGGTACAAATGTTGCTAACATTCACATTTGTGTACAAGAAATAATACTTCATTCATCTTCATGTGAATGGAATCAATGCACAATACAATTAAAGAACATTACAAATCAAATCGGGGGATCGAGCTGGGCAGCCATGATGCTTGTAAATTATGTCACGTCTTGTAGCTAGAGGCACATCCTCCAACAACATTGCCATCCCGTTCCTCAAGAAATGTTCAAAAGTGATGCCTTTTAAGATTTGGGGCAGGAAAAATGGCCCGATCAAATGATTGTTGATTACGCCCATCCATACTTCTGCTTGGGCGTGCGACTGTGGCTGGATGAAAATTACCCAAAGAAATGGATTGACCGAGGCGGCTCGATTCCCTGGCCGGCTCGATCGCCCGATTTGAAGCCTTGCGACTTTTACATTTGGAGCCACATGACAAGACACAGGTAAACTCGCAAGAAGAGCTCAGGGACAGGATCTTAACGGCTGGTCAACACCTCAAGGACACCATCACATCACGAGTTAAGAGACCAAATGTCCGTAAAAACCTGCGTGCCTGCATTCGTAACGGAGGTGCCCACTTTGAGCAAGACGTGTAATGTTCTTTAATTGTATTGTGCATTGATTCCATTCACATGAAGATGAATGAAGTATTATTTCTTGTACACAAATGTGAATGTTAGCAACATTTGTACCTTATTGGATATCAGATGTAACAAGGAAGTAATTTAAGTAATTTGTACGCTTCGTGTCATACCATTTTTGTTATTAATACGTTGCCAAGTAAACTAAGAGTGAATTTTTTTATCATCACTTGTAAGTTTAGACCCACCCGTTACTTACATGTGATTGTTATTTGGGAAAAACTTAATTTTCAACGAACCACTTATTTGTTAGCTATCAGAAAACGCTGAAATAAGTTCCATACAATGAGCAGTTTTTTCTCAATTCATCTATTTATGTGGAAAATTGTCATTTTTTAAAAAAAAAACAATTGAAATTAGACTATCTCGAAAACTACTAATTTTCGGACGGGGTATCATATGGTCAAATTTATTGCAAATTGTCTCTACTTTAACCCCTTTCAGGGAATGCATCTAATTACCAGTCACCCTGTATATATATATATATATATATATATATATATATATATATATATATATATATATATATATATATAGTATATTACGCTGCAATCGTCAATATTGTAAACTACATAAAACAACAGAAATAATAAAATTAACCGACAAAATTTCCAAGATTTAGCGTACGCTTCAAGATCTGAAACTGAAAATTAGATTTTAGAGTGATTTAGTGTAGGGTCGTATTGCGATAGATGACCGAAAGAAAATCTTACTAATGTTTCCTATATGAAGCACCACCCTCAGTCCCTCCAAAAATACAGTTCTGGGTAAGTTCAGGGGCGGCTTAAGGGCCGCGCACCGTCCATGGATTAGAGCCAAAAACTTATTTCTGATTATATAAACATGCCTATTTCTTTCAGTCAATTTTTAAGTCTGCCTTATGCATAGAAAAGCTATTCGGGACTGGGTCTGCAGTTTAAAGTGGGATCCCAAACACTACGTACCTCCATCGGACACGTGACTATTTGTTTAAAAATACTTCGATATAGTGTTGACAAGAATTAATGAAAGTTACTCAGTGCATTAACAATGTAAGTATATTTAAAAATCATGTAGCAATTTAAGCTAAACTGTTATTTGATGTTGTAACACACCTACAATAAACAGTAACGCTTAAAGTACTTTTGAAATACGGCTATTATTTCTTGCCATTAAAACCGTAATGGAGGAAAGTTGAAGGGACAAGGTAGAAAGATGGGGGGGGGGGGGGAGCTGGGACGCCAAAGATTCACCTTGTCCGGATATACGTTTTATCTGGAGCCTCCCCCGGGTAAGCTTCTTATGTACGCGTTCATTTCCTCAGCTACAGAAAATTAAAAATACCAAGAAGTCAACTATGTGCATTTTCCAAGAACTTCAGAACCGAAAATGATCGTCTGTGTCTCCTTGGCAACCAAGTTAGCAACGCTGCCTAGCGAGGATAGGAAGACAGCGGTCACCTTACACCCTCGGACACTCGTTCTTCTCAAACCGGAAACAACGTCATCGGAAGCTTCGGCACGTGTGACTATCGAATTTGCAGAGGAAGAGAGGAGGCTGAACTTTCTACGAGAATTTCGTTATTCCGCCTTTTGCCAATCTGATTTCAAAAAGGTGTAAAGTTCCGGACAACGGCTCCTAAAGCTGGAAACGTGGAGATAGACAAAAGAGAGGGAAAACGAAGTTGCCGGAGTTTGACGAATCGCCACGGAGCAAAGTTTACCCAAGAACGTAAAAATGAAGTTGCGAAAATCAAGAGATTGTCCGTGCTTGATCTTCGAGGGAACCCAACTTTCTTTTTTATATTATTTGACACCAGTTGGTAGTTTCAGAACGAAAAGTGTATAAATTCAGGTTCAAATTGAGAATATTTGCTGAAACTTTGGTGTCATTTAGTACACGGTCAGCTATGAATAAACGTGACGAAATAAATTATCTCACATTTCAAAACAAATTTGTAAATTTACTCGAAAGGGTGTATCCTCTTTCGTATGCAACCCAACTTGCTTGATTGTATGGTTGGTTGCCGCATTCATTCACTATGGAGTTCGCTGTAAGGTTTTCCAAAATTCATAAATTACTGTAAGTGCTTCTCTGGAAGAAGGGTGTATCTACCAACCACCAAAACATTATGTCGCTACTCGTAATAGGTACCACGAGAAACCTATTCTTGAATTGCGTTCGTCTTCCATCCCAATGCTGTCAATAGCTGGGCGGGCGTAATCTAATATATATAAAATGGATGTGTCTGTGTGTGTTTGTTCCAGCATAACTCTCGAACGCCTGGAGCGATTTGAACCAAACTTGGTACACATATGACTTACAATCTGGAAAGAAATACTGTGGGGGTAAGACGGCGCTAGGGATATGGGTGGGAAGGGGTGACATTTAAAAATAATGGAAAACCAGCGATATTAGTGTGGAATCCATAGTTGTCGGGGTCGCTAAGATGAATAGTGACACTCCCCATGCCGTTCAACTGCAAGATACCCCTGACACCGCTAGGGGTGGGGTGGGAAGGGGGTGACATGTAAAAATAATCGAAAACGACCGATATTAATGTGGAATCTATAGTTGTCGAGGTCGCTAAGATGAATAGTGACACTCCCAATGCCGATCAACTCCAAGACACCGCTGGCATCCATAGGGATGGGGTGGGAAGGGGTGACATGTAAAAATAATCGAAAACGACCGATATTAGTGTGGAATCTATAGTTTTCTGGGTCGCTAAGATGAATAGTGACACTCCCAATGCCGTTCAACTCCAAGACACCCCTGGCACCCCTAGGAGAGGGGGTGGGAAGGGGTGACATGTAAAACGACCGATATTAGTGTGGAATCCATAGTTTTCGGGGTCGCTAAGATGAATAGTGAAACTCCCAATGCCGTTCAACTCCAAGTTCCTTTTACACTATAGTTAGAATTCATTATTTGCCTGTCTAATAGAAGATTGGGATAAATAAATATCCGGGCAACGCAGGGTAATCAGCTAGTTAGTTATAATGGCTACCGTTTTACCAGACGCAATGCTACGATCTACCAGATCTATAGCCTGATTGATACGAATACAACCAGTGCTGTAGTCCCAACATTTTAACACGGTATGCGCTAAGTTTCGTGAAATTCTAATGTAGACCATGTTTCCATTAAATTTTGGATTATGTTTGCATTAAATATATAAATGAAAGCATTTAACTTCTACAAAAAAGTAATTTATGGTAGAATACTGATGATAATGATTCCATGTCCATAATTGGCATAAAAGAAGCATATTGAAATAGAGAAGGTAAAGGTATTTATAAATTAAAAGAAATATGAAACGCATAGAATGTTATTGTATTTTATTTTCTTGCAGATATTGCTTTTGTGAATTATCAGGTTGTATGATATTAATAACTTTAATAATACTGATAATTACACTAAAAATGAAATACTTGGGGAAAATACATCTATAAAAAACAGAAAAATTTAACAAAAAAGGCAATAATTTTTTCCCCCCGTGTTTAAAACTGAAATACAACAGACCTCAATTATCACGTTTAAAGATTATAGTCTACATCGGAATCGCAAGTCATGTAAGAAATTTCCACATTGGTTTTGATAACGGAAGGCAGATCTCAATAAGCTCATTGGAGTAATGGCCAAATTCCATAAATATGGAAGATAGACGAAAGGAGAAGGTATACGCGAATGAGTAAGGTTAAATTCAGGGTACACTGAGTATACCGCAGTATACCTTAGCGTACAGCCCTGGTTAAAACAGATCTGATGACGAAAATAGCAAAGAAAGTTAATTGCATATGGAAATGAAGAAGAATAAAGATACAGTGCGTTCGTTTTGGCTCTGGGCCGAGATAGCGTGTGACTGCCGACAGCGCGGCATGGCGTGGATGCCGGCATTTTCGACTCGTGACGTCCCGCTTACTTTTCACACACATATCCTAAGCATGCAGACAATTATATTTATATCGCATAACGGGTACTAACCTGTGTTATAAGAGTTTCTCAAAGTGGTGTCGAACTGTATTCACACATTACAGACGTTTGTTGATGAAATTTTGATTGATATATTTGTTGTGATTGTTTTTTTGTCATTGTTAACCCGGAAAAATGCTCTCTGGATAAAAAAAAAATACCCAAAAGAAAATTGCTTCTTAAGTCCAAATTTTAATTGTTTTAAGACAAGTAATTAGTAATACATTCATTGACTAATATAATTTTATTAATTTTGAACATTTGAATTGAATCACACATTGATAAAAACGAGGAAAAAAATAACACGCTGTAATACCAAACTGAAACGTATGACCGCGCGTTGGGTGAAATTTATCCAGGCAGTGTTTCTACAGCTCTGTGAACAAAACTAAGGAACAAACTCACAGTCGATTGAAGGTCCCGACGCTAGGAAGCGTTGCAGGCGAAATTGTTGCTCGGTTATCAGTACAGTTTTGTTAGCTTTACCGTGGCAGTGTAATTTCTCTCTGTTTAATTTAAGTGCGTGTGTGCGCGATTGTCCAGTTTCATAGATCACATCAGTGTAATCCCAGTGTGTGTTTGTACGCGTTTAATAAGAATGTGAGATCATTGATATGCCAGCCGAAAAGTTTGTTAGAACAAAGAATTTTTATGTCGCAGCTACAGATAGAGAAACAGGCAAATTGTTCTGAGAACAGAACTTACAAGAATTACGGAAGATGTGGAGAATGTGTGAATGCATTTGGCCCGCACTTTGAACAACTCGTATAACACAGGATAGTAGTCGTTAGGTAAGGATAGTAGTCGTTAGGTAATGTAAATATAATTGTCTGCGTGCTAAAAATATGTGCGTAAAAATCATCTGGACGCCACGGATCGATCATCCGCGCCATGCTGCGCCGTCTGCAGTCACGCGCTATCTCGGCTTAGAGCAAAAAGAGAATGCACTGTAGAAAACGAAAGTCATTTAACAGACTATGGAAGAAACAGTGTATCAAACAGCAACGAAATTCCGATAAAGCTTACACTTTGTGGAAGTTCATGACATTTACAGACGTCAAGAACATCTTCTAGAGTGGAAAAAGTTGGTTAAAAATAAGAAATGTAACAGACGGGACTTAGGAGATTTATCAATGATGATGAAAAATGTTGCTTTTTAAAGAATTTTCAGGAAGAAAGCCTAGAACTCAAAAGTACTGAGTTTTATGGTCAAAATAGCGACTTGAAAATCTACATAGGCGGAAAAACATCCTTTAGTGGGATTTTGCGACTCATAATTTTGAATTACTTTCAAAGAGCTGAATATGTTATCGCGAGTGTCTCTATATCATCTAATCATCACTCTTCATCATCGTCGTGATTAGCCAAAAGTATCAGAGTACAGACGTTAAATACGAAAAATTCAAATATGGATTTGAATATTGGTAGTGCAGTTAGGAACATTAATGCATAAGCGAATGGCATTGCCTGATTATCTTTGAGAAGGGAAGATTAAATACCTTGATATTAGCCCTTTGACCTTACTAATTCCACCAGATGGCACTAAAGGCAATCTGAAAATCAATTCCATCAATTATAGCGTAATTTACAACAGACATTAATGCAAATTTCACGTAAACCGCATCAGATTAGATTGTGAGAACAGTTCTGCGTTAATGAATATGCAGATTAACGGAACATCTTATATCAGACTTTAAAAGCAACACACCAGATTCCACAAAAGGTCTTTATTGGTCATTCCTCTCCACAACTCAACTTTTACGAATTTTTTTACTGTTACTCCAGCAGGCCTTTGGAACAAGCTGCCAATCATAAGTCATGCCTCTTTCTTTATTGTGACGTTCAAGAAACTGTTAAAATTACATCTAGTAAATAATGAAAACTAAAAATTTGATGTTCTAAACTAAGTAGCAGGTGCACAGAATTAGAGAAGATAGTAGGGCTAAGGCACAGGAACAAAAAAATGATTACATGTAATATTTAAGGTGATGTTAATGTATACCGCTTTGAACTATGTTTAGCATAATGTTATGTATTTGCTTGTACGTACGTGTACGTAAGGGCGATTTGATTGATTGAGTTGGTGTTTTAAGTCCACTTTAAGCACAGTAAGGCTAATCGGGACTGTACTTACAGTTTAAAGTGAGATCCGAACCACAATGTGCCTCCACGAGGTATCGATCCAGAGACTCGTTAATTGCAAGGCGACGACCCTGATAGGTTTGAGTGAAGCACATGGTAATGTAGATTAATAGACGTTGCACAAGAAAAAAACCAGACGGTGAACAATTAACACATTTAATAGAAACTGGACGTTATGTCCGAAACGTTCAAATATATTGAACCATTATAGCAAGATTACACGCAGAATACATCTGCTTAGGATTTATCTTCTTCTGGCCGTGAAGACCAAGCCTTGTAGCCATATGCTTAATACCTGAACCGTATCATCCCTCCAGGTGTCCCATTAAAAAAAAATCAGGTATGCTGATGACCGTATCGATCTGGTGGGTGTCGAAAGCTGGTAGACCTTCTCAGAGACGAGTGAGGCGTGCTAGAACCTGGTCCTGGGTATCCGGCTCTGCCTGGGGTAGGTTTTGGTACTGTTCCACCGGGATTGGCTGAATTTCTATTTGGTATTATAACGTTGAAGTCGTCACCATCTGCAGTGTCACGTGAAACACGTCTCTTCAACCACCTGGGGTATCTCGTAGAGGATACTATACCCAATACGACGAATGACAACTCCTGGGATGTAATTTGGAGTACCGTGTTTAGGTGATTGGCCCCAAACTGCTGAGTTGATGGCGAAGGTACCACCATATCTCATCGAAGAGTCGTTCCGAAACTTTGCTGACTTCCTCGGCTTGAACGGAGATTCAGTCGACAGAGGCACATTGTTTGTTTCCCATCAAAATCTGGGCCGGTGCTTCAAGACCGAAAGTGCTGGTAGGCTTCCTTTTCCACCCAGTCGCGTGTTCCGAAGGATGAAAAGAAGTTTGGCGATTCCCATATCAAGTTCAAGCGTGCTCAGATTGGGTTTGTCAGTTATAAGCTTGGCAAGAGCGGTTTTGACAGTACGAACGTATCGTTCGGCTAAGCCGTTACTAGGCTGTGATAAGGGGATGAAGTAACATGTTTGATGCCATTCTTAAGGCAAAAGTTATGAAATTCGAGAGAAGTGAACGTTGGGCCGTTGTCGGATACGATGGTGTTTGGTATCCCTAACGTGGCGCAAGATTGCATAAGCCAGCGGATTGTTTCTTTGTGTCCAAAGTATTTACAGGCCATATTTCTGTCCACTTGCTGAAGGCGTCTACTATCAGTAGGAACGTACGACTTGCAAAGAAAAAGTGGTCTATATGCCATCTCTCGTTCACGTACGAAGCGAGAGGCCATGAAGAATCGGGTCCGTTGCGGACCTTAGGAGCATTAGCTCGGCATGTATTGCAGCTCGCTACAAAATCTGTAATCTCTGCTGATATACCTGGCCACCTAAATCTGGATAGACACAACTCTTTCATGCGAGTTGAACCTGTGTGTCCATCGTGTAAAGCTCTAAGAACATCTTTCCGTTTGTCTGTGGGTATGATAAGTCTACCTGACCACATGAGCGTTCCCTGCTCGTACGTAAGGTGAGCTCTTCTTTCGAAGAAGAAAACCCTGTCACTACGACATCGGGGAGGTCTGTGTAAGAGCGAGAATGTGTATGTGCAATATAAACTGTACTGCGTTTTGCTTATGTGTGTGATAAGGTGAGCATGTGTCTGTGTGTGTGTTTATAAACTGTATTATTTTTTGCATTCTGTTTTAACCTCTTTGTTTTTCTATTTTATCAGTAAACAGATGTAAGACAATATCGAAGTATTTGGCTAAGTGGAAGAAAAGGCATTACTTTGCCATGTATACAAAGCTGAAGTAAATATATAATCCGACCTCGTTGGGGGGTGGTTATGACAGCAAGCTACGACGCCAGAGGTCTCGGGCTTGAATCCCGGCCTGGGTATAGATGTTCTTTGTGAGTCTACCTTCATCAATTTCATCGTGTCATCACTCACCCTCATCGCATAAAAGCGAAGTACAATAAACCAGATCAATTGTCAAAAATGAATGAATAAGTGCCTATTGATCCCTCTGTTTGCAAAACCTTCCATCATTGCCAGCAAATAACCTCTCGGAAACTATTTCCACATATTCCACACTTCGAACTGGATATTGTGTGTCGGGCGAGCTCGGAAGCGTTTTCTTTGCAACGCCAGTTTGCTGGCGAGAGATCGATTGTCGAATTCCGTTCGACAAGGGGAGAACCTTCCTCTCTGGTTTAACTTCGATAGACATTCATTTGTCACAGGAAGTGACGTTCGCTTGTAATTAAGGGAGTGCCTTTTCGAGAAGACTTGGCTCCAGTGTCACGCACCCGGACTGACATTTGGTCACTTTCATGGATTTCGAAGCCATCTACTCCCATTGATTATCTGCACCCGATGGGCCGTTGGCAGAGAGAAGGGATTCCAAGCGAGCTCTGGCAACTAACACTTCTTAATTGTTCGCATTTTTGGCTTCCACTATGAACCATAAAGGCACAAGCTTATTGAATTAAAACAAGCGCTATATTTTCCTCTGTGAAGCACCACCCATAGTCCTTTCGTCAGTTTGAGTTCAATTTTATGTTCACTTTATCTACTAATCCGGACTGCACCTACAGTTTAAAGTGGGATGCGAACCACCTGTGCCTCCACCGGGAATCGAACCTGGGACCCCTGGATTACAAGGTGGCAACTTTACCCATTCGTCATCGGGGATGCCCAGTGCTTTCGTCAGGCCGAATGGCTGACATTTAAGTTGCTGGTTCTTAGCAACCATGGACGTCCGAAAGGGGAACAAGGGGAATCACGGCCCCTCCTGGAAATAAATGTGAACATAAAATTTCATTTCAGTCACAGTAATGTATGTTAATATATTGCAAGAACGTGATAACTTCAGACTAAAGAACTTGGAACTGAAAATATGCCTGGTTTCCCCTCTCCCTCCCTGGAAAAAATCCTGCGGATGTCCATGTTAGCAACGATAATTATAATTGCTACAAAATATAAGAGAAGCATATACTAAAGAGAGCTGTGCGAAAGGAAGTAATTGATTAGAAATAGTCAAATAGAATAGAAATTTATTTATGAAACGTGTTTGTTCATATTTTAATATCTCGAAGGCCGCCTCACAGGGAGAATTCACATCGAAGCGACAAGCGACAACCGAACACAATCTTATTCGGCCTCTCATGCAGCTACGGTATAAAACGTTGCTGATGATTGGCTCGTTCCCAAACGACACGTGTCGCCTGTCGCTTCGGTGTGAATTCTCCCATCGTGTAGCAATTAACGCCAATGCTTTATGACACAGAGGTTACTGTTTCAACATCCATAAGAATATGTTTCAGTAATTCAGAATCATGTATGACGTCAAGGAGACAACGGGTCACCTAAAAATTCCTCTGCCCACCAAATTCAGTACGAATTTAAAAAAAAAATGCTTTCATAAATAAATATATTCTGGGCACATTATCGGTCTTAAAGCAGTATATTAGAAATTTCAAAACAATCAGTATGGGAACAACAATATATCAAAGAAATCCAGTAAACAACAGACAGTAAAAAATAGGAATTTGGGTTATTTCAATTTAAAATAGTTTTCCATGCACAATCATATTAGTAGTGTGTTGGAAGTTTAAAAATCTGTTTGTATTAAATGAGATCATAAACTATATTAGATTGTAGACCATTAGATTACAAGTCATATAGATCATAAATTTTAAGTGAGATCTTGGTTTGAATTTATAAATTGTATTATGTATTATGTATTAGTAGTATGTTGGAAGTTTAAAAATCTGTTTGTATTAAATGAGATCATAAACTATATTAGATTGTAGACCATTAGATTACAAGTCATGTAGATCATACAATTTTAAGTGAGATCTTGGTTTGAATTTATAAATTGTTATAAATTGAAGGGACCAGGTTGAGAAAGTGCCAAGCTTAATTTTCGTTCTTGTGAGAAACAGAGATTTGAAAGATTATACCACTCCACAAATCTGTGTTTACACTCGAAATTTATTTTGCCATCTGTATTCTAGTCTAATTCGTCGTAAAATCAATTTTGATAAGTGTGTAACGTATTTTCATGTCACTTCTTTTGAAATGTTTTTACAAGAGAGTGGTGGTTTGGCACTTTCTCGTTCCTACCCTTTTAATTAACATCAACCACAAAACTTATAACTTTGTGTCTAATGTGTCTGTGATCAAACAGACAATCTGCACACATTCAACTGTTTTTTTTTGTCGTTGGGCAAGCTAAAATTTATAACAGCTAACCATTTTATCTTTTTGTCTAATATGTCGTGCGTGTAATATTATATTAAATGTTCGTCCATATTCTTATCGAATGTACTGATTTTAGTATCCTCAGACAAGGCTATAATCTTTCCAACTGCTTATCATCCATGTTGGAAGTTGATGACAGTTTTAGCGAATGAGCTTTGACTTTTCAAGAAGAGTGAGCCTCTTACGTCGTTTCTAAGGAAGTTTAGACAACCCTTACCTTTTTAATGTATTGTGTTTGTCCTATGCAGGTCCCTTTAAAACCTTGCAGTTTAATCTTTCTGAAGGTTCTCTTTACACCTCCTTTTTGACATTAAGGTAAGGGTTTTAGATATGGGGGATATTTCCCCGTACAGATGGAAGGGTGAAAATGGCCATATGTGCCGACGCACCCAACAATTGTAATTAATTAATAAATTCATTTGCAACAATATGAATACATATACAACGTGATTTCTACGGTAGAATAGACATGAATACCTCACCTTGTATGTACCCTGTTCCATATTTCTCATCCTATGCTTCTCGCTAGGCTCCAGTAAGCGTCCGTCTGCCCGCTCCCAATACAAGACAGCTTCGGGGTAGGCCTCCACGTCGCACTCCAGGACGGCGTTGGTTCCGTTCGCCACACCAACCATCTGGTTCTGAATTCTAATTAACGGTGGGACTGAAACACAATTAACACTTTGTGAGTCATTTTAGTTCCGTTATAGTCAGACACAAAAGTTTCAGATCTAGAAACAACAACTCCAATGCATCCACTACTTGTGAATGGCAACGATGAGGATAGATAAACAAACAAACAAAATGAACCATCCCTTAAACTCAGGTTTCGAAACTGGCTTCGCAACACGATATGCTTACCACTCATCCATAGAGACAGGAGTGAATTGAGGACTAAAAGTGGTAAACGTTGTAAGTGCCAAAAGCAAAAGTGTTTGGGAAATCGCATCGTCCCGCACATCAGACCGTAAGAACGTGCACACTAGTGATCTCTTTACACGCCCTTTGAACTACTTAGAGGGCTACCAGCCACAATTCACGTTTACCACATTATAAACCATGGCACATTTCACAGTTTAACGTGGGAAACGGTGTTTGAATAATTGTGGCACTTACAGCGTTTACTAATTTTAGTCTTCAATTTCACGATGAATCTACTACAGTTTTGGGGTATTACAATATGTTACTAAATTTCTTAGTTAAGCAAAGATAGATGTGTTTTCAACCTGCACATGTAGTGAAAAAGCAGTTGACTGATTCTCAAAATATTATTAATCTCAGGTTATACGGTAATATTCAATACATTATCAAAACAATTGACAAGAAAGAATGGGTTTGCACCTAAATACTTCTTACAATGCTCTTATAACAATTATCAATTACTAATTATAGAAAAATAAAAATACATGAGATAAATCACACTACGCTTTGATCAAATACATTTCTACTGAACAATAAGCTCAACTTTAATGGCGAATTAGGAAAATCAACATTAATTATATTTTAATTTAATTATAAATATAACATGCCATGGATTGTATAAAAGTATCAAGTTGCTCTATTATTAATGGCTGTTTAATGTAGGGACACAAAGGATATTGTATTCGGGAAATGTTTTGTGTCGCCTACGTAAACAGAATGGAACAATGAATAAAGCGAATATGCTAATTGAACTTTCAGTCGAGTGGTACGATGAAAAACAACGAGTGTGCATTTGCTGGAATTCACCCTTAACGGATTTAAAGCAAAATAAATTTGTAAATTGATTGAAGTGTAGAGAGATTTGCGAGCAGTGCGTTACATAAAAAAATTAACATAGCGCTTCAATGTTTGTACATTTTTATACATTCCGTTCTCACATGCAAGTTTCATATTTCTAGTCCAGGATTCCTGGACTCGTTTCCAAGTGGTGTCAGAGTTCAATGATTCAGATTCCCAATAGCCTATCTAGGCATACATTGGACTTGAAATAAACAAGAAAGAAACACGTACAGCTCACCGCTCACGAGAAGATCCCCAAACGAGGGGTGACGGGGAGCGGGTGTGAAGGAAAGGGACGGTCCATTTGCAGATTTTAGGGGTACCAGAAAACCTTCCGCTGCGGCTTTTCGAAGTGCGTGGGAGTTGTTTTGCGTCAATCACGCAGAGCGTGTGTCCGCAGTAACAGTTTGCTGCTTTTCTTTCAGTGGCCAGAATACTTTTGCATTGCTTATCCTGTGCATTATTTAGACTGTATTTCAAAGAATTTTAAAAGAATATACGGCAACGACTTTAGGGTTAGCAGATGACAAACTTTAAAAAAGAAGGCATTTTTAGATTGCAAAATGTTGTTAACTTTAGACGAAGAGACACGTTTTGTGCTTACTGGTGTTTTGGTGGGCTTGTAGATCACACACCCCTGTAAAATAATTTTACAACGTTTCCGTATAACTAATAATAGGCCTCATTGTAGGCAAATGTCTGAATATTCTAATATTTATTCACTATGCTCCTAATATTATACGGTTGTGAAGCTTGGTCTCTTACTTTATGAGAATAACATAAATTGACATTCCTCCTCGGATCTTTTTTCTTCCAGGCCTAAAGTCAGAAAACCGTTTTTGTAAGACGTCACTAAAAACACATTTGCATTTTGGTATGGCTCAGATCGCTGATCGACAGAATTTCATTTCTCCACTGCCATGTAACAACTAAGAGTACGGCAGTTAAAAATTACTGTTTATTTCTGAAATCTGTCATGAAACTCAAATCAAAGTAAGTCGCGGGGAATTGCATATTCTTACCTATTGTCAGAAACTTGCCGCTCACTAAGAGCCGCGGTAGATGTTACAAATGCTTTGAAATCAAAACCTCACGTGGCGCGGCGGTGACAACAGAAGAGACGCAAAGGTCCAACAATTTTTCTTTGTTGCAAGAAAAGTTTATTTTCTTTGCGCTTGCAACTGAGAGTGTTGTATTTCTTTACTTTGAAATTGAAAACGGAAACAATATTAACAATTGTTTACAAATAACATTTTGTTACTAATCTTGAAGTTAAGCTGTCTATACCCCCAAAAATAGGATATTTCCAAATTTTCCTAAAAACCCGCCCGGAGCATTTTTAGTACCCGAAAAACAGGATTTGTCCGGGTAAAAGAGAACTTCTGGTAACCCTAAACGACTAGCGTCGCTGCACCGATTGCAGCGAGCCCACATGTGTTTTTTACTCAGGGTGCACACCCCCGACCCTAATAGTGGAGTCGCCTGCTGCTACGTCACTTCACTTCCGTCAGGGATCTTCTCCTGAGCGGTCAGCTGTAGTTTCTAAATTAGGTACTTTTACAAATATGGTTGTTTTTTTAAATTATTATTACAGCGTACTTACCGAACAACAATGAAATAAAATTGTATAAATTTTCTAAATTCATTTTCTTGTTCTTTCTTTCCACGATAACAATACAGTAATGTCTCGATAATTTGAGTTTGTTTATTACTACGTTTCATGTAATCCGAGGCAACAAGAATCCGAGTATTCTTGTGATAAGTGTAAACGGAAACGATGCAATGTCCTGAAGCAGAATACACTTGGTCATTTTTATAAAGTGTAAGTTCAAAATTATTTAACTATTTTTTCCCTTGACACGATTGCTACTACTGTACTGAGCAATGTAAGTACAATATTCATAATAATACAGGGTGAGGCAAAAGTTACGTTACATAAGAAAACAAAGACGTCCATACAAACGTACACATGATTGATATGTAATGGTTAAAATTACAGAACATGAACAATTTGCGCACCATCTGCTGGAATGCGAGCTTCAATTGGACGCTTCCACTTGCATAAGACGCCTGCTGGTTTGGGAGATGGTCCCTGTGGATCCTTTCTCTGAGGTGGTCCAGGCTCTTAATTTTCTTAAGAGTACACGGTGGCCTTTACGTGCCACCACAAGTAAAAATCTAAGGGTGTTAGGTCTGGTCATCGTGGTGGCCTTTCACTTATGTAACCGGACTTCTATACTCTGTCCCTGGAGTCTCTGGAGCGAGCGAACGAAAGCAAGTCTCTGCGCAAGTAGTGACGCGAGACGGCTCGATCAGTAAACATGTGCGAGGGAACGGGATTGTGTGGAGGGGGAGAGCGTCTGCAATTACTAGCCTTTGCAGCAGCTTGTACTGGTTCGCTCCGCCCACTCGCTTTTCCCCCCACCTTGTCTACCTTTATGCGCGGCCTTGCTCCAAAGATTCCCGTCATACTCGCCCTGCAATGGACGTGCCCATTTTTCATACTGTAGTTCTTTGTTATTTTAGTTTTTTTTCGCCTTTGCAGGTTCTTAGGTTATTCCGTGTAGTCAGACATTTTCGTAATTCGAGATTATCTTGGTCCCAACCACTTCAAACTAACCACAATCTATCAATATAACCGTGCCTCATCTACAGCATTGCCTCCTTCATATAATGTATCTGCAAAAATGTTTATTTTATTCTATTTCTTATATTTTCAATTATATAATTTTTTAATATTCCATTTTATGTATAATTATAAACAAATATCATAACTATATGGCAAAAAGCTGTTTTTGTAGTTATAGAAAATTGTATATAAGAAAATTGTAAGCTTAATTGTAACCCTACTTTAATAATAAATAATAATAATAATGTACTGTAATTTACTAATTAAGATTTTTTATAAACAGGAATAGGTTTCATTTAATTTTCGCTTCCCCACATGTAACTATTACACATCTACCTTACAGAAGAATGAAATAAAATTGTATAGATTTTCTAAAATGATTTTCTCGTTTCTTTCTTTCCACAATAACAATATAGCAAAAGGAAACGCAGCGTTTGTCACGTCTATCCGAATACCTACTTTTCCAGGACCTCCAAGGCCAGTGATTTATGAACACCACCCAACAGCCTCTAATACCCCAAAAATCCTATCAGCACCAACGTTTTTCACAAGGGCCCAAATTATGGCAATTTTGACTGTAAATTAACATGGACACTCCCCTAAATACGAATAGACACCCCCCATATGGAAATAAACCCCAGCCTGAGGCAATATCCAAGTTTTATCTTATTTAGGATTTCCGTTGCTATCCTACGACAAATAAACAGAGGACTTGCACAACGGACCGGACACGGACCGACGCTACGATCCATTCCCTTTAACGAGAGGAAAACTCAGCACGAACATCTTCCACCTCGCACCACCTTAATATTTCCTGTTCTTCCGATGGAATTCCCAAGCCAGGACGAGGCATCGGAGACGCCAATATGGCGAAACTGGAGAAGCTATAAAACAAACGGCCTGCCTCGTAGTCCCCCCGCTGCGAGGAGAGAGTCCTTACTTTTCAAGATGGGCCCAGACGCTTATCAGGATGGAAGAACCCTTAGATATAAATATATTTCCCAGCAGGGAAGAATACATTAAGGATTACGAAATTACGATTTATAGCAGTACGAGTCAGAATGCATATTTCTTCCTGTAGGGAAATATTCCAGTTATGTTTATTTAGATACATGAGTATAGGTACGACTAAAATGCATATCCTAAGAGAAAGTCATAAATTTTGTCGAAAATATTTATCTTTGCCAACGTATTGATATATTAGATTCTCGCTTCCCAAATGTATTGCTTGAATTATTCTATAGTACAGTACATATGCACTGTAACAAATCAATCTCCTTTGTGTAACACTTTGCTTATCTATGAATATTCGCTGTATTCTTTTGTGTTATTTATTCACGAAACTCATAATTTCCATCGTCACGATTAATATTAAGAGACGAAAAGCGACGGGAAGATAAAAAATACAGTCCGAAATATACTATATTTAGAATAAATTAATATGCTTATATTAGTATAAAACAATAATTGTTAGACCGTAAATGGAATATGTTACTATAATTTGGTCTGTGATTTTGAAAATGAACAAATTAGAACATGTTTGCAAATTCTCCACAAGTTGGATTATAATATTGCTTGGGAATAATCTTAATTTTAAATCATTGTTCGTAGCTTTCCATTTTAAATGCGTCATTATTAGCATTACGAGAAATGGAATACAAGACCAAAAATTACTCATTAAAAAGGCCACAGTAATAATTTTACACGAAGAATACGATAATAAATCCATGACATGAACTTTTGGTCACACTATATTTTATAATAGAATTAGTTATTTGTGTTGTAAAGTAAATATGCTACAGCCACATAGAATGACAATGAAATGACTACTTTGTACATAATGTTTAATAAGTTCTACGCCATGTTGAAGTTATTCATAGTGTAATAATAATAATAATAATAATAACAACAACAACAACAACAACCCCCTGGCGCAGCAACTCTTGAGGGTCAAGGCCTATCTACAAAATGTCGCCCCCACTCACTCCCACATGCCTCAGGAGAAGTGGACAGTGGCCACCGTTTCCATAGCCTGGCCGAAATCTCAGGATTCACCGAAGGATACTAGAACCAGAGCGCGTCCTGTAGCCCAAGCCCAAAGCCTTAGACAACATGGCCACGGTGTGGAATATTCATGGTGTATTATATATACCAAAACAGCAAATGATGACGCCATTATCTCAATACTAATTACAATCACTACAATATATAAGCTATTTAAAGTGCTAACATACTTACAATGCACTTGTACCCTGAACGTCTGTGATGACTGAGGAGGAACACCATTGTGTGCAATGCACTGATATATTCCCATGTGGGCGCGGTTTATTCTCGTTATATTCAACGTGTATCCATTGACTGATGCGCCTGCAAAAGAGGGAATCAAATATTATGATATCTGCCAGATGAAATACATAGACAACGAAACAATATAATAGCACAACATATTTTAAGCTGTTAATATTATTAAAATGTGTTACGCCCCTGCTAAATTGTGGTTAGTTATTAACCATTTAATTAAAATACATTTTTTGTCAGACGTCGATTCTAGTACATGAGAAAATTGTGTAATCTCACAACGTTGTTAACAACTAACCTGTAAATTTAGTGTTGGTAGGAGATTGTTGTGGGCACGTTATGGATATTTAAATCGAAAGTTGTATGGTTTGACGTACAAATTTAAGTGGAAAATACATGCTCGACCAGGACTCGCACCAGGGTGTCTGGCATATCGTGCCATTGCTCTACCAACGAAGCCACCGAGGCAGCCTCATTTTTCGCTTCGGTTTTTCCAGTGTTCAATTCTCTCTGACAGTCGTACTGCGTCTCGATATGAAACACTAATGACGTCAACGGTGCCTAGTCTTCCTGTTTTGTTTGTGAAATTTTAACAATTGTAATCAATGAAAAGTTGTTCGATATTTTATTGTTATTTCACTCGGTGTTTCTTTCAAAAGCGTGAAGTACTATATCTAACTACAGGTAGTATTACTGGAAGCTGTGTTTAGTGTGGAACGAGATGCAGTGTGGATGCCTAAGGTAGTGAATCATATACTCTCTTTCTTGGATCTGCAAAAGAGAAGGCGAGTGAGCGGAGCAAAGCAGTGCGCGCTGCTGCAAACGACTGGTAGCTGCACTCAATTCCCTTCTCTCGAGTTCATTGGACAAGCCTTCTCGGGTCACTACTTACGCAGAGACTTGTTTTCATTCGCTCGCCCCAGAGATTTCAGAAACAAAGTACAGGTTCCATATTTTGCCCCAAGTCAGACGTGGTTCCCTGGAAGGCCATTTGTGTCTTGTTTACGTCTCGTTGTTCTCGCCAGGGGAGCGAAAATTCAATTATTGAATGACAGACAGCGTAAGCTAACAAATGGTTGTTTCTAAAACACTGAAACGTATCTTCATTACCATGTGAAAACAATACTCATCTTTAATATGTGTTAAATAAGTAATCCATATATTGTATAATCCCGCTCGTGGAGAGCAGTGGAGTGCCCATGGATTGTTAATACCTTCTGTTTTTGACAATTATAATCTTTTCTTCTATCTGAGATTATTTTCTTAGTATGTGGACCAAAGAAGCGGTGGCGGGGTTTGTATGAACCTTAAATACATCCTTGTTATTCTAGATAACTATAAGCAACTAAAACAATAACATATTTCATATTGCACAAAGCCGAATAAAAAAAATGTTATGTTACATTATGACGTTAAGATACTGAATGTGGCCCAGAGCCTTAAATAATATGGTCGTGTTTGGATATCATCCCAGAATGTAGGTGTATTTGATAGTGTGTTAGATCGTACACACGTAAATAAAAACATTGATGTACACCACCTATTTCAAGTTCATTTGAAATACAGTAAATGCATCAAGCGATGCTTCTAATTTAAATGACTTCCTTTCCGTGTAAACGCACTCCCACGAAATTAGGCGGGTGGCAGAAGTTCGCGGTGTTGCCACGTCGGAATACAATCCCGTGTGTTCGGAGGTTTAAGAGAATGAAAGATCTTGTGTAGAGATGGTCTTAGTAATCCATGTGATACAAACTGACAGTATTTGCTCGAAGGGTCATGGATGAAACAAAAGTTTGAATTTGAATTTAAAATTTTGGGTGCGTCAGCACTTAGGCTATTTTGCACCCGTCACACTATGCGGGGTCCAGGCCCTTATCATAACAAAAATAAAAGCGTGCCTGAAAACTAAAATATCTTTACCTTGGTTAAAAGCTGAGGCTGTAAAGGAGCATTCAGCACACACAAGGACAAAAGACAGGACAACACACACAAAATTATACTGGCCATAGTGCCAGTCGCCAGAGCCTCGTTCGTCTGCAAAATGCAGTCCAGGGTGGAAACAAAAGTGCCCCGGAGAGAGGTCGGTCTGACGCTCGAACTATACCGCGTTTGTTACAACCTGTCCCGCTTCCCGCGCTTGCTGATCGCTGGCTTTTCTAGCATAAACCATGCGGCGTTGCTGCTGCAGACCGCGTGAACTCCGTGCTGGGGAAAGCCGAAGCCAGGCTGTGAATAAAATACGCGGAAATGCACAATTTCACAATTCCCCTTCCTGAATGTTCCAGCTAAGATAGCACTAAACACAAAAAGGACGCAAACAAATATCACCACGCTTACAAATCAAGCTTCTTCAACAAGACAAAAACAAAACACGTGAGTTAGACAGCAACGTGGCAACAGCGTCTACGTAAGCTACTTTCTTCTGCCTTCAATTCGCTCCTCGCTGCCCAGCAGACGACTTGTTCCTAGTTTCTCATTGGCTCCAAAACTGTCGAGCCATCGCTAACGCGGGAAACGGGACAGGTTCTAACAAACGCGGTATAGGCTTATCCACTGTAAAAGTTATAATAGATTTCATGCATTCGCACCTATTTCGTTTCATTATATACTAGTTTTGATGCATACAGACGCTCTCTTTATCTCAAATGATGCATTTGATATTTTCCTCATTTCTACCTCCTTCTTCAAAGGTTGCATCTATCTCCTTCTCCCTATCGTATCAGTTATTTCATATCCGGCATACAAAATTAGTGGTTGGGGAGTGAAATGTACAGGTTGAACCTTATTCGTAATCTTCTCTCCCCAGTTTTCCCAGAGGAAGGGAGGGAGGGGGGGATCAGGAAGAGTACTTTGGATAACTGGTAAGACAAGAAAAAACCCACGTCTGGAATAAGCCAGAATTAATTTGGAACATTTTTTCTTTTTTTCATTTTAATCATGTTACGGAACACTTTCCATCGAATTTCAGCACAAGAAATAAAAGCTAGGGGGGGGGGAGGGGAGAAGGCTAAGAAAAAGTAGGGATAAGACGGAACAAGTTCCGAGCAAATAAAGATTTGTAGCAGGAATTTCTTCCGCGGGAGCAACGTACGTGACCTCCTCCTTCTTTCTATCTCACAGAGAACAAATGTTCCAATCTCGAGTTGGATGTTTGTAAGAAGAGAAGAGGAAATAGTGGATATTAATTATAGACTCCTGGAGGATTGTGGATGATTAAAAATGAGACTATGACGAACGGGAGAAGAAAAGGGAACCGCAGATTAAAACTCAGACGTTGTTAAAGAAAGAGAAATGAAAAATGTACATATGTTTATTTTTAATCAAGTTTCTTTGTGCGAAGACGGAAATAAAATTAAATGATGTTCTACTTCTGTTTGGTACACACAATCAAAGTATGAACTTCGTTGCTAATGAATCATATATCATTTGAGGTTGAATGAAACAAAAAGAAAATGAAGATAGGATTTTCACCATCCGAATACTTCATTACGTGATAGGATGTTTCTAAAGTGGCTGCCTGTTACGCTGCAATCCACAATCAGTGAATCAATTTTCAGCATAGAATATTAATTTTAATGAGTTCTCATGAAGTGCAAGGTAACTGAATTCATTTCTAAGAGATTTTTGGAGCTGTGCGTAGGCTGAATTGCGTAAACGCATACAGCAAGTGGTTTCGTTTTCTATCTCTTCTGGATATGTTCGATTGATTGATTGATTGATTTGGTGTTTTAAGTCCACTTTATGCACAGTAAGGCTAATCGGAACTGGACCTACAGCTTAAAGTGGGATCCGAACCACTATGAGCCTCCACCGGGTATCGAACCCGTGACCCCTTGATTACAAGACGACGACGCTACCACTGCGCCATCGCGGAGGCCCTGGATATGTTCGAACAGGTAAAGAAACGTGAGAGGGATAGTGATGAATTAAGATTGCATACTAATAAGGAGTCAATTTGACTAACATTTAAATAAGTGCATGAAATAGATATTACATAGTAATGCTGATTCATTTCTGTAATATATAAAGTATCAATAATTATTTTGGAGTTCGTTGTTACAATCTCAAATATATGGAGAATTAAATTACCGTACTGCCTAGTATTATCACTGAAGATTTGTCGTTATTGTACAGTTAACGCTCTTACAGGTTTTGTCTTGTTCTTTATATATATTTCGCAATATTCCGCTGAAATTCAACTCTGAATTCTGATTTATTTTCTCGTTTGCATTACTATTTAGACATTAAATTATTATATTTTACCTTCAATATTCTTCTTTAGCACTGTAAAGAACTCTCCTCTTAAAAATAATTTTAAAAAATCGAACCTTTTTATCCTAATCAATACTAACTTATCATGCAAATCTAATTCTATAAAAATAATATTTGCTACATTTAAGTATTTAATGCAAATTATCTGAATTATAGAAAAATAGCAGAATGAACAATAAATAAAACAATACTTTGCCAAGCTCCGTGAGGTATTGTTGAGGTATCTTTCTTCACCCACTCCACTTCCGGAAGTGGGTAGCCAGTAGCGGCGCACCTTAGTCGGATATTCTCTCCTTCATGCACGATGATTGGCTGTCTGTCCACTGCCTCTCCTCCTGAGGAAGGAAATGTAAAATATTATTAATATTTTAATATGCATATATATTGAGTTCTTTTAGAAGAAACTATTGGTTCAGTAACGATCTTCACACGTATCTATTTTTCTTATCGATATCAATAAGAATCAAGGACTAATCTTCGTTAATAGATTTGCGAGTTATGTATTAAAAGTTAGATGAATCTATGACAGTGGTTCTCGACATTTGTGAACCCGTGTCCCAGTTAATTATTTTGTCAAAAGTACACGCACTGATTCCAATTATTTTACTCGTAAATAGTTTTCTATTTTTTTTAACTTCATACATTAATTAATATGTATGTACCCTTGAAATTTATTAATCAACAAATTATGGCATATGTTAGATCGATTATATATCTAGGCTTATTGACAAATATAAAATTTGGTATAATTTAATTGACAATGACTAGATCTAATGGAATCTTTTAATTTTCTCTGACCAATATCATTAAATTAATTTGGTAAGTGCTGATGTTCATGCGCAGGTTCCATTTCGGAGGCCAAAAAATTCCAATTTATCAGAATATTTCCACTTCTGTATAATTATTAATGAAAATTGCTGCGCAAATTCAATTAACAGTGGTGCAATCTCCAAATTTGGAGGCGGGAAGCATTGCGCATCTCAGTAAAGATTGCTTGATCACTCATCGTGACTATCACGAAAGCATTTTCTGTTATCGAAGTAGAATCTCGAACAGAATGCAATCTTTCCAGATGGTTGCCAGGTTTAGGAAAATCTCTCTCGGCCGGGTAAAATTGACGACAGGCCCTGGTGGTTGAGAAACACTGATGTATGGGCATTGGTAGATTATCTTGGGCTATTTCATATACTTCCTTGAAGAAAAATCAGAAATGAAAAAAAGTACAGCATTGCAATGCAAGCCGTGCTTAAAGAGTGAAATGAAATTTTCTTAATATTGTACAAGGTAAATAAAGGATAATGAATTGAGATATTATAAATGAAGTATTTCTATTAACTGAGACTGCTCTTGGCAGCAGATACTAAGCTATGTACATACATACTAAGAAGATATAAGAAAACTATGAATTTAAACAATATTGAATATTGATTGATTGATTTGGTGTTTTAAGTCCACTTTATAAACAGTAAGGCTAATCGGTACTGGACCTACAGTTTAAAGTGGGATCCGAACCACTATGTGCCTCCACCGAGTATCGAACCCGTGACTTCTTGATTACAAGGCAACGACGCTACCACTGCGCCATCGTATTGAATATTCATTTCATAAGCTCTATTAACATTCTCATCAATCGTACTTTTGTAGATAGTCTGAACTATAGTAGCATAATATAAACTATATGTTACACAATTACTACCTAGTGTATACAATAATAAACTAAGAAGCAGAATTGTCATAAATAAGACAATGAGAGTTTCAGAAATATTCAAAAGCGTAATGTAAATTAATGTACAGCAATAAACAATTTGAGACTACATAAATGGGTTAGCCAGAACTAGACCTAGTCTCAAGTGGAAGCTAAGTCATTGAAATACTCTCCCACAAAAATAGAATATATTTACCAATACTGTTTTGAAAAGGTTCAAGACACACTCACATGCTCGCTCGCATTAAAAGCAGCCGGTCCGTGGGGGAGCTATACTGTTAGGCTGTTTGCCACGTACAGTACACATATCATAATCTGTTATCTGAAGCTTCCAGTAGATGAAAGGAAATAAATTAATACATCGTCGCATCACTGCTAATACAACGAATGTGCAAATATTGACTTTTTCATCTAAGTGTGGTTTCTGACTATTTTTGTTGATAGATTTTTATAAGGTCCTAATAAACAGCCAAATGTTAGTACATATTTTACCGATGACAATATTTGTGCACAAGTAAAACCTGTTTTGTGCAGGGAATTGAGTATTATAATGCTTTTATATCAAAGATAAGATTAGCACAATCGTGGTTTTGGCACTGATGCAACGATATGTGATTGCTGTCTCCAGGTTACTCTGAAACTAACTAAATTCCATTCTCAACAAATCTCTAAGGACCAAGGCCTGCCATTGGATGACGCCTGGTCAGCGCACCGCCGCTGTTTCTTGGCTTTCGAGATCGAAGCCTGCTACTTATTCTTTGTCAAGTAGCTCCTCAATTGTCCTCACGACGCTGGGTCAACCCCAAGAGTTTGGGGAATAAAAGCGGGGATCGAACCCGGGACCGCTTGCAACAAAGGCGAGAGCTCTAGCCATTTGGTTATGCGGGAGCCCCTTACAGTAACTCATTTCCCTTATTTAAGTGGGCACGAACGAGACTTCCCCAGTCGATGAATGATGACTTGGTTCACATCGACTTATCAACGAATGACAGCATTTCCCACAGCTCTCTCTATTCCTCCGCGTCTCATCATGTTGATGAGCGAGAGTGGGAGATGAATGATGCTGCGAATCTCGTTCCCAGACTCGCGGCACCGCCGAGCATTAGTAATGCTCATATTTCACCTCGCGTCGGATCGCATGACATCTCTATGCTCTCTCGAAACTCAGCCCTGCATTTCCCCCGAAGTTCACACTTTTCCCGAGAGATGGAGGAGCTGTCAGCGACAAGAACAATCCAACCCTTTGGGCTCGCAGACATCTGGCCTCCGTCAGACAGAGTAATCACTGGCATAAATCCTTGGAGAATAATGACGGAGGTATTAACCGGGGGGAGTTAAATATGAGATGGAAAATGCCGCAACTGAAGAACAAAACAGCCGCGCGGATGCTGCGTTAGGAGCTAAGAGGACGTCTCTTTTCGTTTGGTGGAGAGAGTGTCGGGCTTTGTTGAGCTTAGAGTGATGTCACTTATTAAACGGGTTGGGTTTCATTTGGAATCCTTTTTCAAAATCGCAAATATGTGATATCAGGCAGGTTGCTGCTCGGCAAGATAGCAAAAATTTTCATTTAGACATTCGTTTAGCAACACACAAGGAAGCAAGACAGCGCAGTACAATAATTTTCATTTGAAATTTGATAACAGGCTCTGTAATGACGAAAGGAAGAAGAAAAGTGAACCACAGAGCAACCACATAGCCACACCCATGCTGACGTTACGAAATGAGAGGACATCTACGATATTTTAGTTCGGCGCAGGAAGTGTCGCGTTTTGCTGAGCTTAGAGTGATGTTGATTATTATCGGTAAAAGGGTTACGTTTCTTTTGGATTTGACTTGCGGTTCAACTGGATAGCGAGATTTTAATTTAGACATTTATTTAAATGAATAGCAACAGACAATGGTAATGCATAGTAATGTGTAAGATTCAGTAAGACTGAAGTACAATCGACCAATTATCATATGTTTCTGAGACACTGCCGAACGGAATAACAAAGGATTGACCGATTGGTCAATTTGGCTTATTTTACTCTGCTTTTCTGCAACTTTTGGCTAATCACGAAGATGAGGATGAGAGATAATAAGATGAAATTTATGAAGAAACACTCGCAAAGAACACCCATGTTCAGGTTGTGATTCGAATCTGGGATCCCTGGATCGTAGCGCGATGTGCTAACAACTCCGCTGCAGAGATCGGGGGAATAATACAATAGAACCACATGTTAAAAGTCAGATGCAGTAAAACGAAGAAAAGGAAAGAGAGAAAATTAAATGGTGTTCTACTTCTGTTTTGTATACAGAATCGAACTATGAACTTCGTTGCTGCTGAATCATGTATCATTTGAGGTTGAATGAAACAAAAAAATGAGGAGAGAATATTTCACCAATGTTTCTACATGTTTAGAATGTGGCTGGCTGTTATACTGACTGTTTCCACTGCAATACACAATCAGTGAATCAATTTTCAGCAGAGAATATTAATTGCAGTGAGTGCTTATAAAGTGCAAGATAACCGAACTGTGCTGTAGGCCATATTGCGTGAACACATACAACAAATGGATTACGGGGCGAATATTTATTTGGGTGGAGATGAAACGAGAGCTGAAGGAACCATCCCATCTCTTACACACAGAAAATTAAATCGAACAGTTGAAACAAAAATGCAGTCTGTCGCTCAGATCAAATGTTTAAGTGCATAATCGAAAAAGATGTTGGAAGGTGCATCAAAAACGCATCACTTAATGGATTAAAGTACAGCTCGACAAAGAAAAACACTCACTTGCATCATATGATGCACTTTCGCATTACATTTACTAAGGTTGTACAAAAATGCATCAGACTGTAAACATGTTACTTTGCAAAGCGAATAAAAAAACTTTAATGCATCAATCGATATGTTTCTTGTGCATCAAATAGATATTTTCTCTGTGTAGGTTCCAGAAAGTCAGATAAAGTGGCGGTGAGATTCAATGAGCTGATCTTAAAAAAAAATCTGCTTTAAAACATAAGGATGGATGTGCAGTCACTGGCAATATAAATGGGTGATCTACACCCTGAAACACTCGTTTCCTTCCAAGGTGTTATGTGTGTTGCCTAACGCTACGGCGTTGGTAGAAGTTACCACTAAAAAATTTCTATTTAAATCCACTTATCGCCGCAGAGTTAGGCAACACACATAACGCCTTGCAAGGAAGCGAGTATTTCAGGATTTAGGTGTCCCATTTTTATTGCTGGTGACTGTACGATGGGACCGCAGCTGTGCGACATTGAGAGAAATATATGAAATCAAGTGAAAACTCCCTGTAAAGAAGAAGTGGTTGAGATTATACAGTCACGGACACTTCTGTGTTGTAACGATTCCATCGATATTTAATGGGAGTGTTACAACTCAGAAGTGTTCGTGACTGTACTAGATGGCTGGTTGGGATGGACAATGGAGGGTGATGAAACACATTCCGCCCAGTCGAAATTACTGCTAGAAAACGTGTGCCATAATCACGTTCTACCGTTACCTGCAATAAAATTTGCGCCCAAATAAAAAAATATGCATATCCCGTCAACCGTTTACAACTTAATGCATGCAAAAAGAAACAGCTTTTTTATGACGTAAGCGTCGGGCGGACGAGTCCGTGTATTAAATTTGCACTCGAGAGTGTGGCGGAGTGCATATATTGCAGGCGCGTCCCGCAAACGTGCTAACTTGGTAAGCATGTGGATCGTGAACAAACAAGGCTCAAGGGAACCTTCCCCTCCTGGCGACAGAGCATGTTGGTCTCCGGTTCGGTAAATTTGTGGGAAGCTACGTGCCGAACGGGGAAATCATGCAGCTGAGCTCGTGGTGGACGCTCTTGTTTTTATGTACAGGTTTATGGCGTTCGATAGGTTTTCGTCTGTTTGTTAGAAGGGGAAATTATACAGTGTGACCTTCCAATGTTTGTTTTTTGCTCTTTTTAAACTTAAAACTGAAAAAAATATGAATATGTCGCAGCCGGTGTCTAGGTAATGACACTTGTCAGCTGACGTCATCGCTTGTCTGCTTCTAACTGGTTCCTTGATTGATGGAATTTATTGGAAATTGATTATTGAAGGGAGAGGGATGATAGGGAGTGGAGGAAGCGAGAGAAAAAGATTGAGTGAATGATAGACAGAGAAAGAGAGGTAGAAAAGAAAGAGGCAAGGAAGACGGAGAGAGAGGTATAAAAGAGAGTGTGCAAGAAGGCGTTTCTCTCTCTCTCTCTGTGAGACAGACGGAGAGATATACAGAGAAGAAGAGAGTGATACATACATACATCTATGTACACACACACATAATACATACATATATATATAATGAAAAACTCAATATGCTGACCAAGGCAGAAATTTATTTTATTATAAGACATAAACTAAACGTAACGTTTCAACCTTCTAGCAAGGTCTTCTTCAGACTCTGTACCAAGTACAAATGTAACAAGGTACAAAAACAGGACGATATATATTCACAAACATTGCTCCCCTCCTGACTATTAGAAAGTTGTTCTGGAACATTCTAGCAGGTGGCTTCTTTCTTTCTTTCTTTCTTTTTTCTTTCTTCCTTCTCTCTCTCTCTCTCTCTCTCTCTCTTTCTTTCCCTTTCTTCCGCTCTTTCATTTCTCTCTCTCTCTATCGTCTTTTTCCCTTTACTCTTCAGGTCATCCCCATCCTCCTCTTCTTTTCTCTTCTCTTTCTTCCTTCTTCTTCTTTTTTTCGGAAGAAAGACAGAAAAAGATGTTTCCTCTTTCTCTTCTCCTTTCTCTTGTTTTTCTTCCTTCTCTTCCTCTTCAATGGCGGGCAGGGAAATTTTACTTAGCGTTTCTGCCACTTTTGGCTAACCCCAACTAATCAATCGATTAAAGAGCCGTTTTATGCAGACACATGAGAAATATTCCATCCTATGAACAACAAGAGAAAGAAAGATAGAATTATGGGAGACATGGGGAGAAAGGGAGGGAAATGGAGACATAGAGAATGGAAGAAAGAGAACGAAAATGTGAGCGAAGAAAAGGGACAGAATAAGGAACACAGAGATACAGGGAGGAAGAGAATGGACAATGAGAACGAGAGAGTGGGAGAAGAACAAAGAAAGACCAGATTGAAGTTTTGCTGCAGTTTTTTTTTAGGTATTTTACCACTTATTTTCTTCAGGAGAAAAAGAAGGCGCCAAAATTGTGACCTGGAAATAAGTGCTTCCTTGTTAATGGAACGGGGATTTGGTCTGCTTTCTCTACCAGAAAATCACTTTTGTACACTATCGCTCCCCATGGGATCGGAAATCCTTTCTTCATCCTGATTTGTAGGCAGGCAGTCGTTCCTCGAGCTCTCTGCCGGCGAGGCCTTCCTTCGGGACCTCCGAGGCGGCGTTTCTTTCTCTCCCGAAGATTTCTCCTGATGAGGTCCCCGAGAGGAGCATTGTGCATGAGCATTGTCTTTGAAAAGCATTGCGATAAAAAGGAATTTTCTATCTTCTGCGATCTTGGAGGCCTCTGGTGGCGGGAACGCGAAAGCGTTGCCTTTCTGAATGGTTCCCTGTTGGTTGTTGCAGCGTGCACTTTGCCAATACGAAATCAATTCAGGAAAACAATCGAACGTTGATTGTACGACGCTTGAAGAGGTTCTCTTTCTAGTTTAAGAGACACCGTGTACTAAAAATAGAACCTGTTATTTCAGGTCGGCGCACTTAATAGAAGAGAAAGTAATACTTGCAAGTTTTCTCTGTATTTAAAATGCCCAATTTTTACTGCATTTCATTTATATCCAAGTATATGATTTTTAGTATAACGATATCTATATTTGGCGCCGTAGTCGGTAGGATATCTAACTGCCACTCGAGATACCCTGGTTCGATTCACGAGATGATTGATCTAAGGTCGGAATTTTTTCCGGCTTTGTCTTCGCATGAAGCGGCTCTGAGATTCATCCAGCCTCAAAACAGAGGGCATGATTCTGATTCGAGGCACCAAAATCAGATGGTAAGCGCACGCCTATGGTCTCTTTGTTTGTTAAAGTTTTTGTTTTAAGTCCACTTTATGCACAGATACTAATTGGGACTGGACCTACATTTCAAAGTGGAGTCCGAACCGCTATGCGTCTCCACCGGGTATCGAACTCTGGACCCCTTGATTACAAGAACACGACGTTGCCACTACGCCATTGGGGAGGCCCTCACCTATGATCTATCGTGCTCATAATTCTCTCTTTTCGACAATCGGTTCTACTCCATACAGTAAAGTTGATCACATACGTACTAAACAAGTTATATCGTCAGTGAGAATGAAAGCTTATTTCATAGTATTGTTTTATATCTAAAGAAATTGTTTGCTCTCATTCCTAGTCCATATATAGCATTCCTGTATCTGCATTTATCCTACATATTAAAACTAATTGTGATTTTAAACTTTTTCAGTGTGAAGGGGTTAACGAAAATTGAACATTTCGTGGAAAATTATAATAATATAATTTGTAAAAGTAGAATGAAGTGTGTTCCGAAACGAAGAATTTATTTTTCACGTAACTGCTGTAGGAATTGATAATGAGAAATATAACTCATAGCTAGGGCTTAAAAATGAAATACAATGATTTTGTCTGAAAAAATCTAAAAAAAACTCACGGGTGATTATGCTTTTAAACCACTATTCAAATTTGACTTCATGATGTCTGCTAAATTAAAAAGTATTGTTTAGTAATTCTCATTATGTTGACAAATATTAATTTCTTTTGGTGTACAGTAAAGATTAGAAATTGTTGCACCCAATAGTCTTTCAAAATATTCTCAAATTATCAATGGATTTTTTTAATTTTTAGAAACTGGTTACTTTTTGGATACATTAGTTGGAAACACTAGAATTAAACTCAAAGTTGCGGTTATTAAAAGGCGGGAACGAGGCCGGATAAAGGTTTCTTGAACATATGAAAACATTTTCTGCAAGAACATTTGTTCGATTCGTTCCAATCCTCTTCTGTTGCCTCTCTCTCGGCTCTTAAGCTGTTCATTGAATTAAGCCACTTAACGAATAATTACGCTTTTCGCCTTTTCTTCAGGTTTCTTCTCAGTTGCGGTTTCCCCCTCCTCGCCTTCTCTGCTTATTCGTTGGGAGCCTGTGTTCTGAGCTGTGCTGGAACCCAAGTTCTGAAATATTCATGCGTCTAATACCGTTCTTTGAGAGTCTGAAGCCAGACTGAAGGATGAAATGAAATGAGAAGCTGCGGTCGGCTTTGCAAGTTCTGTACGGATATTTCGCTTTTGAAGGCTCGCGATTTTGGAACCTGCTTTTAAGCATAAATGTGAGCTAATAGTGTTGCCTTTGCTATGAGGTTTAGAGATACCGCATTATCCGTCTAGGTGAACTAATATTTAAGTTTGATAGAAAAACATGAGTTAGTGCCATGTCAAATTTATCTAGCTGTACGAGCTAATTGCAGTTCTCCGGAGTTAGCTCTTTACTGGTTTAACAAATCTATGCGAGGTAATAGCAATCCTTTGGATTTTCAGACAGAAATTCTCTGTCCGCTGGTTTAATCAATCTAGGTGAGTTATGTACAGTTCTGCGGATTCACTGATAGAATCAGCTCTCTACTGGCTTAACCAATCTATCAAGTTAATTGAAATTATTCGAATTTTCAGGCAGAATTTCTCTCCCTACTTTTGTAACCAATCTAGTGACTAAATAGGAATTCTCCAGATTTTCAGACAGTAATTATTTGTCTATTGGTTAAACCAATCTAGTGAGTAAATTGGTATTCTTTAGATTTTCAAGCAGAAATACCTTTCTACTAGTTCAACCGATCGAGTGAGTTAATTGGAATTCTTTGGGTTTTCGGATAGAAATTGCCTCTCTACTGGCTTAACCAATCAAGGTGAGTTAAGTGGAGTTCTCCAGATTACTTTAACTAATCTAGGTGAGTTAATTGGAGCTCTCCAGATTAACAAACATGAATTAGCTCTCTACTGGTTTCTCCGTATTTGCAGATAATAAAAAATGTGAAATAAATGCAGTTCTTCGAAATACGTATTTAAAATGAAACACTTCCTTGGCATCTACAGAAGAAATTCGCCGATACTTACATCATTGTTTTGGTTATACTAAAATAAGAAAGCCATATTAATTTACTTTAAAACCTATGTCAAGTTATTTTAAGCTCTAAATGCTACTCTTGGTGGAAATGTAATACAGTGCATTCTAATAATCCCTCCCCTTGACATATGACCAATCAGACTTCGTCAAAACCCGAAATACTTAACGTCATTCATTCCCCAAGAAAGAACCAACTATCAACTTACAAAGCATCATTAAGGAAGAAGCAGAGTTGTATTTTGTTTTCTTGTCATTCTCCTTAGAAAGGGAACGACAGAAATTTGAAAAAAAATGTCAATGCAAATCTTATAGATTCTTCTGTAGCTCCGTAATTATGTTATGTTATTGGGCATAGTTTCAGTTAATTGAGTTGGAAATGAATAAAAAAACATGATTTGGATATTCATTTTCTTAACGATTACGTTAAATAGAGAGAGCGGATATTGTGTTCATTTGGAAGAACGTTTCCCAGAGAAATACTTAAAATAAATTATGTAAAAATCTTCTCCCCAAATTAAATACATTCGTAATTTTCTTATTTAGTGTCGCATTTCTCCAACCTTTGGCTGATCGCGACCGTGAGTGATGATTAGATAAAATTGGTGAAGTACACTCACAAAGAACCCCCATTTCCAGGACGAGATTTGCACCAGAGAACTTCTGTGGTCAGATTGAAAGACTACTACTTAACGCGAGCAGCCACCGGTCCGACCAATATATGCGAAGATTGTTATAAAATTTTAATGAAAATACTTTTCTGTCTATCAACAAGAGAGCCTACATAATCTGGCAGTGAAGTATTGACATTTTACATAAGAGATCACTGTTCGATTCTAGGAAATACTGATCTTTTACCATCTTCTAAATAGTTCAGATTGTGACCATGATATTGTAAAATAGACACATTTTCTGTAAACATACACTGCATATGTTTAATTATAACTCCATTAAGCCTTGTTTCCATGATTATGAAAAACTAAATATGCTGACCAAGGCAGTAATTTATTTTATTAAAAAACATAAACTAACGTAACGTTTCAACCTTCTAGCAAGGTCTTCTTCAGACTCTGTATCAAGTACAAAAGTAACCAGATACAACAAGAAGGGTAATATATATACACAAACATTACTCCCTCCAGGCTATTTAGAAAGTTGTTTAGAACTTTCTAGCAGATGACTTTCACTTTCCAACTATACTTTCACCTAACAGGCTAAACACAATTACTTCCATATAGAATGTGGTTGAACTTTTTAATCTCACGCTCTTTTCCCTTCATTTTTCTTCCTTCTCCTCTCCTCTTTTTCTCTTGTCCTTTCCACTCTTTCCAACATCTTCTTCCATTCTTTGTTTAACTTCAGTCCCCCATTCCAGTTCATTGTGTCTTCTTCGCCTTTCTTCTCTATTTCCTTGGCTTCCTTCCATTTTCTCACTAGCATTCTCTTTTCCCTTCCTATCTGCTTAGCCTCATCCCACTCTATGTCATGTCCTGTTTCTCTCGTGTGTTTAAATATTGCATTTCTTTCTCTCTTAAGTCGTACATCATCCCTATGTTGTTTCAACCTGTCTTTCAGCCTTTTTTTCGTTTCTCCTATGTACACACTCTGACATTCTTTACATTTTACTTCGTAGATAATCCCTTCTTCTTCCTCTTCTCTGTTTTCCTTTTTCTTGTTAGCATTCCTCGCTATTCCTAAGATGCTTCTCCCTCCCTTCCTGTAAGTTTTAATTCCTGCTTTCCTAAGCACTTTGCATATCTTTTCTGTGGTCTTCCCCATACTCCTTATTCCAAACCTTCTCTCCTCTTTTTCTTTCTCTTCCAATTCTCCCCTGCCCGTTTTCTTACTTCTTCTGTTTATGTCCAGTCTATCCTGCTTCTCATAGCCATTCTTTTCCAGCTGTTTCCATAGGCTATTTATTTTGCCTTCTTTTTCACATTCTTTCATGCATATTTTCTTGATTCTGTCCTCCATATTCTTTATAAAATTTATTTTTGTCACCTCACTTACATCACTTCTTTTGTGGCAGAATACCCCTGCTGCACACTTCTTCTGATGCCAAGCGGTTTCAATTTCTTGTCCTCTTTTCCTTTTCATCAATATATCTAGATAGCTTAACTTGTCTTCTTCTTCTATTTCAAGTTCCAATAATATCCCTCTTTCTTCATCTTGAATTTCTTTGGCAAAAATGTCAAGCTGCCTCTTCGTTCCCTTCCATATGCCAAAACAGTCGTCCACATATCTGCAAAACTGGAAACCATTT